>NW_021620703.1:3453128-3531016 GCF_004785775.1 Grammomys surdaster | reverse complement strand
GAAGAAGAAGAAGAAGAAGAAGAAGAAGAAGAAGAAGAAGAAGAAGAAGAGGAAATTATTAGCAGCAGTAGTAGTAATTTAAGTGCAAGTTAAAGCCAGAGATGACCCAGAAATAGTCTGTGAGATGAAGCAGGTGAAAAGTAGTGTCTCCTAAACACGCTGGGGTTAAAGGTTAACTACATGTAGTTTTCCCAACATCCTCTTCTCCTACTTGAGTCTGCCAAAACTGCTAGCCATTTACCTTTATCATCCCTTATGGGAGAATTTTGGCTTGTCAGTTTATGTTATCACCATTGTAGACAACAGGGGGGGGGAGTGTAGGAGGAGAAAAATATACAAGGGCAAAATAAATCGGATTTGTGGAGACAAATTCAGATGAAAGAAAGACAAGGTTTTAAGTAAGATGCTTGAGATTTGATGGGGAAAAATGCAGACCTGTGATACAGGGACTCAGTTTTGATGAATGTGGTTGGTGACAGATTATAAGAACTAATAGTAAGTGACAACCTACATGTCCCTCTTCCGTTCAAGGCCAGGACTGATTTTCAGTAACATCGGATGCCTTTCAGTTGCTGGACAACAGTTCTTTAAATATAACTTCAAACTGAGACAAGGACAGGGAAAGCTTGGAAGCCTCATAGATATTTAGGGCCCAAAAGGTGATCAGCGGGAACCATACATTTAATTGTGACTAGAACAGAGTCACACTCAGACTCAAAAGTACATTTGAGAAGAATACTGAAAGCCACACCCTGAGACAAACAAACAAACAAACAACCGCTGTATTTAGGGCACTGCATATGGAAAGTGAGAAGGTGAACAGTAAGTGGGAACCTGTTGTGGATAGACCTGGTCTTGTATTTTGATGCTAATTCCACTTTCCCAGGAGGGGCTGCAGATAAGGAGTGAATCAGTATACAGGTGACTTCTTGTGAACCTTCTGCCCACCTTAATTTGTAAAATAAAGGGTAGAGTTGGTGACTGGGCAGTAGAAGGGGGGGGGTGGAGCAGAAAAGTTTCGGGGAGAGGGAGAGAGAGGAGGACAGAGGAGAGAAGGAACAGGAGGAGAGGTGAGATGGAGACAGATGCTACCCTCATGTCTCTATCTATCAAAGGTAGTTATTATTATAAAGGTTAGATATTTGGGTTAACAACTCTAATTGTGTGGGCATCTTGTGGATTGAGTATTTGTTGATACATAAATCTATTTGGTTAGTCTTTAAGTATTAAGAGTCTTATTTCTACTATAATAACTCCAGTACTATAAAAGTACTGGAATTATTATATCTACCACATGGGGGTGGCAGATATTCTCTGAGTTTTGAGGGCAACAGCCACGCCAACGTCTCATGGATCCCAGGCTGGCACCACTGGCCAGCCAGTGCCACCCTTAGTTCGGGAATATAGAGCAGGAACATGACAGCCAGGTCGGGAACTAGCTCGACACCCTTTTTTCTAATATCTTCCACAACAGGAACCTGTCTGTCCCTTGAATACCACTGGCCAGTCCTAAATGTCATTCTGTCAACAGGCATATAGATAACGCAAAGCGAAGACACCAAGCTGTAGCGACGGTCACAAAGTTTGGTTTTGTTTCAGAAAATACCCCAATGCCAACTGCTAATGTCAAAGTGGTTTTGGAGGTGCCTTCCTCAATTTTGTCAAATACCATACAAGCACCAAGGGACACATCTCTGCTTAGAACATGGTCCTTAGGACCTATCTCAGAGACACTTTAACTCCAGGAGGTCTTCTCTCCCTTCCACCTACTCCAGGCTGTGTGAGGTCCTGTGAGAAGGTGTCATGGTAAAGAGATTAGGTCAGTCTTTAAGAAGAATGGCAACAGAATACACTGAACTGTGTTCTCACGAGCTAGACAAATTAAAGTCCATGCAGCTGCTGTATGAAACCGGAGAAGGAACCTGGCGTTCCCTCCACTCACCGTGTTCAGATGTGCATCCATCATGCACAAGCCCCACTAATCAACAGCTCGCTACTAGTGAGGACAAGTCATGCAAGCAGCTGATTGATGGTTTCCTAAATGCCAAGCCCAGCTCTGAGAAGCACCGGATGTTAAGTTATTATTAAGTTATCCTAAACCACCTTTCCACTCTTCAGAAATCAATAGAAATCTGTCCAGATCCCAATCTCTCTGTTCTGATAAACGACTAAGTAAAACCAGCAAATGTGAGGGTGTGTTTTTAAATCACTAGGAAGTGCTTGTTTAACTCAGTTATAGGTTTAAATAAACCACAAGAGCATCCAAATAAACAAGCAAGACCTTTATGACTCATACAACAACTTTTGTAAAGACAATGTATCGAGACTCATACTTCTGCCCTGGTACAAACCAAAGATGCTAGCTGATAATTCTCAAAATTAACAGTTAGATGTTTCAAGTATATGTATATGAGTGATGCATAAGTATTAAGAGAATTCTATGAATAACTTTATTTTCCCCTCTATTTTAATCATTAACTGTGTAGAATCAATGTCTAATAAGATATCAAATTTTATTTTATCCTGTGTTTGTATTTAAGTACTGTTTGCTCATATACATGTTCATGTATATGCACATGTTCGAGTGTGTGCACTGTATGTGCACATGTTCGTGTATGTGCACATATTCAGTTCATGTGTGTGCACATGTTCATGTGTATGCACATGTTTATGTGTGTGAACATGCTCATGTGTGTGCACATGTTCATGTGTATGCACATGTTTATGTATGAGCACATGTTCAGTTCATATGTGTGTACATGTTCATGTATGTGCACATGTTCATGTGTGTGCACATATTCTGTTCATGTATGTGCACATATTCTGTTCATGTATGCCCACATATTCTGTTCATGTGTGTACACATGTTCATGTGTGCACATGTTCAGTCCATGTGTGTGCACATGTTCATGTGTGTGCACAAAGAAAAGCAGAGGCTAATGTCAGGTGTCAGTCTCTTCCTTTATAACTCTCCACAGTTTTTTGAACCAGAGTTTCTTACTTTATCTAAAGCTCACTGATTTGACTAGACTGATGTACTAGTAAGCCTCTAGAATGAGTCATCCTGTCTCTGTCTCCTCTGTACTAAGATTATGGGTATGCACTGGACACAGCTTTTTTGCATAAGTGCTAGGAATCTAAATTCGGGTCCTCAAGGTTATAAAGAAAGCACTTTACTAACCAAACCATCTTCCCTGCCCCAAGTCCCAATTCTAATTTTAACAGTCCAAATGAATCTTACGAGGTTACCATAAAGAATTAGTGGTACAAGTATTAATAGCCTTCTAGAGTAAACATAACCATAGAAATCCATGTTGGTGTTATTTCCTGATGTTAAAAGTTTAAACTCTTTTTAAAAAAATTGAGGTGACATCACAAAAGCTTGTCATCATGCTTGACGTGAGAAGCATTGCCAGGAAACAGTACCTGGGACACCACTGTGCAAGGGCATCCACAGGAGTGAGCTGACTCGTCACCTACTTACACAGGATACAGAAAAGCTTCCGTCCAAAAACTGCTGGAAGCCCTTTAAAAAGGCCTTAGTCAGAAATATAAGCAATTTCATAACCAAACAGCATTAGAAAAGCCTGTTGTGATGGACAAATACCCATGAATCCCAGCAGTATCTCAGCATGATAAGCCATGCAGCGACTAATTAGCTTCTGAGAAGTGCATAAGCCGCCATCTATTAATAATGCTTCTAGACCGAGGATGGTGATGGCCTGAGTTCGTTTTCAGAACCAGCACATCCTCATCTCTAAAGAAGAAACCTTAATAAAAAAAGACACAGGATCTAACCGAAGAGGACCCTTAGTGCAGTTAAGATCGGCTGGCTGCTGTATCTTTAGTCTTCTAAATAGCTAAGTGTCCACTGTTACCAGGTTGCTAGCACTCCTGAGAATTCAGCTCTTGTGTTTTCTAATAAGGTTTGAGACACTCTCAAGAGATGTTAGGCAACTTCCAAGTATGCTAGGACCACGTACGGCACAAAATGGCCTGACCCAGACTGAGGTTGCGAGACAAAAGCCATCCCCAGGGATGACTACAAAATTAACATTTTAGAGTTTCAAATACCTCCTGACAAAGCATCATATAATTATTATCAACATTTACCTGGGTACTATCTCTCTTGCTGGCTCTTTTTAAAAATTCAGTGTGTGTGTGTGTGTGTGTGTGTGTTTGCATGTGTGTGTGCACGTGTGCGCATTGTACACCTACATGTACAGAATGCATGTAGAAGTCATTTTTACCATGTGAGTCCTCGAAAATTGAACACTTCTTTCCAGATACATCTGAGTTTGTGTTAATCTGACAAAAACTAACAAGCACAGATGAAGAAGTGCATGAATACCTAAAACATATGACAGCTCCACTGAACCCCACCCCCAACCCTGTACCACAACCCATATTGGTAACCCTGGAGTGGGACCCTATCTTGGAGAGACTTCTACAATACAGGGGCTCTCCTTGCTTCCTTTCCCTTACTTAACCTGTCACCTGCAATAAAAATCCTTTCTGAACCTCGTCATCCAATTGTTCATGAAATTCATTCTTCAAGTTCACTAGAGAAAAGAATACGGGCCTGGGGTAATTTGGTAATCGCTATTTTTCCCCCCAGCACCCTAGCTCCACAAGTCACAGCTCATCTTAACTGAGAAAGGCTCCATTAACTCACAGATCCCAAATTTCCCCCACATTGATGCAGAAGGATGAGAAGGTAGAAGGATGATGAACGTGACATGTACATTGCTAGATCCCAGCCTGTGGGATGATATCGTTCACCTTCATGACAGGTCTTGCCTCCTCAGTTGAATCTTTTAGCAAACAACCAGAGAGAGGTATGTCTGAGATAATTCCAGAGTAGCCAAGTTGGCCATGAAGATAGGCATCAAGATTTTCATTTCCAATGGGTTAAGTCAATATAATAAAAACTATTTAACTTTTTAAAAGCAATTTCTAAATCCCTCCCCCTTGGGCTGTTGGAATACAGGAATCTTTAAGTGATTTCTTTTCTTCAGTTATTTATCAATATTTAGCTTGATCTTATATTTTATGAGAAATTCAAAATGAGAGACGTTTCCTCCTATATATGTTCGATCAAAAATTATGAAGGAAAATTTGTTGCATTCTTCTATTGCCAATCTGTTGCTGCTAGTAAAGATTATCTATTAGTTCACAAGTGACTGACCACCAGCAAGAACAGAATGCAATGCATTAATACCTCTTTGGTGCTGAGGAAAGAGTGCCATTCCCCTACATCTGTCCTTGCCAGTTCCTGCTTCACAGTTTCACTTGGTGTTTGCCTCTCAGAGTTCACTTAGCATCTCTCTCCTTTCACCAAAACAGCTCTGCAAACTATAAAGAGGAACCCTATCCAAATGGTTAAGATGTATTTCCCAAATCTTTGCTTATATTTATAGGGAAAGGAACAGCTGACAGGCTTGGTAACACTTCTTCATAGTCTCTACTTCTGTGTATTGTCTAACACAGAGCTTGTGGTAAACTTCTTTGAGATTCAATATGCAGGAAAGTATCATGTTTATAAGTACTACAAACTCTGGGAGGTCACGTTCTATTGTGATGCTCTGGAGAGGGAAAAGTGGGAAGAGGAAGAGTAAGAAGGAAAATGAGGGGGAGAGGGAGGAGAAGGAGGAATAAGGGAGGGAGGAAAGGAGGAAAGGGCTGTTGGAATACAGAAATCTTTAAGTGGTTTCTTTTCTTCAGGTATTCATCAATTAACAAGTGATTCCATACTAATATAATTTTGGAAAAAGGCCATCTATATCCCAGTTAATGTTATTGGCTAGTGTAACTGATGACTTTGATGTCAGCTTGTCACAAATTAGAATCAACCTAGTAGGGAGCCCTACCTGGGAAACTGTCCTGACCACTTAACTGACCCAAGACTGGGTCATCCCAAGACTGGGAGGCACTTTTGGCCAGCACCCAGATAAAGAGGGCAGGGACGAAAGGTGACTATGTGCTTTTTGCTCACTAACCTTCTCTCTTGCTGCCAAGTTGGTTTACCCCATCACTTCCGATACTGATTCATCCACAGGGGTCATAAGCAGCATTTTCAGCATCCTGTTGATGACTAAGGAATCTTAGCAGCTCTCAGGAATCTTCTGGGTCCTGAGCACCAGACTGGGACCTAGGATATACTTATCCTCACGGACTATTTAATGACCACTTTCTGGATCTTCCCAATAGGAGACCACACTTGTGGGACCACTCTGACTGCTGGGGTACCCAGGCTCATAGACTGAACATTCTCAGCTGCTCAGGTCACAGTTAGCTGTTGATACTATGAAAGCTGGTTCATGTGGATGTTGTGCTGACTAACGTTGTCAAATTGACACAAGCTAGGGTTATCTGGGAAGAAGGATGCAACAGAGAAAATGTCTCTAAAAGACTGGGCTATAGAAAAGTCTATAAGGATTTTCTTAATTGATCTGGGAAAGCCACACCCACTGAGGGCAGTGCTACCCCAGGGCACTATAAGAAAGCAGGCTGAGCAAACCTAGGAACAAGCCAGTAAGCAGATTTCCTCCATGACTTCTGCTTCAGTGCCTGCCTTGACTTCTTGACTTCCCTCAGTGAAGGGCTTCAACATACAAGTGCAAGATAAAATAAACCCTTTCCTCTCCAAATCAATCTCTCTCCCTCTTTCTCTCTCTCTCTCTCTCTCTCTCTCTCTCTCTCTCTCTCTCTCTCTCTCTCTCTCTCTCCCTCTCCCCCTCTCCCTCCCTTCCCTTTGCCCTCCCCTACTCACTCCCCTCCCCTCCCCTCCCTTTCTCTCCCCTCCCCTCACATAATTAGAATAGACTTTATGAGAACTTCTGGAAGACAACAACTCTCTGGTACTTTTGTGCATGTCTTCCAAGTAGGCACTAGGTAGTCTCTTTCCCATGGTATGAAAAACTATTATTAGAGAAAACAGCCTATTAAGACAAAGCAAGTGCCTCTTTCCAGAACTAAAAGTGGTCTCTAAAACACCCTTCATGATTCAGACACTATATCTCTCCTGCTTATAAAAGGTTTATTTATTGTCCTTTAAACATTTGTTGTTGCTGTTACGTTCTGTTTTTATTTGTTTGTTTGTTTGTTTGTTTGGTTGGTTGGTTGGTTGGGTTGGATTGGGTTTGGTTTGGTTTGGTTTGATTTTTATCGGCCAGGCTTAATAGTGTTCTTAAAAGCAGAGGCAGAAGGATGATGTCAAATTTAAGGAAAACCTGGTCTACACAGTAGTTCCATCCCAGTCAGGATAACATAATGAGATATTTTCTCCAAAAAATGGATTATTTGAGCTTTTCCACTACAATTCAACCTCTTGTGGTGAAAACATTATTTCTATGGGAATTGGGGCACAGGAAACAATTACAAATATCCTTTGAATTCTATTCATATCTACAAAACTATAGCAGATTAACATTCTGGTTTCCACAGAGAATAAAATCTCAGGCCCTTCAAAGTTCTTGACATGTTCACCTGGAATATGCCAACATAAGACTCTTAATAATATAAAGATTTTTTTTTAAAAAAATCTAAAACACAAGTCCAAACAAATCTAGAAACATATCACTACAGAAAATCATATTGTATTTTGGTTTAGTAGCTCAATAGAAAAGTATTTACCATGAATGCACAAGGCCCTAGAATTGGTTCCCCAGCACTGCGTATATGTGTATGTACACACATATGTCTATACACACATATTTATATGTATATATGTCTATATACATATGTGTATGTAGACATATATATGTATATCAAAGCATATTGATACCAGTTTAATATCCCAAAACAATATCTTTAATTATTTCAAGTGGTTTGAATGTGAAATACTTCCAACTGACAACAGTGAAAAGACATGGAACTTTTAGGAGTGAGCGCTTCACTGGATGAGGTGTATCACTAAGGGTGAGCCTCAAGGTTTTATAGCCCTTCTCTATCTCCTTCTAAGTCCCTGACTGTGGATGCAGTGTGACCACCTGGCCTCCCCCTCCTGCCGTGATATCGTGATATCATCTCTGCCTGTTGCCATATCTCCCCCACCACAATGGTATCCTTCCTTTGAACTGTAAACCAGCAGAATGTATCCCCCACTGTCTGAAATTGGACCTTGTTGGATATTTCCCCCACAGCAACAAGGAATGTAACTAAAGCATTATTAAGATCTGAAAGAAATACATTCTATAAACAGACATGCAATGTGCTAAATAAAATTCAGTATCCATTCATGACTTTTAAATGCTCTTAAAATATAAAAGGGCTTATTAAAAATACATAGCCAACACAAGAATTTAGCATAAGCCGATTAGAGTGTGTTACGAGCCAGCAAGAACAAATCAAGCATAGACAATATTCTATTTCTCAATGGGAAAAGTTCTAGCCAGTACACCAATACGAGAAAACATTTTTTGTAATTCTGAAAGAGAAAATAATTTATTATTATAGATGATAAAATTGTAAACTTTGTAAAATAAAGATTGTGCTACAAGCATATTATTACTCTTCTTTTTAATCTTCATCTCTTCCCCACCCCAAGCATGTTTGCGGGTGTCTTACATGCAAACATCAAGTGGCCTCTCTTTCATGATATCACTGGGATTGGTTGGCTTCATTTATTGGATTGTGAGATAGGATCTCCCAGCAGAGCCCAGCCTAGTGTCGACCTCTTGGTGATTCTCAGGTCTCAGACTTGCAAGTGTCAGGATCGTACATTTGTAACACGAGGCCCTGGTTCGGTTTTGTTTAAATGTTTTGTTTTTAAAACAGGCTCTGATCATGTGGACCAGAAAGACTCTGCATTTTTCATGGCCTTGAACTCAGAGGCCTCCTCCACAGTGCTGGGAGTGTGAGCCTGCAGCATACCATGCCTATAAATAGCATTGGAATTAGAGTTGAGTAGGGATGCTTCATTTTAAAAAGAAGAGAAGAGCAAAGGCTTGCATGGTAAAGTATACCTGTGACCCACTACTCAGGAGGCTAGAGAGAAGGACTGATCACTTGAGGTCAGGTTCAGACAGCCTGGGAATAATAAGAGCCATTAAAAAAAAAGACAGAAAGAAAAAGAGAAAAAGCTAAAACACTGTTCAAGTATATTATTGTATGTCTAAATACTAGAGCAACTTTAAAATAGAAACTTAGTATGCACTACACTATTAAGTGACAGATGCTTAGAAGTTGCTTTTGCTAAAATCTTTAATCTTTCACTTGAATCCACAAGATAAACAAAAGCTTTGGCATCTGTATCATGATTTTGTAACGACTGTCTTCTGTACTTAAGCTGGAGGCACAGCAATAAATCACTGTCTGTAACGTTTCTTAAGGAGTCACCTTGAATTCCAGGAAGAATAAACCTTAAGAACAGAGCTCTCTCCTGACTGAGGCCCTCAAGCCATGGACAACATAAAAAGGGGCTTTTTTAGACCACCTCAAAACAAGAAAACAATGGCCAAGAAGATCACACCTTGCTAAGTACATAGCTTGCCCCCTCCCCTAATTTAAGCTTAGAGCATAATTCAGTACTCCAAAAATGAACTTGAGAGTATTTTGTTCCATTTCTCAATATGGTCATATTGTAGGAACCTCTTCTTTCTCCATTGCTCATTTCTAACTGGCATGTCAAAACTGAGAAGCCAAGTGTACTACTGGCTAGTTTTGTGTCAACTTGACACAAGCTAGAGTTATCACAGAGAAAGGAGCCTCCCTTGAGGAGATGCCTCCATGAGATCCAGCTGTAAGACATCTTCTCAATTAGTGATCAAGGGTGGGAGGGCCCATTGTGGGTGGGGCCATCCCTGGGCTGGTAGTCCTGGGTTCTATAAGAAAACAAGCCGAGCAAGCCAGTTAAGTAACATCCTTCCATGGCCTCTGCATCAGCTCCTGCTTCCTGACCTGTTTGAGTTCCAGTCCTGACTTCCTTTGGTGATGAACAGCAGTGTGGAAGTGTAAGCTGAATAAACCCTTTCCTCCCCAACTTGCTTCTTGGTCATGATGTTTTGTGCAGGAATAGAAACCTTAACTAAGACACCAAGTCATGTCTAAGGTGTGTTATCCTCATAGATCACATGGGGCAGCGCTGCCAATAAAGCCACAAAGCACTGGTTGAGGTTATATGATTATATTCTTGGTGAAGGCATGGTTGCAGTAGAAGGCATGCTTTTACACGGCCTGTGGGGTATTTTGTACATGGGACTCCATTGACTTAGTCTGAATATTTCTAGGTTGTGAAACTCCACCAGGATGTTTCAATAGTAGCAGTTAGCGATGTAGATCCTGTCATCTATAGCTCTGAGCTCCTTCACCCAGGCCCCCTCATGACAGTCCTATAATTATGGTCCACAGCCTGGAGGGTGCTCTCACAGCTGTCCTCCCTGATTTGTCTGGGGACTTCTAGGTGCAAAGGTACCTCATTGGTTCAGAGAATGGTGACAGGAGTTGGGGTTGTGATTGCGGAGGTAGAGATGGAGATGTCAAGAGCCATGTTGGCCCCTTTTGAAGTCTAGAGCTTGAGTTCATGTGTGGAAGTTAGGTTCTGGAAGCTTGGTCTTCACCTTGTATGGTGACTTCTCTAGCCAGGAAGTGCCCCTGAGGATATTATCAGTCATGGCCTCATGCTTCTTGTCTGGCTTCCTGAGAGGAATCATTAGATCAGTGTCTGTTGCTAGGCCAGGACCCATGGCATGACTGTGGACCAGGGTACCCTGCTCTTGATCCTACCTGTCTTCCACAGTTTCTCCATAGAAGGCTTTTCAAGACCTATGTCTGAGAAGTTCTTCTATATGCTGCCATATTTGTTGAGGCCTTTACTTTTTCCACCAGCTGTGTCCTGAACCTTGCTTTCAGGGCTGGAGGCTAGGTTAGGGATAGAAACAGAAGCTGCATCCCTCTGCAGCAGCTGGAGGCCCAGGCTAGACCACTCCTTCTTTCTGCTCATCGTGATGGCCAACTGGTTCCCATAGCTCTTCAGCTGTTCACTGAAGTGGCACACTCTTTGTCTTATGCTCCCATCTCCCATTGGCCTTGATGTTCTCCTCCAGCATACTCATCTAGGACACCACACTGTAGATGTAAGTTTATAGTTGCATCAGGTCCATACTGTGGAGGGAACCCTCTAGGAGATCCACTACGGACTACAGCTTAAGGAGCTGGGTGCTTGCTTCTTTTCCATCTTCTCCTCATTCTCACAGAGGTTGAGTGAGGAGGATGGAGAAGTGCAGGAACAACTACAGATGGCTCCTGAAGTCAGTGTCTCCATGGTGTAGAAGTTATCTACCCATGCACACCTAGTGTGCACCTTGCAGCATGCATCCTTGTTCAACAGTTGCATAAGGCATTTGCAGCAGGAGTCCAAGTTCTCTGAGGTCCTCCGTCCCTGGTTCAGGTTGTTGAACAGCTTACAGGCAGGGCATACAGGACTGGTCTGCAGCTGCTGCAGCAGCTGCCGTGGCCTCAATTGGAGACAATAAAGTGGGAAGGCTATGGAAGCACTGGCAACACTATGACCTCTAGATTGGTGTGGGACTGCATAAGGGTATCCTGGTTCATGGCTGGACATGGGTCTGGAACCCCAAGACTCTAAGTGAGAAACGGCAGGCGTTCGGCCACGTCCCCAGAACCCAGAGTCCTGACGCGCAATCTCGTCTCCATAGATCTACATTGTTCAGTCACGTAGGCCATTACAGCCCCTCCCAAAGTGCACAGGTAGAGGGTGTGACCACAGGCCTCAGGCCCTAGGGATTTACATTCTCATGAAGGCCAGAGGGCAGAGCAAATTAAGCATTCTTCCCAGAACTTCCCTCTTTCTCCCTCTCTAATTAACTCAGGACTGCCCTGAGTTTCACGGGGTGTGTGTGGGAGGGTACTTCCAGATCCATCTACCATCCACCATGAAAATAAACCTTTCTGGAACCAAGGACTTCCTCGTGTCATTGGGGCCTGCCACCACCGCTGCCTCCAGCCTCTGGAACCTTAGACCTTCTCCTGTATGTGGGACCAGCCGCATGGAAAGTCTCTGGGACCTCCACCCCCACTGCTGTGGCCCCTTATTTTCCTACAGGTTGGAGCTCCACCAGGTGCCACTGACAATTTCATGTTTGTTTGCGTTCAACAGCTGAGTAATATTCCACTGTGTTGTACCGCATTCTCTTTATTAAATCATCAGATGACAGAAATCTAGTCTATTTCCAGTTTCTGCCTATTATGAATACAGCAGCCATGAAAATTGTTGAGCAAGCCTCTCTGAAGTAGAATGAAGCATTCTTTGGATATATGCCCAAGAGTGGTATAGCTGGGTCTTGAAGTAAATCTATTCCAAGCTTCATGAGGAACTAATTTCAACAGTGGCTGTCTAAGTTTGCACTCCCACCAGCAATGGATGAGTGTTCTGCACATCCTTACCCTCATGGAAGGTCATTTGAATTATTGATTGTAGCCATTCTGACCGGTGTAAGATAAAAACACAGAGTAGTTTTGATCTGTATTTCCCTCATGACTAAAGATGTTGAACACTTCTTCAAGTGCTTTTCAGCAATGCGTGTTTCTTCTTTTGAGAACTGTTTCGATCTGTATCCCATTTCAAATTGAGTTGTTTTCTTAATGTTCAGTGTTTTTTGTTTGTTTGGTTTTTGTTTGGGGGGGGTTGTTCTGTTTTACATGCACACACATGCACACAAACCATATCAGTCCTCTATAGGATTTGTAATTGGTAAAGACCTTTTCCCAATTTGTAGCCTGCCTCTTTGTATAAATGGTGGTGTCCTTTGTCATATAAATGCTTTTCAGGTTCAAGAGGTCTCGTGTGTTAATTGTTCTTAGTGCCTGTGCTATCAGTGTCCTGTTCAGAAGGTCTTTTCCTGGGCCAATGAGTTCAAGACTATTCTACACTTTCTCTTCTTTCAGATTCCATGTGTCTGGCCTTTTATTAAGGATATTCATTCATCTGAAGTTTTGTGCTGTGTCCTAAGTATGGATCTATTTGCCTTCTTCATATAGCCAACCAATCTGACAGGTACCATTTTCTGATGCCTTTTCCTATTTGTACTCCCTTGCTCTCCTTCAGCTGTTTTATTGCTCTAGCTAAGATTTCTAGCACTATACTTAATGAGTAAGGAGAAGGCGGACAACCTTAGTTTCATGTTAGCCATGAGCTTGTAATAAATAGCATATATTATATTGAGTATATCTCTTCTACCCCTCATTTCTCCAAGACTTTTATCATGAAGGTGTGTTAGATTTTTTTCAAGGCCCTTTATGCATCTAATGAGGTGAACATGTGGTTTTTGCCTTTCAGTCTGTTTACATGCTGGATTGCATTAATCAATTTATGCACACTGAACTGTCTGTGCATGTCTGGGATGAAGACGACTTGATCATGGTGGATGATCTTTTCAGTGTGTTCTTGTATTCAGTTTGCACACATTTTATTGAGAAATTCTGCATCTATGCTCATAAGAGAAGTTGGTCTGGAATTTTCTTTCTTTTTTTAGGTGTTTATGTAGCTTACATATCAGGGTAATTGTGGCTTCATAAAAAAAATTAGGCAATGTTCCTTTTGCTTCTATTTTGTGGAAGAAATTGAGGAGTCTTGGTGTTGACCATTCTTTAAACACATGACAATGTAATCCGGGGGTAGCAAACACTTTGAACTGGTGCATTAGCAGATGACAAATACTCCAACCAAAACTCAGCCTTTGACCTCAGGGTAGTTTCTAAGAGTTCAATGCTGGTATGGGGCATGTTGAAGCATTCCTCATAAGGTAAAGAATAACTTATCACACCTGGCCCCTCCTATTACCAAGAAAGAAGCACAATGCTTAGTGGGCCTATTTGGGTTTTGATTATTTGCCTGCTAGGGGGACTTGATGGAAACTAAACATTTTTCAATGGGCCAACAAGTTAAGATGCTACTCAAGCTGCCCATCATGAGCTAAGTATGATGTGACCTGCCAAGCCATAAACTTGGAGGTGTGCAGCAACAATCCACTGTCAATGAGAATATGTGTATACAAAATCACATATGTATATACATATTTGGACCCTAGAAAGGCCTGAGGATACAAGCAAGTTACATGAAGAAATTACTCAAGTCTCTGTTTTCTATCCTATTACAATGCCATCTGCTCCCAAGCATTCACCCACCACCTCATGGGAGTACAGTATGTTTGACTGACTGAGGTAGAGTTGACTAGGGCCTAGTTTACTGATAGTTCTGCACAATATTCAGATACCACACAGAATTGGACAGCATAACATTATAGTCTCTTTCTGGGACAACCTTGAAAGACACCAGAGAAGGGAAATCATTGCAGTGGGCAGAACGTCAGGCAATACACATAGACCTATATTTTATTTGGAAGAGAAATGGTGAGATGGGCTATTGGTTACTGATTTGGGGCTCAGAAACATAGATTGGCAGGATGTTCAGGGACTTAGACACAGAATGATTGGAAAATTGTTGCAGAAGACATTTGTATAAGAAGTATAGGAATACATCTTTTTGAATGGGTGAAGCATGTGAAGATACTACGTCCCACATAAATATTCATCAAAAGGTGACTTGAGAAGAAGAATTCAATAACCATTTAGATCAGATGACCTGTCTTAAGTATAGTCACGCTATTTTGCTACCCACTTCTGTCATTGTCAATGGACCTATGAACAAAGTAGCTATAATGGTAAAGATGAAGATTATGCATGGGCTGAACAACATGGACATCAAGTCACCAAGGCTGACCTGGGTATTTCAGAGTGCCACGTCAGCTAGAAGCAAAAACTGACACTGAACTTCCATATGACACCATTCTCTGGGTTGACCAGCCAGTGATCTAGTGGTAGGTTTTCTACATTAGACCATGCTTTTTTTTTTTTTTTAGAAAGAGCAATGTTTTGTCCTTACTAGAATAGATACTTATTCTAGTTATGGATTTGCCTTACCTGAACATAATGATTTATCTGCCAAAACTGCAGTCTGAGAACTTGCAGAATGTCTTATCCACTACAATGGTATTCTATACCTCATCACTTCTGACTAAGAAACTCACTTCATAGCCAGAGGAGACCCATAGTGGTTTCACACTCTTGGAGTCCACTGGTCTTACCATGTTCTCTACCATCCTGAAGCTGCTGGCCTGACAAAACAGTGGAATTGTCTTTTGAAGATTCACTTACAGTGCCAATTGGGTGGTCATATGAGGGGGAGCTATGACAAGGTTCTCCAGAAAACAGTATACACTTTAAATCAGTGTATGGTAGATGGCAAATGTTTTTCCCCTAACCACCATTCATGAGTCAGGGGTCAAGGGGCAGAAGTGGGAATGGTTCTCTTCATTCTCATCCCTACTGACCCACCAGAAAAGTTTTCAATTCTTGTTCGCTTGATCTTAAATTCTGCTGGCCCAAAAGTTTTGGTTCCAGATGGAAGAATACTTCAGGCTAGAAATACAACAACATTCCATTGAACTGGAAGCTCTGACTTCCTCCTGGCCATGTTGGGCTTCTTATACCCTTAAGCCAACAGGCTAAGAAAGGAAATAACAGTGTTAGGAGGTTGATTAATCCAGATTATCAGTGGAGAAACAGGGTTGCTTCTCCCACAATGGAGGTAGGAAAGATTCTGTTTGAGGTTCAGAAGATTTTTGGGGGACAGGGTCTTTTGTTGATACCATGCCCTTTGATTAAAGTCAATGGGACATTACAACTACAACAGACCAATCCATGCAGGATGACAAAGGGCACAGACCATTCAGGAATGAAGGTATGAATCACTCTTCTAGGAAAACAAAAGGGGTGGTGGTGCTGATGAGGTGCTTGATGAAGGTGGAGAAAACTTAAGATGGGTATTAGGGGAAAGTAGTTATAAACATCATATAAGGTCACATGACTAGTTGCAGAAACAAAGATTAAAACTGACATGTGTGTTTCTGTCATATTTTGTACATACAAATACTAAGCAGATATTTGTGTTTTCTTTCCTCCATATCTTTGTTATGGAAAACAGTGTCAATTGAGATAATATCAGTGATTATCATACTTAAGCTAAGAGGCACGGAAATAATGTCCCTTGGGAGAAACTGCTACGTGTTCTAAAATATAAAATGCATTTGCAGTTCTATGTGGGAGAGTTATATCATGTTAGGCATAATTATGGCCTGATTAAGTATATAAGGCATTTACAATTGTACATGTTATAGTTAGATCGTGTTAGGCATACATATGACCTAGTTACTGGTTTCCTTTGCAAGTTAATCATGACATAAGACGGTATTACTGTATATTAAGTTAACATTGACAAGAATAAACTTATGATGGTTAATCTTGGTTGTCAACTTGACTACATCTGGAATCAATTAAAAGCCAAGTAGCAGGATACAGTTATGAAAGGCTCTCTTCATTGGGTCATTTGAGGTGTAAAGATCTCCTGAAGAACTTCCCTAAATTTAGATCATCTGAGGTCAGAAGACCCACCCTCAATCTGGGCCACACCTGATGGCAGCCTACAGAAAAGGAAATGGAAGAGAGCAGCTTTTGCCTTTTCCCCACTTACATCACTCTGAATGGCAGGTTCGTCAATCCTGTTGTTAAAGTATCCTTCACTGGTATTGCAACACAATTGGTCAGGATTCCAGCACAGGCTGTATAAGTCAGCTGAAACATCCAGCTCCATGGACTAAACAACTACCAGATTCTGGAACTTTCTATCAGAAAATCGCCATTGTTGGACTACCAGACTACACCCTGTAAACTTCTATAGTATGTCCTCATTAATATATGTAGATTCATTCTATAAGTTCTGTTTCTCTACAGAACACTAATATACACCACACACACACGCGCGCGCGCACACACACACACACACACCCCATAGCAGGACAACTGAATCATATAGTACTATTTTGTAGTTTGTTAACAGTGTTTCATGTAGCCAAGGCTAGACTAAATTTGTGTCCCCCCCATAGACATATACCTCCATGTATGGCTAATTCTATTTTAGTTTTTAAAACAATCTCTATAACATTCATTATAATTCTTATTTTAATTTAGATTCCACATAAATCTTATGAGTTTTCATTTATTTGAATACCTAGTAGGATTTTTTTGTCATTCTGATATCTCTTCTAACACAATATGAAATTTTCAGTGCTTTCAATCTGCAGTACCCTGAATAATAATGTCCAGACCTTTCAATATACATGATTATGTGTATGGGCTTTTTTTTGAGAACCATATATTGAATTCATTTTCATTTTTAAACTTTCTTATTCAGAATTTTGTTGCTAGCTATGAAGGGGTGTTCAGTTCTTTATAAACTCTGGGTTCTAACGGCTAGTTAAGAGGGTAGTTGGCAGTTGGTGTGTTTCTGTAGCTTTTCTGCTATACTATGCATAAACTCCATTTGCTATTATCATATTCACCTACACTTGCTTTTGCTGTTTGTGTTTCGGGGAGTCTTGATTTCCCTTATGCAGATTTCTCACTGTTTAGTAATGAAAACTCACTTCACTGGTTAAAGTAATTCTAAGAGTACTGTTTGTTTGGTTTTTGAAGCTAATGAGGATGGTATTACATTCTTAATAATTTCCTAATAAGTTCATCACTGGCATATAAATATGGTTCTGACTTTTACATGGTGATCTTGTTTCCTGAAACCACCGGTTTATCAGTTCTAACAGTTACCCTTACAGAGAGATGTCCTCTCTAGTCTCCCAATATTTTCCACTTGGTGACACTGTTTGGGAAGGTTTAGGTGATGCGACCTTCCTGAGGGAAGGTTGTCACTGGAGGTGAGCTTTGAGATTAACAGCCTCGAGCCATTTCCAGTTTGCCCTCTCAGCTTTATAGTTGTGGTTGAGGATTTGAGTTCCTGGCATCCTTTTCAGGCCATCCTGCCTGCCACTCGCTGCCATGCTTCGTGACTATCATGGACTCTAACACTTTCTGGTACTTTAAGTCTAAATAAACTTTCTTCGATAAGTTGTCTTGGTCATGATGCTTACCACAGCAACAGAAATTCAACAGATAAACAAAGACAATTTAACTTCCTCATTTCCTACTTAGACAGCCTTCTTTCTCTTCACTAATTGTTCTGAGACATCCAGCACCATGCTAAAAATGAGTAGTGAAACAGACTTTGAATTTCATCCTCTGTGGACTTAGTGGCACACACAATTAATCCAGCATTTGGTAGGCAGGGGCAGAAGGGTTCTGAGTTCCATGCTATATAGCAAGTCTTGGACCAGCCAGGGCTACACTGAGAGACCTCAAAAACCAACCAGTCAACCAACCAACTAAACAAACAAACAAGTCTAACTTTTCCTCATGAAAGCTCCAGTCACTTGCCCTACTTCCTCTACCTGTATAGGAACTTGGGGAATACAAGAATAACAAGGTAATGCATCTTACATTTTCAAATGAAACCTTTCAATTACATTAGCTTAGCTCCTCTGAGCAAGCTCCTCAAAACCCGTCATGTTTATCAATACTTAGATGGAAAACAGTCTATTATACCTTTATATTTCTCATTAATGATTAGCCTCGTATGTAACATCATATATTTAATAGTGAAATAGAAACAAAAACAAATTAATTGTGAATAGAATGAATTACTATCATTTCAAGAGAAAGATCAAGGAAAACTGAAAGAAAATGAGCAGAAAGTCAAATTACCAAAGATTGCAAATGCTCCATGGTATCCACCAACAGAAATACTATATAAAAACTGTATATATAGTTTAGTGAAAGAACACTACATTTATACTTATTCAGTATTTATAAGTAACACTTTCCCTGGTGTTCAGTAATAAAATTACTTCTCTCCTAATAAGGTGAAATACGAATTTACCTAAAATCCCGGTGAACCTTACCATGTGTCAAGCAACAGGATGTAAAATGAATTCAAAAAGGAAGGAGAAGAAATAGAAGTCTCCTAGGTTGTGTTCTTCAACACAGCAGTTGACATTTCTGTAATAAGATCTTTTAATTTTAATCGATTAGCAACTGCTAAACTACAGACATCTACATATGCTATCATGCTACCATGGAAACACAGAGTATATGAATTAATTAGGGTTGGTTGAAAGGGACAAAGGGTTGTTCAGCTCCTACAGAAAGCAGTTCCTTTCCTTGGTTTTCTTATATACTCAACAAATACCCTGTGTTGTCAAGTTCCTTAATTTTTTGCCGTTTTAGCCCTTTTTTTTTTCTGGTAAGACATCAGTCACACATTATTCCATTGCTATGGTTTTTCACATTTTGGGTTTAATCACCTGGCTTCATATTAAATCATTACTGTGTATCCTCAATTCTTTGATGTTCTTTACTTATTATATATGATCGCTTTCAAACTGCTTTTATGAACTTTAAAAATAAAATGGCATCACTGTGGCTCCTGTCTTAAGGGGTAGTTCATAAACAAATACAAGAATGCAGGCTCCCAAATACCAAGATTATAAGTGAAATAATGAGAACTCATTACCTCAGAAAGGCATAAGAAGAACACGGTGCGGCTCGTTAATCAGATTACTATTAGGCTATAAACACAGAATATATTATTAGAAGGCCAGTTACTATAAAAACTAGGGCATCCCTAATTCAAAACTTCAAATTCCAAATCTTTTGGAGTGGCAACAAGGTATTCCAGGTAGAACACTACACATCTAACATCACATGATCTGTTGATCAAAACACAAGCTTGCCAACTATTGTAAACACCAGTGAATATAAGATTTATTTTAAAATGGATACATTTTGTATTTCCATCCCCAAGATATTCTGATGTTTAAGTAAATATTTCAAACTACAAAAAAAAAAATCAAATCCTTCTAGTCCTTTAAATGTCGGGTAAGAAATACTAAACCAATACAAACACTAAATTTTCTGAATCACGGATGCTATTCTACAGTACTCTAATTTCCCCAACCTACCTACCCACCTACATATCAGTTTCTTAGAGATTTTAGCCATGTTCTGAATTATTTACAGAAGTGTTACCAGTGAATTTGTGTGTGTGTGTGTATATATATATGTGTGTATGTGTATATTATATGTGTATATATACACACATATGTATACACACATATGCATCTATAAAACAGAAAGGTACAGAAGTTTGATGCTATTATAACCAGCAACTGATGGTGTCCATTATTATTTTTTATTATTTATTACTTTCTGAAATGCAATTTTTGGGCTAGAGATAATTTAGCAGTAGTGTGCTTGCCTAGTATGAACAAAGCCTAGATTTAGTCTTCAATACCTCATACACAGAGCAAATTCCCTTTGTTATATGCAGTACAGATATAAATATAGATCGGGAAGGTAATAAAAAGCTTTCCAATAATATTTCTAACAATAAGTACTTGGCTTAAAATACTGGATATCTGGGAGACTATGGAGATGTTTAGGTGGTTAAAAGCCCTGTTGCTCAAGCTGAATTGCCAACACCCACATAGCAGCTCACAACCATCTATAACTCCAGCTCCAGGGGATCTGACCACTTCTTCTGGCCTTCATAGGCAACAGTCACATACATAATGCAAAAATGCACATTATAGGCAACTCAACCATATATGCTCTTTTTAATACTGGATATTTGACCAACTGGTCATTAGAAATATATTTAAGTGTAGCCAATTGCAGAAGTATGTAAAAAGTACAATCTCAAATCTTGCTCTTACATACAATTCAAACTATTAAGCTAGGTGCTCAAATATTTTATTTGTGCTACTGGATAATCATTTTTGAAATTGTTAGTTGGCTTAGATTGCCTGAACTAAGAAATCATAATATCACATTTTAATGCAACTATTTTCCATTGAAAGACCACTCTTTCAGAGAATTCACTCTTCAGCTTAAATCATAAGAAGCCAACAGCCAACAAGGAAGACTGGTTCACTCACCTTGCTCAAATTACAAAACTGTACCTCTGTCAGGCCTTTGGAAGTGAACACTATGCACAGTGGATTAACAACAGAACAAGGAAGAGAAACAGTAGTCTATTACAGGTCAATGTTCTAGAGTAAATATAAGTAACAAGAAAGACATTATGCATTGCTTCTCCTCCTCTGAACAGGACCAAGTTTAAAATGTACACTATCGTGAGTCTGTGCCATCCACTGAACACTAGTGTGTATATGATACCACTGAGACAGAGGAGGGAGATCCACACCTCCCTGTGCACTGGGCAGGTGTTGAGTACTGGTAAAAATCTGCTATTAACATCAATAAATGCTTTGGGACAGACATGGGGTCACTCCTGCACTAGGAAGTCAGAGGCAGGAGAATCAGTACACATTCAAGGCCAGCCTAGTCTACACAGGAAGTTCCAGGTAAGACAAAGCTATATAGCAAGAACGTGCCTCAAGATAAACTCTAAAAGCTTTTCTGCATTCTACTCGCCTTCTGATATTCATTTTCTAGTACATGAACAGACACAGGAAATGGGGCGTTCTGACTCCCTAATAAGTAGCTATTGGATTCTCTCTTGCTGGTCCAAAATTGCCTGAGCAAAAGAACTGTCAGTCAAATAGCAAGACAGCATTCTAGCCGGCACCAGCTATCTTGAATTCATCGCAGATCCCTTAAATCCACCGTCCAAAAGACAGCAGCTCACTAACAGTCCTTGTTCCTGGTTAAATCAGGTTGCCTCCTGCTATTTTACGATCACTACCAAAGATAACCATCTCCATCTTAACCAGAGGGGAGCCCTTCCTCTAGTGGAGGAACGCCTGTGATTGACCACATCAATGACTGAGATTAGAACAAATACTCTTTTGGTTATATAGATGTTCTCCAGTGATGTCTCCCATGATTGCAACCATAAAATGTAGGCTCCTGGGTGGGCCAGTGGGCATACAGGAGTAGCAACAGGCACAGAAAGAGTTACAGCAGTGAACGGGGTTAGAGGTTACATTAGGTTCATGAATTGATACTCGTATTTCGTGCTTTAGTAGGCAACTTCTGCAGGGTACAGGGTCCTGTATCAAATGAAGAAGGTTTTATATAACCCAGCACTGTCATGGGCCTAATACTTCCCAGTGACTCCTGAAACCTCATCTGGTTAGCTATGGCAAACCAGCCTGTGCTACCCACACCTGGATGAACCAGCCTGAGAGGAAACCTAGCTCTTGAAGGCTTACTGAGTTCTGCAATGACAACTGAGGGCTGAAAGACACCATGCAGCCACATGCCTCATAGTTGAAGGAAACCTGAAACAGCTCAAGTTACGGCAGGATAGGAAAACAGAAACTGGAAGAACAGAAATGGAAAACGATGTAAAGAAAGAAAAAAAATCTGTGGGAAGGCAGAGGGGAATCCACAGGTTCTGGTCTCCAAGTGAGTTCCAGAAAGTTTTTGAGTTTTCAGAGCTAAGACTTTCAGACCCCAGGGCTAAGCTCTATAACATCACTGCTGCCATCACTGCAGCCAAGGATTAAGGGTTAGAGATCTGTGGCCTGAGCCCATGCTGACAAAGACTTGCTCCAGCTGTGTCTGCCTGCTTCTGCAGCCCATCAGGGTCAGGAGATGACAGCTGGGAGACTAGCATTTAACATATCCTTGTCTTCCTATGATTTGTATCTAGGTGGCATCGGGAAGGAGCTAACCTCTAGCAAATATGTGGTCCACCATTTTCTGAGTTCGCTTCATAGTGAAGACTAAGTAGACAACACAGAAATCAGAGTATATTTCCTTTTGTTTGTCCAATGAAGTGTTTAACAGAAGAAGCGTTATCATACTTTATCATATTTCTTTACTTTACAGGGATCAAAACGAATTCAAAGGCACTTATAGGCTAAAAGTGAAACCACAGAACAGGATTTAGAATTCCATATACTTTCATTTTTATCTACTCATGAAATCAAATATAAGATTTATTAACCATGAAAAAAAGAATATGATGCTAGTATTGATTTTTTAACCTGATATAAATAAAATAACATGACAGTGTAAATTGAATTCAAGAAAATCTCAAGAGGATCATTCACTGTGTTCAAGTTGGCTTCATTCAAAAGAGGAAGGGATGGCTAGATATGTGTATATTAACAGATGTTATAAAATACATAATTAGGCAAGGACAGAAATCACGCAGTAATCTTGATAGAAGAAGAAAAAGGGGCTTACAAAATCCAGCATCCTTTTAGGATAAAAGTCCTGAAAACACTCAGAATAAAAGAAACATATCTCAACATAGTAAAGGCAACACTTGGCAAATCTATTGTATTGAAGGAGGAAAAACTCAAAGTATTTCCACTAAAATTGTAAGCAAGAAAAAGGCTGTCCACTTTCTCAATTCTTATTCAATAAAGTACAAACAACCCAATCAAACCACGGGTTACAGACTTGGATAGAGATTTCTCAAAAGAAGAAATGCAAACGGCTAATAAATATTAAACTGCTCAGCACCATTAGGCATCAAGCAAATGCCTAATGAAACCTACTTTGAGATTCTATGTAACCTCAGAATAATATCTTAAAAAAAAAGAAAACAATTAGTCAAAAAAGACAGGTAAGAACATTGACTCCCAAGTGCAAATAAGGATACAGTGGGGTGTAAGTTGGTACAACTACTATGGTCTACAACAGAGACACTTGTACATCCATGTTCATGCTGCTTCCAGTCATAGCAGTTAGGAAATACAGTCAGCCTAGATGTCCATCAGCTAATGAATGGATAACGAATTATGCTCAACTGTTACAAAAAGTTTAAAAACTGCATTTACACGATGAAACATAGAAATGGAAAACACTATACTAAATGAGGCAACCCAGTTTGAATGAATCTCCTCACAGAAATGGAAAATATTGTACTGAATGAGGTAACCCGGTATGGTGGTTTTAATGAGATAGCTCCTAAGAGACTCAAGTATCTGAACACTTAGCATCCAGTTGGTGGCGCTTTGGAGGTGAAACCTTGTTGGAGGAAGTACTTCACCAGGGAAAGGTTTGAGTGATTACAGCCTGCCCCCACTACCTGCTCTCTCTGATTCCTGTATGCAGATGAAAAGGTGATCAGTCAGATTTCTGCTCTTGTTGTTATGCTCTCTCTGCCTGTTGGCATGCCTTTCCCACCATGATGGACTCTATCCCTCTCGAACTATAAGCGAAAATAAATATCTGCTCGCTATAAGTTGCTGTTGTCTGGGTATTTATCACAGTAACCAAAAAGTAACTACACAAATGCCTCATATCATCTCTCCTATGTGGATGCTGTGGTCAAATGTTTAGGTTCATCTATGTAATCTGGGGTGTCTTACTGACTAGAAATAGCAAAGGTCTTAAGTGGGAAAGAAGGTATTAGAACACATGTGGTAGAAGAGTAGAGGTTAACAGTAGTGGAATGTTTTTAAGTGTGGAGTGGGTTTAGGACTAGAGGAGAGGAAGGGGTGGGGAGATACTATGATTGGAAAGGCTTAGGTAGGGATTGGAGGAAGAGAAGGTTACCCATAGGAAAGATGTATGAAAAAGCTGCATGGTAGCCTACTAGATTTTAATTTTAAATTTAAAAATAGAATGAAGGGACTAGTGAGATTGTTTAGCAATTAAAGAGGACTTGCTGCTGTTGCAGAGTAGCTGGGTTCAGTTCCCAGCACCACACAGTAGCTCACCGCTGCCTGTAATTCCAATTTCAGGAGATCTGATGACCTCTTCTGGCCTTCATGGACACCAAGCAGGCATAGGCTGAGCTGTGCAAGCTAAGCAAACAAATGACCCAGCGTGTACACACACACACACAAATATGCAAGCAAGCACTCAATAGATAGATAGATAGATAGATAGATAGATAGATAGATAGATATGAATAAATGGGTTTAAATATAGATATCCTACTTTCACAGGTATATAATACTTCTCCCTGAAGCTAATGGCTTAGTAAATAAAAATTCCAACACTAGGAGTGGGATACCTCCAAATTGTGTTCAGAGAGACCCCAAAAGCTTCCCCAAAGCAATATAGACTATTGCTATTGGTAGATCATATAACTGAGGACACCACTCATTATGGTTGTAAAATGTAAAGAAGCAAAGCTGGAATTGATCTCATCCAAGCTGCCAAGCAACACATGCCCAGGCTGTGTGATGGTAGCATTCCTGTAATGGAGGTAACCAGTGGCTTCCTAGTTAGATTTGAGGGCTGCTTCACAGGATGGAATGAGTGCCTATGCCCAGCACTATAAACCTGATCAAAAGCTTACGTTTGGGGAGCTCATGGGCTCTAGTAAGTGTGGCTCTAGTAAGTGTGGTGTTTGCTTCTTTTGTCAATTTGACACAACTCAAGTCACAGAGGAAGGTGAGCCTCTGCTGAGAAACTGCCTCCATTACATTGCACTGTGGACAAGTCTATGAGGCATTTTCTTGATAGTTAATTGATGTGAGAAAGCCCAGCTCACTGTAGGTGGTGCGACCCCTGGACAGAGAGTCCTGGTTATATAGAAAAGCAAAAATGGAGAGAGCAAGTCAGTAAGCAGCATGCCTCAATGGTTCTCATGTTAGTTCCTGACTCCAGGCCCCTGCCCTGACTTTCATTCATGATTGTATGCAATAAGGAAAACGAAATCCTGTCCTCCTCAAGTTGCTTCTGGTCATGGTGTTTTTATATAACAACTGAAGGTAACTAGAAGGGTAGGGAACCTATTACTGTTTTTTACATTGCATGTCAAACTGCCATATGTATGTTTATACCCATTGACTACTAGTACTGCTCTGGACATTGGTCAGAGAAAACTATTCTTGCACTGGGTAATAGTTAATGAAGAAACTCATATCTGGTGACACCTATATCACTCCTCTTCCCCAAGGCTCAGAGAATACAGAAGAAGGGACAGAAGAAGTGGTGTTTGTTGCTGCCTTTCAGACTTGATGAGGCTATTACACTCATGAAGTCACAGCAGTTAATGACACCTGCAGAAGGCTCTCCCACAAATGATGGACTGGTCAACAACATTCCAGGCAGAAAGGGAGGGCCACATGAAAACCACTCCTCCTGAGGAGCCATTGGTGTAGATGGCTAAAGGAGGAAAGAGAGCCATTTATCTTCAGTGACAGAGCCACTGGCAACCTGCCCACAACTCAGTAAGCTGCCCAATACGCATGCACACATAGCAGCTCTAATTCAGTTCAGTGTATTATTTTTTTAAAAAAATATGTGAAAGGGATGAACTGTGGGAAGAAAGGGTCCATAGGTAGTGTGACAGAAGTAAGAGAGAATAATGGGTGATAAATATGGTAAAATATCTTATGTATATGAGATTGTCAAAAATTATTTTAAAGGGAAAGAGAATCGTGTAACAGAATTCAACCTGATCTGAGAAATAAAACGGACCTTCAACGGAAAAGTTTTACAGTCTCAGGTTTCAGTCCCATTGAAAAAAATATCCCATCTTCCCCACACTTGTTAAAAAACACATTGTGGAGAAGAAAGATGCCCTAAAACACTACATGCAGAGTTGAAGGTATAGCTTCTGGTAGAGAACATGCCTGGAGCCTACATGGTCTGGGTTGATGCTCCAGCCCGGCAAATGAACCAACACCAAATGCTTTTTCCTAGATCAATATCGGAGAGCATTCCAGTCGCCATGGTTTATCAGTTACACACCAAGGGGAGAAACAAGAAACTCATTGTTCTTACTCATAAGCAGAAAAATCAAAAGTAACATGACCAGTGCACACTCAGGCTCCAGGACACGGAGAATGGAAATGAGATGAGGCTTTGCCTCCAAACCCAAAGACAGACCCTGGCCTGTTCCTGTGACCTAACCCTGTAATGTTTTCTGGGCAAATGGCCAACCTAAAGGGATGGCAGTTATTCCGTGTTAGCCTCAGAAAACACTTTTCTCATCTCTGCTTGCAGTTCCATGTTCTGAAAGGGTCATCGAAGACTGAAAGGCTAAACGTGAATGAATTTATAACCATTAAGGTTAGTCAAGGAGTATAGTTCAGGGGCAAAATACAAGCTAAGCAAGCAAAAGACCCAGAGTTCAGTTCCCAGCATGACAAAGGAGAATGGGAGATGGGAAAGGAGGAGGAAGGAACCTAGAGAAACAGGTTTGTGTGTTCATCTATAGCACTGGTTCTCAACCTGTGGGGTGTGACGCCTTTATGAATCTAAGGACCCTTTCACAGGGACTGCATACCTTGCATATCAGATACTTACACTGATTCATAACAATAGCAATCTTGCAGTTATGAAGTAGCAGTGAACACTATTGTATCCTTGGGGTCACTACAACATGAGGAACTGTATTAAAGGATCACAGAATTAGGAAGTTTGAGGACCACTACTCTACAGTAGGTGGCATCCCTAAGGCTCCTGAGAAGTGATGCTAAGTCTCTGAAGTAACACTTCTACACTACTTCCTAAATCTTTATTTTATCCCTCTTTCTCTCAGCCTCTTCATCTTCCCATTTACTCTGTTCTCTAGTCCCTCACAGTCATAATAACTAGCTACAGAATACTTTACAATTAACTGTCAATAAACTGGACTTAGTAGTGAATATCTATAAATCCCAAATTCTGATGATAGTTATTTTCTTCACTCCTGAGACAAAATATTTCACCAAAACTATCCAAGGAAGGATTTATTTGGGCTTATAATTTGAGGGTACAGTCCACCATGGAGAATTTCTGGCAGCAGGAGCTTGAGGCAGCTGGTGGAATTGTATCCACAGTCAGGAAGCAGAGAGTTATGAATGCTTGCACTCAGCTTTCTGCTTTTATGTTCAGTAAAGACACACAGTGTACAGAATGATCTTACACACTGTTCAGGTCCATCTCCCTATCTCTGCTACCCTACTTCAGCTGATCCTTCAAAGACAGGCCCAGAGGATCATCTCCTCGGTTTCTAGATCCCATCAAAGTTGACAATCAATATTATCTATCCAAGTCCAACCCTCTGTCAACCTGACATCTATGCACAAGATCATACTCCACCTAACGTGATGAAATAGTCCTGCATATATTCTCAAACACAGTACTCCTTACTCAGAATAGACGGCAGAGTCCTGTGAAGAGTACTTAAGTCTTTCAGTGTCCCATAATTTAAATATCACATTGCAGATTTATAGCATTTAACTACTGACATCTCAATCAGTGTTGCATTGCATGGTAAAGAAATAGGGGATCAAAAATTATCAGTTTAATGAATGTGTATGCATGCAGAAGAATACTCCAAACAAAACAGAACAGACACACTTACATCAATTACAATTCTTATATGTATAACTACTGACATAGCCTTACCTGGTATTTATAACTACCCTCTTCTACTCATTTTATATTTCCTCTCTCCCCAGAAAGTCCTTCTTGGGGTCTTGATTCTTTACTGGAAGAAAACCCACACTTTCATAACTAAAGGGCTTGGGCTATTCACCATTCTTCCTGCACGGGGTTGTAGTTTTCCGCTGACATTAAACACAGGAGATGGTAATACCTAGAGGACCCCAGCTCCCGTTCTTTAGACACATTCTTCTTTGTCTTCTATTGTGGAGAAGCGATCCAGCTTCCCCCTGGTGGTCTGCATCAATCATTTCCTTTCTTTGCCTTTGGACTCAAGGGCATCAGGAGCTCCAAACAGTGACAGCTCAAAGCATAAAGATGATCATAAACTCAAGGTCATCTTCAGCTACACAATGAGTTTGAGGCCACAGCTGCATGACACTTGGTCAAAAAAAAAAATTAAATGAAGTCACAGGACATTTTGACTTTGAAATTAAAAGCCGTGTTGTTTTAAGCTTGTGAGTCTTCAAATGACCATTTCTCTAATGATGTCTCCAGTAGAAAAATTTTCTCATATCCTTCCTTCTACTCTCTCTCCTCCTCAGTAACTCCATGATCTATTCCACAAGTATTTAGTACACACCTCATGTACCTCAGGGGTGTGGACAACCTTTGATTAAGTCTACATTCTCCAGACAGTAGGAATCTCCTACATTATAAACAAGGAAAAAAAGTCTGCACTATGAGAGGTTGACATACACAAATCCTTTCTCTTCTGTCCCCCTTTATGATATGTGTATGGCTGCTTTGTCTGTGTATATCTCTGTGTATCATGTACATATCATGCAGTTGTGAGCTCTATTATGTGTGCTGGGAACTGATCCTCTGGAAGAGCAGACAATGTTCTTAACCTCTAAGCCATCTCTCCAGAACCAAACAATACTTCTTCCATAATACTACCTAATTACTGCAGACAATGTCGCTATGAAGTACATTTGACCTTTCCAATTATTATGACTGAAAATGTAAATCTCAAAACTGGTCATCAACTCATTCAAATTCCTGAGGAGCCCACAGGATATATAGTACAAACATCTCCTGATGCTGTTCTATTGAGAAAAACACATGGTAGATAAAAATAAACAGTAGCTTAGATAAAAATATAACAGTAGCTAAATAAGTGTGCTCTTTACCATTTCTGAGACATAGCACAGTGTAGTGGTGAAGGGGACCCTGACTTTGGGGCTAAATATGTGGTTCAAATCTCACTTCTTCAAAAATGTATGCTCATGAGCTAGGTGCCCACTCTCCAGACTCCTGTTTGTGTAGCATAAGAAAGCACACCTGACACTGGAACCAAGTCCAGAAGTACTATTTAGAATAGAAATGACCTAAGGAGGGCAATTCAAAGACTGCAGGTAGGAAAACTGCCACAGCGTGTGACTAATCTTTCATTTTTGTCCTTGTTCTGGAATACTAAATTTTTGTCTGGAGAGGAAATGATATGGAGGAGGGACTATCATTCAGGGCCTAAAATGCATTTTACCTAGGAAGTTAAAACAAACAGTGGAATAGAGTCTCTTTCAGGACATGAATGTCAAAAGAACTAAAGCTAAAGCCATAGGTCAAAATGTATCGGCAATTCTTATTAAGATAAAAGCAAAAGAAAAATTGGATTCCCCCCCCCCCCGTTTAGAAAATGTTGAAACTTCCCCCTGTTCTTTAGTCCTTCACAGACCATAATACTAGCTGCAAAGTACTTTATAATTAACTATCAATAAACTGGATTTAGTGGTGAAAAATGGATAAAAGATTACACCTAAATACTGGCCCTTACTAGACCATTTTATTTTAAAATTGCATCTTTTTTCTCAACATCACACATTAAAATTAATTACAAGTTAAAAGAAATTGCACCAAAATCTTCCAATCATTTGGATCGAGAGCATTAATTTTTTTCAAACTACATTTCACTTGTTGAAGATAATAAATCAACAAAGCTGCCTCTTAAGTAAAGATGAGGCCTTCCCACACAGCTTCAGTCCCAGCTCTGTGAAGGTGAGTCAGGGGAACCAACCTAGCTGTATGTGGAATAGCTGCATACACATGCAGGCAGAGTGTAGATAAAGGAACATACAGACACACCATACATACAGTAACATATGGGCATACTGTAATACAGTAACATAAAGGCACACTGAAGATACAGTAACATATAGGCACACCGTAATACTGTATGCCATATAGGAGAAAACTAGACAAAGCTTTCTACAGTGCTTTTATTCACTTCACTTAAGACAGACAAACATCAGCTGGGCAGTGGTGGCGCACACCTTTAAACACAGCACTTTCGAGGTAGAGGCAGGCAGATTTCTGAGTTCGAGACCAGTCTGGTGAGTTCCAGGACAGCCAGGGCTATACAGAGAAACCCTGTCTCAAAAACAAAAACAAAAAAAAAACCAAAAAGACAGACAAACATCAAAGGACCAGACACAGTGGTGCTGGAACAGGACACAAGGGGCACGCACGAGATGAGAGGAACATGGAACCTAAGCTTCAGCAGAGACTGACAAAATGATTGGTATTTATTTTGACAACATAATTCCTTAGATGCATGCTTATCCTAGCACCATAAAAGTATATGTTAGGGTTCCCGTACCTACTCGTGTTGAGAGTCTATTAATCTTCAAATATCTTACCTGAGTAAGTCAATTACAATTAGAGTGAAGAAATAATTTCTAGTTTCCAGAAGCTGGAAAATTCACCTACGCCTCGCTTTAAGAATACAAGATTATTTGCAAGTCAATCACCTCAGGAACATTGCATAATTAGTTCTCTGGGGAAGGATCAGGTGAGCTGCAGAATGAATCATTTAAATTGTCAGGAGAGAACTGGGAAGCTCCAGGGATGGCAGCAGAGGCATGTGACCTTCAGAACTGAGGTTCTTATATTATTCCAGCATGCTTTTCAAAGCAGGCGTCATAAAATGTCCTCGATTTCTTTACAGACCTAAAGCCGATGGAAGGCGCTAAACTCGTGTTTGGAAAAGCAGGAGCTGAAAGCAATAAAATGAAATGACTCCAGACTGGGTGTGGTGGCTCCTGACTATAATTCCAGCCAGCACCTTCGAGTAATTCAAAGCAGCTTGCTGTGAGGTTACGGTCATACTGAGCCTCCCAGGGAGTTCCTCAAGCTCCACTAAAAAGTGAAACCTTTTCTCTAAAACCAAACACAATCAGGCCAACTAAAATTCAGAGAGTGTCAGCGCTGGACAACATTCCCTAAAAGTGCACAGGAAGTCACAGAAAAGGGACGCTAGTTCTCATCCTTCATCCTGCCATTGCAAAGAATTCAACGAATGTTTTCACTGCTAGACTTGGTAAAGCCTTTTCTTCCTTTTCAGATTTTAATTATTCGTTTATTTATTTAACAGGGCGGGGGCCTAGCACATGGTGTGGAGGTCCAGGACAACTTGTAGGAATCAGTCCTTTTCTTCCTCCACGTAGGTCCTGGAGATCTAACTTAGGCTGTCAGACCTGGGGCAAGCACCACTGCCTGGTAGACCTTTCCACTGATGAGTCTTTCCTTCTTGATTGTGATCACTGAGGACCACACAGAATTTCCTGATCAGCGGATAGTGGAGTGGGAAGCTGAGACGCCATCTACAGAGATCCTTTAGATAGTCTTTGCATGCCGTACAGACCCCTCAACCTCCTAGATGCTATCCTTGTATGGATTCCCACTGTGTAGAATTCCAGAAACTGCACTGCACATAGAAGCGGCTTTTTCCACTGCTGAGTCAGGTGGATGAATGGACCAAAGGAAAGCATGCAGATATATGGGAAATGTGAAAGCTGTAGAGTTAGATTACACACTATAAAAAAGTTCTCATGCTAATTTTTATGATTTTAATAGCTTTCTAATACCTTGACGTTATTTTTGTGTTGACTTTGTGATCTAGCATCACCACTATCTTCTCTCAATTCAACAAAGTGGATGAGCCCAGAGCCTGAGGAACTGACTGAGCTCTTGGTTAGACCCACTAGAAGCCCTACTTGACCAATCAAGTAATGACTCTGAAGAAAAGTGAGGCAGGGCTGAGGAGATACCTCAGTGAGTAATAGAGCTTGGTATGAGAAAGAGAACCTAGGTTCAAATCCCAAGCACCCACCTAAGAGTTGAGCAAGCCCATGCGTGTCTATAATCTCAAGGTCAGGGACAGATACTGTAATTCCAGGAGTTCGTCGGTCAGGTGGTCTAGCCAAGCCTGTGAGCCTTGGGCTCAGTGAAAGATGCTCTCACAGAAACTAAGGTGGAAAGCAACAGAAGACACCTGACGACCTCTGGCCTCCACATGAGGACACACAGGCTGTACACCCAACCTCCTATACATACATGCACACACACACACACACACACACACACCAGTTAGAAGTGACAGTTAGAAGCCTACTTCTGGGAGTTAGTTTTCTCTTACAATATGGATACTTAGGATCACATCTAGGTCATCTGCCTGGTGACAACTGTCTTTACCAGCAAAGCCTTGTCACTGGTTCCCAATCTGCATTTCAAACAGTATGGTAAATATGAATACTTACTGGATACATATACTGTTTCAGACACAATGCCAGTTGCTTGGAAATAAAGAAAAGCAGGCTTTCTTAATGGACTTGATTAGAGATTTAGCAGAGAAAACATATATAGAAATGAATTATCATGTTTTTCAAGTTGGTATTAAACATGAAAATTTAAAAATATATACTATTCAACGTAGACTTTACCTTTTAACGTAGCCCTTTGACCGTCTCATATATATTTAATACATTTTGATTTCTTCTCCCCATCTTTTTATCTCTCCCATAGCAACTATCTCCTCCTCCTCCCTACCAGTCCATTTCCCATGATTCAAGGCTTTTGGGTTGGTTTTGTAGCCTACTCAGTTTTAACCAGGACCATCCGCATGGCCACTGGATTTGGACTATTGACTGGAGCCCAGTGAGCTCAGCAGTGGGTATAAAACTTACAGCAATATACATAGCAAATAATCCACCAGGGAGGAGCAGGACCCTTGAGCACCTCAGGCCTTCATGCCTGGCTATTGGTCTACCCGTTCTAGTGCAGATCTAGTTCAGTCACACACAGCTGCTGTGGGTTTCTGACTGCAAGTGTCATGCCCAAAAGATGGCATTTTTACAGCCCTTGCTCCTATCTTCTGACTCTCTGTTCCTCCTTTTGCAATGCTGGAGGAGCCTTAGAGGGGATGGTGGAAATGTCCTGTTTAAGACTGAGCTCACAAATGGTACTTAGTCTTAGCTCCTTCTGCAGCCACAAGTCTGCATTCAGTGCCACACACTGGAAAGATTAGTGCAGAGCATAGCCATTCTGGACCGGACGACTGGGACAAAGCAGTTTTTCCAATGGGATCACTTAATGACAAGCTCAAATAAGCCCAGAGGTGTTTCCCCCATACAACAACTCTGTAGTTAGTTCAGTAGCCATCACTGACTGGCTGTACCTAGGTGCGTTGTGACATTGGACATTCACAGCTTCATGGCTTAGTCCTTAAGAATGTCCCAACCCTGCTCCTTCTGAAAGAGCAGTCCTTCTCTGTATGTGAGAAAACTTTCTTATGGTCAGTAGCTCAAAGCATGGGGGGCTAGAGTTCCCATGGAAGGGGAGGAAGAACCCTAGTTTCTTTGACCTGCCTTGGGCAGGAAAGGGACCAGATAGAAGGAACGGGCATGGGAGAAGGCTACAGAATGAGATTTAGTTTCTGAGTAATTTGCCAGTATCAAGGCTTAAGAGGAATGGTGGTTCTAGTTTCTCATGGGAAGAACCAATTCCAGGGTATTATTATAATCTGCCAGCCATGTATAAAAACCCCAGGACTTATTCTAATGCCACACCATGACCTCAGCCTCTGACATTTAAGTGATGTGGAGTTTAATTCTGGATGTGGAAAAAAAAAAGATAGGTTTTAAGTAAAGCCAGTCTGTAAAACTTTGCAGTGGAGTACACTGTCACTAGTCTGGATCATGGTCATTAAAATACTGGTTTTAAGATCATTTTAGAAATGTTTATTTATTTGAATTATTTTTCACACAGATGTGAATACTTGTTAGGCAAAATAATCAAATTATGCTTGGAACACCCAACCAGATCCAGATTTTTGCTGTTTATTATTGCAATTTTAAACCTCCTAAAGACCCATGAAATGACCCATGAATACCCACAGGCTTTACTCTGCCTCCCTGTACCCTGATTTCGTGCCTGCTCACATGTGATATTCACTTACAGAAACAAACAGAAAACATGCAAGGCATAGCCACCCAAAGGCTGGGAAATTACCTGATGCTGGCAAGCACACTGAACGCATACACAAATATTTTCTGTTAAAAATTAGGCATGAACTAGGCATGATGGCTCAAGGGAAAGTGTAAGTAAACCTAGCAATTAGAAGGCAGAGGCAGGAAGACTGCTGCAAATAGAGAGGCAGCTTGGGTTACCAGGTTGAAACCCTGTTTCAATAAAGCATCAGGATAAAAGCTTTGTAGCTCCTGGTTCTTGCTAAGTGCTCAGAACACACTAGGTGTTGCTTTGGTGGTTTCTACCACCATAGAAAATATCAGAAATTTCAGAATACAGAGACCCTGCCCTGTCCTCACCCACACTTTTAAGCACTAAGGTCTTGCCAGTGTCCCACAGTTGCTGGCACCTATATTCAATTAAGTTACGATGCCAGCCCTCCTTGCCTCAGGTCTTGCTCTCTCTCTCTCTCTCTCTCTCTCTCTCTCTCTCTCTCTCTCTCTCTGTATGTATGTATGTATGTATGTATGTATGTATGTATATACACACACATACACACACACACATATCTGGTCTACCACGTAACTCTGTGTATACCAGGATGGTCTCAATCTTCCTACAATCCTCCTGCCTCTGTCTTTCTAGGAGATAGATCACTGGCATCTGCAGCCATAGCTCTTTTCTCCAGGCAATATCAATGTCTGTTGACTGGCAGACAGAACTGGATTAAACTGAATTCAGTTTCTGGGCATGCTAGTAGAGAAACTTCCTGTAGGACTATAATTTCTAGATTAGATAGTAATTACCCAAGGGAGAATAACCTAGATTCATATCCATAGTTCCTAGGTAAGGAGAGAGAATGGTTGTATTTTAGAGTTTTCACAGAACAATGTGAGCCTTAGCACTCAGAAGTGGACAGGAAGAATGGAATTCCTTACATGTCACTACTTCCTGTTGCCTTTAGGCCAATGCAAACTTTAATTGCTGATCAAACTTTTGCTATAGTGCACAAAAGTACAAGGGAGGATTCTGGCAGGAGGCTTTGAGTTTTGTATTTTCTCCTTGTTCTATGGCAGAAGATTCAACAACGGCAACACAAATAACGAGGTACGCAGGAAGCGGGGAATAAGGGTGACAGTGGTGAGGTTTTGTCCCAGGGTTTCACATCTCACTGGATCTGAGACTGGGTGTCACCTCACAATCCTCCTGCCTCAGACATCCCAGTGAGATTATAGGTGTGTGCCACCATGCTCCAGTCCGTTTCTCACTCAGCGTACGAAGCACTCTCTACAGGAACATGTGAGGGATCCGATTTTATAAAACAGAGATTCTGCACGTGCATCTCCTACCCAGTCTCTTACTAGATAGTCTTGACCATCAGTGTCACTATAACTTGAGTTTGCTTTTTTGAGACAGAACCTTTCTTCACTCTAGAGTAGGCTAGCCTAGAAACTCACTGTGTAGCCCAGGCTAGCCTCACATTCTCAGCAATCTTTTCAGTCTTCCAGGCACTGGAACTGCACATGCTGCTACCACATCCACCTGAGACATTGTAAGGCAATAATTCCACTTTGGTTTGTGAAAGATAATATGAAATAGGCATAATATACTGGACAGTAGTTACTGCAAGTGATTACGTTTATGAGGAATGGAGAAAACGTATCATCTTAATTTTTAAAAAGGTCCATAACCTAATCAAGGAAAACATGAACATTTAAAAAGAAATGTGTAATTATGTCTCATCCATGTATAATTATTAATTTATTTAACATTTATCTATCCAACAGATCATTGTGGACTGGTTCATTTTTAAAATTTTATGCTTTTCATTTTTATAGAGCTTTGATACAATTGTACATATTATGGGGTTCAGTGTGAGATTATGTCCTGACTTCCTCTACTGCCTAGATCAGTATGCCTGGCATTTTTGACATCTCAGGTAATAGTCATTTATTTGTGCCAGTAACATTCAGAATCCTCTCTCCATATTACCTCGAAATATTTGATTTAAATAGTATTCTTCTCAATATGAATTTCCAGTACAAATTTAATTTTGGTAGGCATTCAGGATTATATCTTTCTGTAATCATTGGCAATTATAAACATCGTCATGGCTACTACGTAACTTTTCTTTTTTTCTAAGTGAATGGCAAATTTAAGCCTCAGTTTGGATCTTCAACGTCTCTCAAAGGCCCATGGCTGCGACTTTGGTCTAGGCTATGGAGTTATCGGGGGATGGGAGAGTCTTAAGGAAGTGGGAAGATATGCATCATGGTGGATGGTCCTGATGAAGGTCCTGAGACTATGACCACTCTCTCTCTCTGCCTCCTGACTGTCACAGGGCAAATACTAATCCTCTTGTATACCACTTCACCCTGATGTACTGGGGCTCTTCCAAGCTCAATGTAATGGGGACCAAGTGGCCATGGACTGAAACTCCTGAGAGCAATTCTCATCTCCTTTTAAAAGCTGATTTACCTCAGATATTTTATCACAATGACAAGAAGCTGACTAGACAGTGCTTTCCAGAATGGCAAGAGTAAGAGAACACATACGGATGATTAGGAGAATGAGTCAACAGAAAGATCTAGAAAGGACAAGTAGCATTAGAAGAAAGGGAAGTGACCAGAATGGCAGCTGTAATGGACTGTGACAGTTTAGGTCCTAATTATTTCCCAAAGGCCAAGCAGTAAAGGCTTGGTCACCAACCTATGGTAAAAATTTCAGGAGACAGGGCCTACTGGAAGGAAGTTAGGTCCCTGGGGGCATGTTCCTGAAGTAAGTATTAAGACCCTTATCTTCCTACTTCTGGACTCTCTGCCATGAGGTAAGTAGGTCCCCTCCTCTATCTTCTCCCTGTCATGATGTCTGATATGCCACAAGTCCAAGTGTCCACAGTCTGAAACCTCTTAAACTGTGGTGAACCAAAATAGACCTGTCCTCTTCTCATTGAACTGCCTTGGGCGTTTTGTCACAAGGACAGCGTGCTGGTCCAGGGGATATTAGCTTTGGCCAAAGGCACTGAAAGTTCATCATAGGAACAGGAGGAAGGAAATGAGGGTTAAGGTCTAGGTAGAAGCATCTGAGAGAATGCACAGAAGAAGGGAATCGGGGCTTGGGGAAAGCTCTGATGCTGCATGACCAAAGAAGTAAGGTACGCTTTGAGAGGAAGCAGTAAGACTTAAGAAAGATCATCCATTTAGGCAAGGAGTTAAAAACTCACAGGGAACTAGACCCATGAATCTGTGACCAAATACATCTCTCATAACGGATGCATCATCTCTTAAAATTTTCATCCCAATCACCCACACACTGAGAGGTAAAATAAAACGTGGGGGAAGCGAACTGCATCAGCCTTCTTCAATGTATGTTTCTGTGTCTTCTACAACAAAAGGCCAAATCTGAATTCTAAGGAAAAATGACAGCAACGCTAAAAGGAAGAGTAAACAGAAGGTTCACTGTGGGAGGTGGAAGCCAGGAGGTGGCCTAGTCAGTAAATGGCTTGTGGTACAACATGGACACATGCGTTTAGATCCCCAGCACCTATGAAAACAAGAACATGGCAATATGTATATAATCCTAATACCGGGAGGTAGACACAGTGGGGATCTGTGAGGTTTGCTGGGCAGCTAAAGTAGTGAGTTCAAGGTTCAGTAACAGACTTGGTCTCAAAAAATAAGGTATAGAGCAATAGGCAAAGGCTTCTGACATTGGCATCTAACCGCACACGTGCATATATTAATAAACATTTGTACACATACAAACATGTGTCCATAGATAGAGCCCCCCCCACACACACAAAAGACTCTTTACCCAGGTGTAAACTACATATTTAGTCACATGTCTACTTCCAAGCTGTTTGGCTGCGATTCTTTTAATCTCTGTGTACATATGTGTATGGCGTGTGTACAGAATGCGCATGTATTTGTGTGCATGTTTACGTGTGGGAGTGTAGGGGGTGCCAGAGCACATGTGTGGAGGTCAAAGAACAACCTCAAGTGTTGGTCCTCAGGGTCTCTCACTGCTCACCACTGCATACAGCAGGCTAGCTGGCCCAGGAGATGCCAGGGATCGTCCTGACTCCTCTCCACACCTTACCTGTCAATCATGTTCCATCTTCTAGGATGAAAGATGCACATTATTGTATGTGGTACTACATGAATTCTGGGATCTGAAGTCAGGTCAGCATGCTTGAATGGTAGGCCCTTTACCCAAGTGCTACACACACACACACACACACACACACACACACACACACATAATTTCTTAGGCAGTTGTGACTAATGTGTCCATACAAGTAGTTCTGCTCTTTGCAGGCACTGTTTGTGTGTTCTACTCCTCTCTGTGGTCACTCTTCGAGCTCGCTAACAGTGTGGTGTTCTCCCACTTAACCATTTCCCAGTCACTAGCACTTGGAGGTTCTCCCTGCGACATTTTAAAGTCACAATATATATTAAACTTCTGTCAATATATTTATGAAAAATAAACATTTTATTTTCTTAACTCATAATCACTGAAGTGAACTTTCTAAGCCTAATAGTAACCTTTTTCGAGAACCAAAAGAACTCAGATCTGCCCATATTCCAGACACCTTCCAAGTATTTTCTTAAATATCATATATATCATTACATAAACATCATAAATATTGTATATATTCAAATATCACATATATAAATATATTCTTTTTTTTTTTTTTTTTTTTGGTTTTTCGAGACAGGGTTTCTCCGTGTAGCTCTGGCTGTCCTGGAACTCACAGGGTAGTCCAGGCTGGCCTCGAACTCAGAAATCCGCCTGCCTCTGCCTCCCAAGTGCTGGGATTAAAGGCGTGCGCCACCACGGCCCGGCTATAAATATATTCTTAAATATATGTCAGCAATTCTAAACAAGTTTCTTGAATGAATTAAAGAAAACTGAGGAACTATGTCTGCTTAGCATCTAAAATAGTCTCTTAAAAATCCTTTCCCATTTTGAAATAAAATAATCTAGTCGTGTTTTCCTAGAGATCAGTGAGACACACTTTAAGTTTTTACCTTAGATTATCATCAAAGCTAAGTATTTTCTCAACAGTTGTGTTGTGTTTTGTTTTGTTTTTCTCAACTCAATTTTCTCTTGATAAAAAGTAGTCTTTTAAATGTACTTTACGTGGAAATAATATTTTATTTTGGTAACTCAGCTTACTCAAATGTTCCTATTTGTAGCCTCACTCCTATAACATGTTTAGAGATTATTTTAAAACTATGCAATGAAAGACACTGGGTTTTAGGTTTGTTATTTTCTTTACAACTTAGTTATTTATTTCTTCTCCATGTTATACTGATTTTCTGTCCAAATCAAAACTCTTACAACATTTGAATGTATCCCTGAAACTTCAGTTTTGTTTCATTAATCTTTTGATTTTAACTGACCGGACATATTATTCATCTGTTGTAACTCTCTACCTTGAGGTGTTGTCTCTCATGACTGTTCCCAATCTTATTACTACTTTGTCGAAAGTGGTTTTGTTAAGATTCCAGGGAGTCTCCCAGCAGGCCTTTGAGGATTAGTAGATTCAGTGCATGTATACACTGCACACAGCATTAGCATCTCCTCTCTGTTCCGCTGTCACAATTACAAACTGGGATTCTTCCGGATAGAGAAGGGGAGCACACACTGGTTCCAGATCACATGCCAGTGTGAATCTCAGTACCACCCATCAGGCTTAATCTAACTAAGCCCTCTGTGCTTCCTTTCATTCCTCCTTTTCAAGGCAAATACTGACCTCTGTTCTGAGAGAACTGCACATAGAAGACATCCACGCACACTGTGCTTTGAAATCCACCACAATTGACTTCATATAGCATTACCTCCAGAAGGAAGATAAGATTTCTATAACAAACCTCAAAGGAAAATATTAACGAACTATTAACCCCCTATTCTCTTTGCATTGTTTGACTAAAATGTGATGGACTTCCACATCAGAAATCATCTTCAAAGGATGGACGTAAATAATAAATGCCTAAAAATCATAAATACTTCTTTGACATAAGATAGGGATGAATACAGTATTTATGAAATTCCCCCAAATGGTTTACTATTAACAAAGGAGCCGATTCCACAACCAGTTCTTTTTTTTCTTACATATTTGCCAGCCCTGCCAGCACGACTACCAGGCAGGCCAGAGAGTTGTGGTCCCTGTGGGATCCTTCGAGCTCCAGACATTCATAGTGTCTCCCCTGAAAAATCACAGGCTTGCTGTGCTGGACAGCTCAGGAAAGGTGGAGGGCAGTCTTGGAGTTGTTCTCTTCAGACCTTGACAGTAAAGGTTGAAGGAAGGAAAGTACGGCAGTCACTGAGTAGACGTCATGTTAATATTAAACATGCTTAGCTTCCAGAACTTTTCCATTTTTAGTTTCCACGCAATTTTTCTTTCAAAACTATAAGCAGCTGCTCGTTAAAAGTAAAGGGTTAGCACGTGGTCTTTGCCATGTAAGTATTAATCAGAGCCTGACTCTACTTAGCTTCAAAGATCAGAGGAGATCAGGGCATTTCAGAGTAATATGACCATAGACCTAGTGGTTAGTTACATCTGCTGTTTCAAATGGTCTGTGTTGTACATAAAAATTCCTCATCTGAAGTCACAAACTCACCTTAAAGTATTATAACTGAGTTTTATACGAAAGCTTCAACTTTAAACCTCCTTTTTTGTTGCACAGTTGAAATCTTTACGTTTTATTTTGATCTATTAAGATCATTCTTAATCTCTTAAAAGGCAAATAAATATATATATATATCTTTTCCACTGAGAATATTTTACTGATTAAGCAAAGAAAATCATTACAAGACAGCACTGGTTTAACATCTCAGGCCCAGAAGGCTCCTTCCTAGTAGCCTAGCCTGTACTCTAACAAACAGGTATTGAGGTTTTGTCTTTTACTGTTTATTGTAATGCTAAGTACTGGTCTCCAAGATTTGTAGTCTGAAAGAGGGACTCTGCCCCCAGTTACTTCTGATTGGTAAATAAAGATGCCAGCAGCCAATAGCTAGGGAAAAGAGACATAGGCGGGGTTTAGATTTCTCAGGTATGAGACCAAAAGGAAGAAGGGAGATGGGGAGCCACCATGGGATAAAGAAGCAAGGAGAGCCGCCATGGGCTAGAGGCTAAGAGAGCACAGGCCAGAGGGCTGCCTAATTGGAGCTAAGAGCAGCCCAGGTGAAACATAGTCAGGAATAACTTGGGTTATGGATAGGAGGTAGATTCTAACAGCATGGAGGGCAGGCAGTTGCCTAGCTAGTGTGCTGCTTAAGGCATATTAAAATATAAGGCTGTGTGTGACTTTTATCAGGAAACATAAATGGTCAAAGGCAGGAAGGAACCCCATGCTGGTTTTTTAAAAATATATATGTATACACAGACGACCTAGACTTAGACCTAGACATAGACATAGACATAGACATAGATATATATACACATTACCACAAACAGGTTCCCAGTTTCACTGATTTCTATTGAACAGACCCTCCAGATCACCAAGAAAGACAGTCCATACACCTCAAAACTTCACTTGTCTTAGCTCCCACTTCCCTACTGGAGCAGAGCTCTCTCTCACACCAACCATGGTTATAAAGATGCATTTGAAAACTCCATCTGTCTTGCTGGATATAAACCCAAATAATAAACCGAATGTGTAAAGAGCACTGTCCCACCTTCGAGTTACTCGTTCTGTCTTCCAAATTGGTTCAAATTGTATTATAGAAGACCAACATAAATCCATTACTAGTTACAATTAACACTGAAATGGTCGCTTTTATTTTCCTTGGCTGTTAAAACAGGTTAAGAGAATGGGCAGAGAGGTCCCCTAATTACAAGCACTAACATCTACTCATTTATTCACAGCTGACATTCTGCGTCTAGGTGTGAATAAATGTGCATGCATGTGAAGGCCAGAGGACAGCCTAGGGTACTACTGACCTTAGGTACAATTGACCTTGTGTTTTCCTGACACAGGGTTTCTCCCTGGCTTACAACTCATCAATGAGACGAGCCTCAGATGGCCAGAGAGAACCTAATGGATCTGTCAGTACCTACCTGTGATGGTTTATAAATTCTTGGCCCAGGGAGTGGCACTGTTAGGAGGTGTGGCCTTGTTGGAGTAGGTGTGTCACTGTGGTTGTGAGCTTAGGACCTTCACCCTAGCTGCCTAGAAGTCAGTCTTTCACTAGCAGCCTTCGGATGAAGATGTTGAACTCTCAGCTCTGCCTCCACCAGAGCAGCCTGTATGCTGCCATGCTCTTGCCTTGACGATAATAGACTGAACCTCTGACCCTGTAAGCCAGCCCTAACTAAATGTTGTCTATATAGAACTTGCCTTGGTCATGGTGTCTGTTCACAGCACTAAACCATAACGAAGACACTAGCCCTATCACTAGCACCGCAAGTGCTTCGCGAGGCCTGATTTTTTTTTTTTTAAACGTGGGCTCTAGTTGAATTTAGGTCCTTGTAAGAATTCTATCAATCGACAATCTCCCCAACCCTATAAGCCAGACATTTTTACATGCACTTTCTAACTGTCACTGTCCACTCCTTTGTAGGACTTCATAGTACCTGGCATATCTTGTGCTAACAGCTACACAGGTTATAGAGAATGTTTAATAACTACGTATGCTTTATTTTGCCAGGCATGTGAATAACACTTTACAAATACAAACACATTCAATCTCCCCACAACCCTCCGAGGCAGGCAGATACCATCACACTGTGCAGGTGAGGACACTGGAGCATAAGGGATTAAAAATTCTGACACAGTCACTCAGTGAGTAAGCAGCCAGCCACTGCCACTGTGCGCCCAAGCCATTTGGGTTCTCCAGGCTCTGTTAACTGCCACTCTTAATTAGCCACTCTTAATTAACCACCGTTACAGCAGTGGGGGAACTTTGTGAGTTTCCAACATTCAGCTACAGAATTATCCTGCTGGGTATTTCACACATTTGTCAGTTTGCTATATATTCCAAAGAGTGTTATGTAAAAAAGTATGCTCCTAAGAGCAATGGGAGAATCTAAATACTGCTAACACCTCATCAGCTAAACCCTAAACCCATGGACCTTAGAGGAATCAGCTGTGTTCAAAGATGATCCATCTCAAGGACTGGAGGGTCAATGTCAGGCCTGTGGTTCTGAGCACGTGCTGCCCTGAGGAAGCTGGTCTTGGAAGGACTGTGCATCCTGCAGACACTTCTGTCCTGTCATAACCCACACAGTACTGGGATCTCCTGTTAGCTTCTCTCGGCAATACTTCAGTCCTTTAAGATCAGGGCCTATTTTTATCTTTGAGCTCTCGAACACAACGAAGACATCACTCAGGACATAGTTACAGACAAGATCCTGAGCGAGCTCAGAAAAGCAGTAGCAGAGAAAACAACTATGAGTCTCAAGAGAGAAACAGGAAAAGTGTTCTTGGCACTGTAGCTGCGACATGCCAGTTGCACCTGTGTTGTACAATTCCTTGGGACCATTTCCATGGATGCTGGGTTGGATGCCCCTAGTGGAGACCCAGAGTAACTGGCTCCCCGAGAGGTGCAGCACAGCACTCAGTTGTTCTGTTGGCAGGTATCTGGTGTATGAGCCCTGAGCAAGGGAAGCATACACCACCCCAGTCTGTGGTCTGTTTTCCTCATTGTTAATCCTCACAGGAACATTTAAAGAGGTTTCAGGTTTCAGGGGTAGGGGTTGCCTTGTTTAAGAGACAGGGCCTCCCCAAAGTATTCAGACCGGCTTAAGGAATCCTCACACATGAGATTATAGACACACTACCTTGCCCCACTAAACATCTATTGATTCTTTGTGAATTTCACATCAGGTACCCCAATCCCATTCATCTCCCCTTCCCTTCATATCTGCCCTTCACCCCTGCAACCTATGCCCCCCAAAAGAAGACAGAATAAAAAAAAAAAACTTGTTATGGAAACTGTAGTGTGTCACAGTATGTCACACAGGATACCCTTTTGTCCAGACATCTTTACTCCAAACGTTCATTACAATGCGTCTGGTTCGAGGCCTCTGGCTTCTGCTACACTATACTGGATCATCATCAGGACTTCTTTCAGATATCCTGTTGTTGTCCTGTGTCACGGAGATCCTGCAGTTTTGGATCTGTAGGACCACCCCTTTCATGTACTCAAGCAGGTCATAAATGGAGTAGATATTGAGGCTGGTCAACTCAGAGACCTGGATCTGGGCCTGGGAGGTTGAGTTGGTTAGCTTGGCATCTCTGCTGTGCCCACACCACAAAGGGATCTCTCCAGAATTGCTCCTGCTGGCCACAGCTGGCAAGGAGCAGGGTTAGCTCTCCGACTCTCATGTTCTTGGGGCCAGCTCACCCATGCCTTTGCTACTGGGGCCAGTTCTATGCTGTTCAAGTGAAGGGTAGGGCCAGCTCTCTCCAGTGTGGTGGCCAGGGTGGGGCAGAGGCAGCTCAACATAGTTCCTCAGGCAGTCCAGACCAGGGACATCTGTGTGGACTTTATTAGTAACACAGACCCTGGCTGCCATAGCATCACAGTCCCAGACATGGCCCCAGACAGTAGCCTGGGCCAGGATGTCCTCTCAGCCTCAGGTAGTACACAGGCCACTCAGATCAGCATGTCCCCTCAACATGACCCTCAGATATCCACATAATCCCCAGTTGCATTCCAGATCACAGACATCCACTTGGCCTCTGGTGGTAACTCTGGCCATAGGTATTGATACAGATCCAATATGTGGCCTTTGGCAGCAGCCCAGGCCAGGACCTCATCATGACCTTCTCTTCTCTGCTTCCTCTTCACTGCTGTCCAGTCTCCATTTATACTTTTCTCTACAGTGTAAGAACCCCTCAGCTTCGATTTGCTTCCACCTCTCTATCTCGTACTCCCTCTCTCCCATCTCTCCATCACACATTTGTCTGTTTTAGTGGTACCCAAGGTAAGTGCTTGAGTGCGAGTGTCTTTGTTCCGGCCTCCCTAGGCCAGCATCCACATCTATATTTTTAAGGTAATGTTCAAAGGGGAAAACAATGGGCAATGACACATAGTGGTGGGGAACTGGAGTATACACTTACAAAAGAATACACTGAACCCTAACTTACATCAAAAACACAGATTAACTCAAAGTAGATTGAAGACATACTACCTAAAACTCTTGGGGGGGAAATACAAGGAAAAAAATAGGTACCACAGATCGGGCATGATTTCCTGTCAATGAGAACAAAAGCTTAGGCAAACACATTGAGAATAGGCAGAAAGGAGGAAACCCAAGGATAAACCACACAGAGAAAGCTGGAAAGACGGCTCGGCGTTTAAGTGCATGCCGTGATTTTGCTGGACACTCAGATTCCCTTCTCAGTTCCCATGTCGGGAGCTCACAACAGTATCTCACTCCAGGTCCAGTGGTTCCAGCATCCTCTTCTGGACACTGTGAAGACATCCATCCACATACATGTATCTTCACACATATATGCAAATAAAAATGAAATAACTTTAAAAATAAAAGACTGCACAAAGAAAACAACCCACAAAGTGAAATGACAACCCATGAGATGTGGGAGAAAAATACTCTTGGGAGATACAAATCATATTCAGAATACATATAGGAACCTACAACCCAACAAAAAAGAATCCATTAAAAAAAAAAATGAAAGCAGAAGCAGGAAGATCAGGAGTTCAAGACCAGCCTCAACTACACAGCAAGCTGTAGATTAGCCTGGGTTATATGAGACCTTGTGTCATAAACAAATAAAATAATGAACGAATGAATAAACCCACAACAAAAGTGGTAAAGGATTTAAATACTTTCCAAAGGAGATATCCATATGACCAACATGCATATGAAAAGTTATGAACATTGCTAACTGTAAACATAAACTGTCCCTCAGTTAAGATGCTCACTATCAAAAGCAAAAAAATAAGAGGTTCTGGTAAGTATCCAAATGGCTGCATGTCCAGGGCATTGTGGATTACAAGCTGGTGCTTCCTCTGTGGACAAGAGTATAGCTGTTCATCAGAATATTGAAAATAGAACTATCAACAATATGTCCCAGCAATCTTATTTTTGGATATATAGCCAAAAGAATTCAAAGCAGGATCTCATCAGGATCCCTGCACTCCTGCGCTCACTGTCCAATTATGCACAATGGCAAAGAAGCAGACATAACGCAAACGCTATCACCGGACAAATGAAGGAAATCCTCCATCTCACACACACAGGCACACAAGGGAGCTGCAGTCAAACAAGGAAATTCAGCACTGATCAACCTCGAGAACTTTGTGCTACGTAAACTAAGCCAGTTACAGGAGAACAAAGGACAGACACCACAAAGTGACGTCCTCAAAAACATAAAACCCAGGGATGTGGTTAAAGGGGATACAGACTTTCAGTTTGACAGGATGAAAACCTTTTAGCGATCTGTTGTGTGATATGTAAATAACCTTCAAACTACAGAATGACACACTTCAGAATTGTCAGTGGAGTAAATTTAATGTTTAATATTACAATTAACCCCCTCCAAAGACAAACAAACAAACAAACAGAAAACTTTCATGAGGCTGGAGAGATTGATTGATGGGTAGGAGCAGTTCTTCCAGAGGACCCAGGTTCAGTTCCCAGCACCCACACAGTGGCTCACAACTATCTACACCTCCATCTCTACATGATACAATGCCCTCCTCTGGCCTCTATGGGTACTAGACTTTCATGTCATACAAAGCAATACATGAAGGTAAAAAGACTCATGCATATAACAGTTAAACTTTTTAATTTTAATTTTTAAAACATTTGAAAAGAGTAGCGAAAAGGAATCTACTCTGAAATAAAATGTTCTTTTCCCATGAGACATGGCAAAGGGCAGTAACATTAGGCTCAGAGAGGACTGTCACTACACTGTAGTTCGGGACACACACCCTTGTGGGTAGATTTGAAATGTTCCCTGTGACTCATGTGTTTGAGAACGTAGATCCCAGCTGGTGGCGTAGTTTGGGGAGTTGGTAGAACCTTAGAAGATGCAGCCTCGCTGGCAAAGAAGCAGACATAATGCAAAGAGTTCCTAGCCTTGGGGCTTCACAGCCTACTGGACTTCCTGGTTGCTCTTTGTTTCCTTTATAGCCTGGTCTGCTTCCTGGCTCTTCCTTGCTACCCCTACTATCCTCCTTCACAATCCACTCTACCATCTAATCATGAGCTTGAATAAACTCTTCCTCCCCTGAGTTGTTTCTTGTCAGGTATCTGATCACAACAATCAGAAAAGTGACTGGGAGACACTTGGAAGCCTGACCTCTTAGGTGCTGTCTATTGCCCTACCCTGTAGTTCTGTGACTATAACGAAATCACTTCACATTTTCTACTTAAATATTCTCATCTTAAGATTGGCAATTATATTCTTCCCCCCACTCAATTATTGAGAAAGATATGTGAGTTTGTGCACAGAGTACAAGAAGCATAAGCATTCAAAAAGGTATCACTTCTTAGTCGTGATATTCTGCCATGAAGAATGACTGCCCAAATTCAGAACAGAGGGATGTTGAAGGCAGTCAGGAACAACGCTAATGTCATTAGTCTCTAGTGACACACCTTCACACTGCATAGCCTGCTATGGAATGAGGCCCCTCTGTTGGGCTTAGAGAATGTAGCAACGCATAAAGGGACCAAGTTCAGTCAGAGGAAAAAAAAATTAGAGTCGTGCATTTGAATGGAGAAGGGATGAGCTGGCTGCCATGTGCATCCATGACCAATATGACGTTAGTTGACCTTGTATTTGTACCACAGAAAAGAGAAATACAGAAGTCTCATAAACAACGTGATATAACTCATGTTAACAGCCTCGTTACTCACTTGCGGAGGGAGCTGTCATACTACTAGACAAACATAATCAAGTAATAATCTACCAGGACTCTGAAGGTCAATCTCCATGCCAACCAATGTGACAGGGAGGGTGTGAGACGGCTAGCATGCATGCATGCTATTATTATCTTTGAATCACCAGACAAATATTTTTACATGAACTACTTTATTGAAAATCCAACTGCTTTGGGTTAGCTATGCTCAACCTCCAGAAAACTATTTGCATTGATATCAATATTGAATGGCATTTATTTTCATCAAACAAGGTTTTACATTTGTATACAGTTAGAAATAAAAATTTAAAGGCTTCTACGACATTTTTGAAATTATTGCTCAGTAGGAGGCTGTATCAACTACAAATTGCAACAGAAAGTTATAAATTGTGTTTCAGCAGAGGAAGTACTGAGAGTCTGATAGAGAAACTGAGGTAAACCTAAGAATAATTCTATAAATCCAGGCTATATAAATTGCTGTGATGTCACTTCTCTGGGCTATGAAAATTGCTGTGATGTCACTTCTCTGGGCTATGTAAATTGCTGTGATGTCGTTTCTCAGGGCTATGTAAATTGCTGTGATGTCACTTCTCTGGGCTATGTAAATGACTGTGATATCACTTCTCTGAGCTATGTAAATTGCTGTGATGTCACTTCTCTGGGTTTGTACATTCCTGTGATGTCGTTTCTCAGGGCTATGTAAATTGCTGTGATGTCACTTCTCTGGTCTGTGTAAATTGCTGTGATGTCACTTCTCTGGGTTCTGTAAATTGTTGTGATGTCACCTCTCTGAACAATGTAGATTTCTGTGATGTCACTTCTCAGGGCTATGTAAATTACTATAATGTCACTTCTCTGGGCTATGTAAATTGCTGTGATGTCACTTCTCAAAAATGTCTGAATAGCAGTGAATCTCATGATTTCAGTACCTTGATATTTCCTCCGAGAACACTGTAACATCAGTCACCAGGAGCACCAGAGCCGGAGCCCAAATTCCTATACTCTGCAGTTTCAAAACATGATAAGCAGGAGAAACACAGGGCCACAGAAAACAAACTCAAGAAAACTCTTATTTTTTTTACTAGATTAATTTTATTATTTTTATTATATGTATGGAGAGGAAGTACATGTACATACATGTAATGGCCTCAAAGGCTGGATTCCCAGGCAGTAGTGAGCTCTCCAAAGTGGGTACTGGGAACCAAACTAAGGTCCTCTGCAAGAGCAGTATATATTCTTAACTGCTGAGGCTTCTCTCCAGCCCCTCAATCATTTTATTTTAAAATATTATTATAAATATACCCTGGCTTAAGAAAAAAAATCAAAGAATAAAGACACCTACAAAACGGACCTCATGTGTGGGCACACCAATCAAAAATATGTGTCCTATTTTAGCTAAGTCTTCCAGTTTAAAAAGACAAAAACCAGGGACAATAATAAAGTCTGGTCCCTGTGCTGACTGTGGCAAAATAAAAAGACTAAAAGTTTGCCCTGTGCAAGCACACCGGCATTCAGTACATTATTTTGCTATAACTCACCAAGAAAATAGATTTCTCTGACCCAAAACAGCACAGATATCCTTCTTTTCTCAGGCTTGTCTTCAAGGCTCGCTGAACACAGATCAGTAACTACATTCTCTGGTCAAAAGTTTTCTCTTTAAAAGATCTCTACTTGAAGAGACCCATGGGCGCTTTACCAACCGGTGCCTATAAGTACTATACTCACCTCGTGGCTACCAACTCTGCAAGGAATTTCTGACACTAAAAATCTTCCAAGAGACAAGAAAGTAGGAAAGAAAGGGAGAAGGGCTAAAGAGCAGAATGGAAAGAGGAAAGGGAGATTTAGAAAAGCTTCATGGAACTACAGTCTCACTGAAGCCTCAAGACCTACAGTGACTATCCCCACACAGTCTTTAAACAGACTCTCCTGGTGACATCTCAGGCAGATGATCCCCTCCCAGCCTCTCACTCATCCACACTTCCAACCCTGGCTTTTCTATGACTGCACTCCTACAGTGAGCTCCACTTTAAATGTCTAGTAAAGGCAAACAGAACAAGGAAGCCTTTTGAGATCTCGCTAACGCAATCCTGATTTTCGTGTCTGTGAACTTTTCAGGGAAATGCTGCAAAGTTTCCACCTCCAGCAAGAGGAGACCTGGTTTCACGGGAGGTAAGAGGTAGGAAAGCAGCACTCTCACTTCCTGCCTACATCATCTGCATGACTCTGACTTGTCTTTAAGCCTCTAACTTAAATATTGCTTCTCTAAAAACCTTTCTTAATCCTGACCCCTTTTCAATGTTTAGTTTTAGTTAGGTATGAATGTGTCTGTATGGGTCTAGGTGCATTAGGGTGACATTGTAACAGCCCCAATGATTCCTCGAAGTTGGAGGTATGAGTTATACGTGGTTGTGATCTGCACAACATGGATACTGGGGACTGGACTCCAGCAAGAGCAGAACAGGCTCTTAACCACTGAGCCAGCTCTCCAGCCCCTCTGGTATCTTTTCTTTACGCACAGTCAAAACAAAGAATGATCTGCTCTCCCCGTTTCTCTGGCATTTAGAGAACCCTCTATTATTTTGTGACAGCTATTAATGTGTCTTTCTGCTCTGTTCAAGGATAAACACCTGCAGGGTGGGCTTCATGTTTAGCTATTTACTCCCTAACCGGAATCTGACAGAACTTAACATGGAAGCTAAACCATTAATCATTGAATAAATGAATGAATGATTTCATCAAAGTGCAACATTCAAACCTTTAGATGACCTTTAAGCTATTTTGATAAGGCACTAATTTTATTTTTGAAAGGACAGTTTTAAATTAAATTCCACACCAGCAACGAAATTTTCACTTCATTTGTGACATTCCTGCTTGTCGTTCATTCAAGAACTCAACATGTTTCTTCTAGGTTTCAGGAACACAAATTTGTAAATTTACAACATGAACAAAATCCCTGATCCTAAGCCCCTTATATTTCCCCAGGGTAAATCTGGACAGAGAAATTATCATGGAGAACTTGTCTAGAAATGGCACAAGACATGTTTTGTTACTTGGCATTTACTAAATTATCACAAGACAAAACCAACAAAACAAAACAAAAACCAAAAACACCACCACCAACAAAACCCAATAACAACAATAAAAAAACACTGACCACATATAAAGATTACCTGTTTTAAAAGAGACCACAGAGTAAGCCCTGAGTTAGTGTTCTAAACAGACAAAACTGATTTATTGTCTCCCCAAACAAACTACAACAATGTCCACAAAACACTCAGGTTAGAGCCCCATTTCCCTTCACCTAAAAAGAACTAAAAGTTCTCTCGGATGGCGATCTGTGAGTTACAAAGGTCTTTATATTTGAAACTTTCTGCTTAACCACTAATTTAAACTTGAAGTGTGTGTGTTTTTTTTTCTTTCCTGAATTTTACGGATCCCGTGTCCAAGACAGTGTCTGACGTCACACCTCTTCTCTTCCTCCAGGCATCCAGTTCCTGCCTGGCTGTTCTCACGGTGGCATCTCTGCTCCCTGGGGTACACCATCCTCTTTCCGTCTGTATTTACCCCCTTGCTTAGACAGCCCTTTCCTCATCTCCAGCATCCACATCCTCCTCCTCTCTCAAAATGTCATTTTCATCAGTAAGACCTGGCTTCTCTCCGTGGAGCTCACTGTATCTCCCGTTCTACCCACCCACCACCTCTGAGCCTCTCCTCCTAAGACAGTGGTGGTTCTCAACCTGTAGGTCAAGTCCCCTTTGGGGTCGATTATCAGATATCCTGCATATCAGATATGACATATTTATAGAAGTAGCAAAATTACAGTTATGAAGTAGCAACAAAATAATTTTATGGCTGGGGGTCATCGCAACATGAGGAACTGTATTAAAGGGCCACAGCATTAGGAAGGTTGAGAAGCACTGTTCTAAGGGATGAGAGCCAGTTCCATCTGCCTTTTTAGACCCATTTGCTAAGCCAACTGTAGAGTATGCTCTCCTTACAATTCTGTATCCTACATCTGAAAGGACCCTGACAGGGCCTCAGGGCTGTCAGGCAAGAATCAACATATTGCTTCAATCGTCAGCGGATACTCAGAGGTTTCATTGAGACACATCTGCAAAACATCAATCTCAAAATATAAGTCTGGGAATTAATAGCGAGACCTTGATAACTGAAGTGTTATTTCTATGCCAAGGGGAGAAAAGAAGGTGGGGGCGTAAGAAAGGATCTGTATCCTAAGCAGATGATGCTGATTAGAGTCCTAGACGGGTTACTTGTTGAAGGATTCTACAGGCACAGGGCATTTCTACACAGAGAGTGGATTTTCACTGTTTTGTCTGTTTGGTGGTCATCTGGACCTTCCTTTGCCAAATCCACATTTCACAGAGAGCCTTGCCTGGCTTCAGTAATTACTCGAAAAAGCAAAGTAGGTGATTTGGGACACAAGCACAGTGAATGAGCCGGGGTTTTAGGCTTGCAGCTCCTACAGGCAGAGTTGAATGAATAAATGTGCTTTCCCTTAAAGACCTATCCAGAAGGGTGAAGAGCAGCAACCTCAAACAGCAGCTAGGGGTCAGCTCAGGGAAGCTCCAGGTATCTCTCTAGCCCTCCCATAGGGAAGCAACACTTTAACAGTACCCTAAAGGGAACTGAATTACAAAAGGAAACATTTTACCAAGCACCATCAGTGGTGTGTCTTGGAAAACTACCAATGAGATTTAAGTCACAACTTCCCATTCTCCCTTTAAAAGTGCTTTCTAATAACACTGGGCACATCCCAAACAGCGTCCCTCTGCCAAGAGCACACCAATAGGACCCCCCCCCCACTCAGCAAACAGGGTGGAACAAAGAAAAAAGAAAAAAAAATCAATGCCCAGAGTACCTAAATCTCTTCATTTCTAAAGTAAATTGCAAGTATCTATCTTGCTGGGCATCTATCCACAGGAGTAGCTCCTAAATGAATTTAGGAGATGAGTATGACCTTTACTAGATAATTTAGTTCCCATATGGAAAAAGCAGAGAAGGCAAAACACCAATGCCGCTTGTTCCCCCAAACCCCCCCTCCTGGCGGGGGGGCCCGCCCCGCGCCCCCAGAGACTTCATCTAGAAAAGGGGAAAGGTTGAAAGTCAACCACAGAGCACAAACCCAGGAGAAGAAATAATGTTCTATCTAAAGATGATCCAATGCAGAGAAGAGGAACTGGAACGGAGCAGGAATTTCGGAGTTCAAAACTCCTTGATTCTACAAATTATTGCAGTTCGTCTAAAGCTGGGTGGGCTGAACATCCTAAAGGAGGGCTGGCAGTGAGGATAGCACTCTCGGGGCATGGCAGGGATGTGAGGACCCTCCTAAACTCAAGAAGCGGCCTCAGGTTAGGCCAGGTCAGGGGAAGCTGGGGTTTCTAGAATTGCTCCAGATTGTCCGGAGCTGACTGACCCGCAGGCGACCGCAGATTCCACGTGGGAATCCGAAAGAAGGAAGCGCATCCTTCACAGCCACCAGGGCGCTCGTTGACACCGAGCCCCTTAGAAAGACCGCGGAGCAGGGGAGAGCAGGGGTCAGTGGGGCTCGCGGGCGCGGCCACTCACCGATGCCGAGCCCCACGACCAGGCGACCGGCCAGCAGCGTCTCCTTGTTGGCGGCGGCGGCCAGCACGGCGGAGCCCACGGTGCACAGGGCGCTGGCCAGCAGGATGGCGCTGCGCCGACCGAGGGCGCCGTTCAGGGCCCCTCCGGCCAGCGCCGCGACGGCGGCCGCGCCCACCGCGCCCGACACCAGCAGCTCCTGCCACATCGCGCCCAGGCGCATCTGGCGCCGCAGCAGCAGCATGGCCCCCGACACCACGCCGGTGTCGTAGCCGAACAGGAAGCCGCCGAGCGCCGAGAAGGCGGCGGCCGCGTACACGAAGGCGGGGGTCTCATCTCGCTGGAACTGCCTGCGCGCCGCGCGCTCCAGCTCCGCGCCCTGCAGGCTGGCGGCCGACTCGGCGGCCAGGAGGCTGCGCTCCCCGCCCGGCGCCCCGGGCTCCTGCTGCCGGCGGCGCCTCTCGCCCATCAGGCTGCTCAGGCTGCGCAGCGTGTACTCCACGTCCTCGCTCGCCTTGCGGGACATGGGACAGGCGGACGCCGCCGGGGCGGCTGCGGGGAAGTTCCGTGGGGCGCCGGGCGCTCGCTTGCCGGCTGCTGGAGCTGCTGCTCCTCCGCCACCTCAGCTGCCCGCCTCGCAGACTCTGCTAGGCTGGCACTGCTGCGGAGCGGCCGGGGGCGGGGTCGTGCGTCACTTGGCCGCTTAGAGGGGAGGGGCCAACGGGATCCGCCTCCTCTGGAGGGCGGGGCTAGGGAAGAGCTCCTCCCCTGGGCGCGGCCACCTCTCTCTGTGGGCGGGGTTAAGCGGTGGGCCCCTGGAGGAAGAGCTCCTTATGGAGTATCGACTTACCCGGGCACATGGAAGTTTGCCCTCTGGCTGCAGCTGAGCTGCTGTCCAGAAGGAGGAGGCTCACGGCAGGCTAAGGATCAGGTGAGAGTATCCTTGTGCCCTCCTGCCTGCAATCCGAGGTTGCTGAGACTGCCTGGCACCCACCTACTTCTGTCCTTTTGCAGTATGTGTCCCGTTGCTCTCTTGCAATTAGTTTGTTTTGGAGCAGTTTGGGACCGTGATATCTCTGGTTTCTTTAGTTTCCTTTCTCCCTGATTCTAAAAAATCCTTTGCATCTTGATTCTCTGAGGAGAGAGAGAGGGAGGGAGGGAGGGAGGGAAGGGAGGGAGGGAGGGAGGGAGGGAGGGAGAGAGAGAGAGAGAGAGAGAGAGAGAGAGAGAGAGAGAGAGAGAGAACTTATCACCCAAGGGAGTCTCCTAAGGCTTCCTGTGGATCTCCAAAGGAAAAGCAACTTTAAGTGTGCATATATATATATATACATCACACTCTCACCTGACTAGCTTACTCCAAGTGGAACAAGGAAACCCAAGGATCTGGTTTGTTGTGTGATAGGCAATTGACACGTTTCTTGCCCAGCATGGGAGCCCAAAAAGATAGCTTCTCCCTGGCAATTCCTGCTGCTGCCCCTTGATTTGGAGAAGCTATTTTAAATGCTCCATTTGCCGGAAACAAAGTAATTTCAAATCGTTTGAGGATGACTGTTTTAATTGCTAATTGCCAGTTGTTGGCTGGTTTGGAAACCTCCTGTTGATTTAAATATTCTGTAAATTATTTTATGTTGTTTCATTTCCGGAGATAAAGACCAATCAAGCATCTTTCTGTTGCAGTCTCTTTCTTCAGGTGTAGGGCACCAGATTTTAATGAGAAAGAAATTTAAAACTCATGGTTTCCATGAACAATTCCTGTCCTCACTTAGTTCCCTTATTTGAACAAATGTTTCTTAGCATGAGCCCTATTCATGTGGTTTAAGCTTGTTTCCGTCAGAGAAATTGTTTCTGTCATCCTTATTACACTATGAAGTTATTAGACTTTCCCAATGCCCCTTTCACCTTGATTTTCAGTCTCCAAAATATCTCACTTTCCAGCCACGAGGGGGAAAAAATGGGGGGGGGGAATTATCTCAGAGGAATAACTTTAAATGTATCGTGTAGCTTTAAAGCAAGGTTTTACCATCTTCCCAAGGAGAGATTAAACACAGACTTAGTCTCTCAAATAACGAAACTTAGTAACTTAGACTTCAGAAGATTCAGGTTCCAGTCTTTCCCAAGCCCACAACAGCAAAACTGCGCCCCCTGGTGGTCAGCCTATTCACGTAGCTTTTGCAGAGAAGAGCTCCCCAAGTTTCTTGTTGAGTTGAAACAAGCTGAATTCAAATCCAGCTGGCATAGTGAACACTGTCTCACGACTCGCTAGATGCTTCAAATTCACCTTCGGCGTTCGAGAACACTGAAGTAACTACTCCTTAAAATCATCTACACCTCGTAATTTATATTCCTGAGGTTAGGTTACCTTGGAAGGAAATGTGACGTTAGTCTTACATCCGATGGCCAAATAGTGCTCTTCAGGGCTCTTGGCAGGAGCCAAGTTCAATTAGGCACCACGTATTTCTATTAAAATAGAGTTCCTTGTAGCGTCTTCTAATTTAACTTCATGGGGAAATCGAAAGTTCGGGGGCTGAGACAAAGCAGAATACATCTCCATCAATATTTCACAAAACGTTTAAAATCACCAGGTCATTTTGTGAACCAGGTTCTGTCATTTACAGAGGCTTAGCAAGTACTCATTGACCAGGGTACAAAAAAAATCACTTTCAAATTGCAGTTAATTGCTAATCGAGATAAAGTGTAGGCATCATTATTGATTTGCTAAGTGAGTCCTAAATCCCAAAGTTTAAGGACATTTATTTACACAATCCCAAAAAACTAGGACTCACTGTAGAAGAGGAAAAGAAGAGAGTTTTGGGATATATTGCTACCCATTCTGAACACCAGGCTGAGACACTGGTAATTGATCCAGCAGAAATATGTTTGTTGTTGGGATAAACATGTAACTAGAGAATGTTTGCCTAGCATACATTAGGCTCCAAATCCAATACTCAGTACCACACAAAAGAAGAAGAAGACTTTGATCTGGAAGAAGGGATGAGCAGTTGGGAGCCCAATATTATGCTTATTGGATGTTTAGTTACACAAGTAATGTATTCTTGTTGAAAACAATATGGCAATAAAGCTAACTTCCCCTTTTTAAAAAATCCTTCCAAGGTGTAGTGGTTTGAAAGAGAATGGTCCCATAGACTTCATATGTTTAAATACTCTGTCCTCCATTGGTGGAACTGTTTGCAGAGAATTAGGTGGTGTTGTCTTGTTGGAGGAGATATGTTACTGAGAGTGAGCTTGGCTCTCTCTTTCTTGACTTCTTGCCTGTGAATCAGATGTAGACATTCTGCTACCTACTGCTCCAGCCTTTCCTGCCTGACTTCTGCCATGCACCGTACCATGGTAGTCATGAACAAACTCTTTGGAACCATGAGACTAAAATTAAATGCTTTCTTTTATAAGTTGCCTTTGTCGCAGTGTTTTGTCATGGCCCGAGAAAAATAATTAAGATGCAGGGTGTTCTTCTCATTAACGTTTCTGCTTTGAAACACGTATTTTAAGAATTGTGTATGCTTATGAGTGTGTGTGCATATATATGTACGTATGCACATAGCAAAATAGAAGCAGTTGTACTTGGTTTTGCATATTGTGGGTTGCAAGAGATAGGAAACCCAAATCAAATGGGTTCAACTAGAGAATTTATTGGGATTTGTCACCAAAAAGTCTTTAATAAGTACAGTTCTATGGGCCTTAAAACTCAGGGTCTCACTGTGTTAGCTGTAATAGAAAAGGCCCCCAGAGGTTCATGGTTTTTAATATTTGGTCCCCAGTTAGTGGAACTCTTTGGGAAGCATTGGATTTTAAGAGGCAGAAGTAGTGTACATCTGCAGCAAAACATTATTTGCTGGACAGGATGAGGCTATTGTGCAAAAGAACTTTCAGTGGCTGTGACTACATAAGATCTATGTAAGATCAGGACAGTTATGATCCCAACCAGAAGGTGTACTAGATTCGAGGAAAGCATCCCTCTTAGGTTAATGTATTTGAGTGTTTGATCCCCAGCTGTTCGAACTGTTCTTTTGAAAGAGTAGGAGGTGTAGCCTTATTGAAAGAATTGTGTCACTAGAGATGGGGCTTTGAGGTTTCAAAAGCCCAAACCAGGCTTTGTCTGTCTGTCTGTCTGTCCATCTGTCTCTCCTCTCCCTACTCTCCTCTCCTCTCCTTTCCTCTCCCCTCCTCTCCTCCTCCTTCTTTTCCCTCCCTCCTTCTCCCTCCCTCTTTCCCTCCCCCCTCTGCCTGCTGCCTGTGGATCATGATGTAAGGTCTCAGCTACTGCCCCGGGACCATGCCCATTTCCTCTGCCATGATGTTGACCATGCACTAACCCTCTGAAACTGTAAGCACACTCCCAGTTAAATGATTTCTTTTATAAGCTGCCTTGATCATGAGGTCTTTTCACATCAATAGAGCAACGGCTAAGAGAGAGGTAGAGGAGGAGCTTGTGAAGCTACATCTCTAGCTGAGAAGTTATGAGCAATTGATGGAGGAAAGTGAATACTTTCTTCATAGATGAAGACCCTGAAACTATCCGTGATCAGGTAGATGATCCTATATCCACACCCATACAAACAGCACTGAGTGGATTCAGTGAGTATTAATAAGGAGACAGTAAGTGAAGAATGGAAGGAAGAAGTAGCGGTGGGAATAGGGAATCAACTCGAAGATACATTGCAAGATCTTTGGATAAGTATAGAAGAACATCATAAACAAGTTATTGTCACTAGTTAATCATGACAGATCTCCCTGGGGGGAAGCCTTGGTAAGGAAATGAGAATATAATCATGCACAGACAAGAAAAGCAGAGTCAGTTCTGCTGTGCACTCTTTGTTTTCCAGCGCGGTGATGAAATTTCCAGACAGGAGCCCGGGGGTAATCAAAGTTATTTCTCACAGACATACCAGCTAAGTGTACCCTCAGCCTTCAATTACTATGGTGACGGTTGACAAACTCACAGGGTACAGAGCAGAGGGGAACATGACTGACTAATTTAAACAGCACTCACCAAGTTATTAGTGTTTGCTGGTTTGCTTTTTCAAGACAGGGTCGTAGTATTTGTTCCAGGCCAGATAGGGTTATACTATGTGTCCCAGGCTAGACTAAAACCCTTCATCCTCTGGCCTCAGCCTCAGCTCCTGCAGCTTCATGAACTCCTCCCTCCACTTCTGTCCTATGGTGCTACAGATAGGTAACAAATATTTATAGACTTAAAGTTTCTTTTATAGTAAAATGCATTAATTTTAAGTTTAGGTATGCAGCAGAACTGCTTTGCCGCCATGTTTATTTTATATTTGTTATCTATTTATATGTGTATCATCCATCTATCATCTATCTATCTACTATCTATCTATCTATCTATCCATCTATTTATTTGTGTTACATGGTATCTTTGTTTAGGTTCCCATTGCTGCAATAAAACACTATTGCTGAAGCAACTTGGGAGGAAAGATTTTGCTTCATTTCATTATACTTTCAAGTAAGAGCTCACCATTAAGGGAAGTCAGGGCAGGAACTCAAACCGGGCAGGATCCTGGAGGCAGGAGATGATGCAGGGGCCACAGAGGGGTGCTGCTTACTTACTGGCTTGCTCCTCATGTCTTGCTTAGTCTTTCTTATAGAACCTAGGACCACCATCCCAGAGATAGAACGACCCACAATGGGCGATGCCCTCCCCCATCAATCACTAATGAAGATATCACCCTACCGCTGGATCTTACAGAGGCATTTTCTCATTTGAGGTTCCTGCTTCAGGATATTTGATCACACTGTGAACCCCAAGACCGTGTTATTTACTGAAAAGCCCTGTTTTTAGTTGTGGTGTGGCTCAGCCCTTAACCCCCTCATACCTTTAACCCCCTTGGCTGGAATACAGAAAACCTTAGTGCACACCTTTCATCACAAACAATAAAGTTAGTTTGAAAAGGAAAGCACCCATGTTTGAAAGTGATGTCTAATGGAGTGGCAGACAAAGTGACAGGTCAGAAAAAGATTGGATAGGACAGGATAGGCCCAATTCTCATGAGAAGAGAATAAAGAGATGCTATTGAAGAATTTCGCCCGTATTTAGAAGTTGAATAACACACTTTTGAATTAACCATTGGTCAAAGTCAGTTAGAATGTATTTTTAACTGAAGGGTAATAAGAACTCAACAAATGAAATTTTGGGAAAGGCCACCTTTTGAGAGCTCCTGAGAACTTTGTAACACGAAAAGCCTATAATAGCAAAAAAGGTAATGACTGAGTCAATAGATTCAGTTTCAAACTTGAAAAGAGGAAATGGAAGAGCAAGCTAAAACTTCAAGAAGTTAGAAAGGGAAACCGTGAGCTAGAAAACAGAAATTATCAATGAAATTACATTCTCTTAAATGATCAACTATGTATATGTATCCGATGTATCTGATGTTTACGATATATATATATAATATCGTTTTCTTTCCCAGAAAAACCAAGAAAAATAGAGAAGGTAGGAGTATCAGGAACAAGGGAGGAAGCATCACTATAGTCTACAAATAACTATGAAGACTCTGACCAGAATTTGATGCAATGTACACACTCGCTAAATTAAGTTGCCCAAGGTCAGTTGTAGTTGTGGGGCTGTGAGAGGCAGCTGGGTACCTGGTCGAGCAGGCCTTGAACCCCAGAGACCCTCCAGGGATGGTTGGAGTTCAGCCTTGCTATTGGGCTCCTGGCTCCTTTCACACAGCTACAGCCTCTCCCATAGAGAGGTGTGTGGCCATAGGTTACATAGTACAGTAGAAGGGGTGACTACAGGCCATAGACATGAGACATATGTCATAGACAGATCTCCATATTCATGAGATATGTAAAGGCCAGAGGTCTTAGCCAATTAAGCATTCTTCTCAGACCCTCCTCCTTGCAAAAGGTATTTAACCTCAGGCTCACCGTGAGATCACAGGATATAGCTTCATCCATTTTCCGCCATGACAATAAACATTTTAAGACTATGGACAATTTCTCTTCTTTGGGGCCCACTGTGGGGAGCTGTGGAGAAGGTCTTCAACTACTGAGCTGCCTTCTAACCTCCCGCTGATGGCCTCTCTATATTCCAGCCATGGAGACCCAGCCAAGACCTAGCCAATGGTGTCTCTGTGACCAAGAGTGTCCTTCCCACAGGGCACAGCTGGAGCTTGTCCTTATCCCCACTTCTGCTGTGGGTTGATCTAGCCTGTACGCCACCGCCCTCCAGCAGCACCTGAGAGCCCAGGGGCCAGAGACCACTTGGTTCCAGGCCACCTCCTGGCCTGATGACCCCCAACTCAGAATTCTGGGCTGGAGAGATGACTTGGAGGTTAAGAGTAGCCACTGCTCTTCTAAGGGACCCGAATTTGATCCCAAACATCTACATGACTCACAAACACTCATCACTCTATCTCTATGAGGACCCAACCCAATTCTGCTAGCCACTGTGGCATCTGCACTCACTTTCACGTACCAGTAAACACACACACACACACACACACACACACACACACACACACACACACACATTTAAACATAATAAAATAAACCTCTTTAAATTTTTAAAAAGAAAATTTTGCCTAACTGGAGGCAACAAAGATTTCTCCCAGAATGTTTTCTTAGTTTTCAGTCTGTTTGCTTGTTTTTTTTGTTTTTTTTTTGTTTGTTTGTTTTGTTGTGTTGTGGTTTTGAGTCAGGATCTCCCTGTTTAGCACAGATTACAGAATAGCAGGGATCTTTTTGCCTTAGTCTCTGTTAAATTCTGGGCTTACAGACTTGTATTACTATAACAGGCTAGATTTAGAAAAAAGATAGCAGTAACAGCATAACTATTTAAAAATAAAGACTTGTAGACTGACTTTTAATCAAAATTAGAAAAATACACTTCGAGAGGTACCTTTTTGTTTAAATTTATTTTTAGGTAGTGATAGATCCACACATGTAGGGTCTTGTTCACAGTGACTGCTGCTGTAAAGAAACACCATGACCAAAGCACCTGGGGAGGCAAGGCTTTATTTGATTTACATATCTAGCATTATAGTTTATTGAGGGAAGCCAAGGCAGGAACTCAAACAGGACAGGAACCTGGAGGCAGGAGCTGATGTGGAGACCATGGATGGCTGCTACTCATGCCTTGCTCAGCCTGCTTATTTTTATAGAAGCCAAGACCACCAGCCCAGGGATAGAATTAAGAATCTGAGGTCACAGTCTTGAACTGGAGGGGAGGCACCAAAACATACATGGGACACGTGATCCTCTGGCAGGCTATGAGGATGTGTGTCAGGATTCTTCACTCTACTTAGCTTTTGCTAGAGTTATGGAAGTTATCAAGATGCCTCTGTATGTGTGTGTGTGTGTGTGTGTGTGTGTGTGTGTGTATCTGCCTGTCTGTGTCTGTGTGTCTATGTATCTATGTATGGGCTTCTGTGTGTGTAATTGGCTATAGATTAAACCTAGAATCTTTGAGATTCAAGTCAACTACTCTACCACTCAGTCATATCTTCTCTAGAACCAATTGATACTATAAATTTTGAGAAACTGTCAAATGCAAAACAAGTATTTTAAATATACTCAACCATACTTTCCCTGTGAATATATAGAAATAAAATTGTTTTATATGTTTATTTTACATGGATAACTTACTATTTTTATTTTATTGGAAAGTACCTTTAAGAAAATAAAGGGACAAGTTACAAAGTGGAGGGAGAAATTACAAGTTTCACACATGAAAGAAGACTCATATCCAGAACTATTGATATTCAATAATGAAAATGCAAGCCAGTAAATTAAAAGATAGACAGTGTTTTGGGAAAACACTATTCATGGTTAGTTCATACACAGAGTCCCTGTCTAATATCTACCAGTCACTCGGGGCATGTAAATGAAAATCATGATGAGGTATGACTACAAACCTAATCAAATAGCTCAGCTGAAATTCTTGACCACATTAAATGTTTTTTAACATTTAATATCAGAATCTGATAGCTCTGAGGCACTTGTGTTCAGAGAAGAACATGAAATGATGCATTTATTGTTAAAAGTAAATTTTTTTAAAAAGGTTAAATATTTTATGATCTCCTCATCCAGCTTTTCAATATTTTTTTCCAAAAGATGAAACGGTATATCAGGCTTGAGAGATGGCTCAGCTGTTAAGAGCACTGGCTGCTCTTCCAGAGGTCCTGAGTTTAATTCCCTGCAACCACATGGTGGTTCACAACCATCTGTAATGAGATCTGATGCCCTCTTCTGGTGTGTCTATAAACATCTACTACCTATACCTATACCTATACCTATACCTATACCTATACCTATACCTATACCTATACCTATACCTATACCTATACCTATATTTATCTATATATGAGTGTTAATCATTTCAAACACCCAGGTAAACATATTTGTGCACTGCATGTTCTAATGCACAAAGTCATAAAGACGCTAGGGAGATTAATCAATCATTTGGAAGTGTACAATGCAGCAAATAGATTAAGAGAGGTGGTTTACGTCACTTAATTAGATGAGACACTCTTTTTCCTCTCTGACATCTTTTGCATAACTGTTTGGGTGACTAAGCCTTCCTCAGAAATCAGCCGGAGCTTTCTGTCACTCTATTCCTACCTAAGGCTGGGAGGACAATGTGTAGACTTGCGTGTCTGTCTTTTCCCTGTGTAATTGCCAAGGCTGACATTTTCTATTTAAATGTTTGGATGACACAAGGCTGCTTTCTAGGTTAGCCGTGTTTAAGTATCTCCTTTGCTGCTAGACATCTAAATTTATTACTAACAGACAAAGTCCAAAAGTGACTGACATTTCCCAGGTGTTGAAAAGACAATGTCGATGTGCGGTTGCCATGGAATTCATATCTGCTTATGGCTGTGTTCCTTCAATGCAGCGTAGGGCAGTTCAATTATCTGGAGAACACATTGCTTTATCCTGGTGAGATAATTCTGCAGACTTAGAAATAGCCACCTAAGTCCATGATTTCCATACTCGCTAGCAGGCTCATAAATTTATGGAAGCCAAAGAATGTTACTAGCTGTTGTTACAATGCTATGAATATTCTATGATTTTTTTAGAAAAAACATAAATTTCTTCTAAATCATGGATAAGAAGAAACTTCATTAAAGACTAACCCCTTGAGAAATAGACTTCTGAATCCCTGAGCAATCGGTCTATACCTACATCTTAGTAAGAGAGGCAAGTATCACTGATGTCTTTTGCGTTTAGTCTTCTTAAAGACAGCATATGGTGACAGCTGCTTGTTTATAACATCTTAGGCACCTTTGCTACTTTGTGTCATATTTCTTACCAGCTTGATATTACTCTTACCTAACAGCCCATACACAGAAATATAATATTTTCATGTGAACTGAGTTGTGTAGCTTGATACAGAGAGAAGGAAACTCAAGACTGTATCATAAAATTTTGCTACTATCAGGCAAATCATCCAAGTACCTTAGATTTGTGACTGTCTTACTCTTCTAAATCTTATTTCCAAGTAAGCTGGCCTTATTTCTTCTACTCATTGTTTTTTTTCCCCTCTTTTAGGAGTTCATTGTATGCTTCCTGGATTAACTCATCAAATAATTTGAATATAGTGTGATTGCTTTGTTTTTATGATACTAAGTAGTGAACCCAAGTCCTCATACTTACCAGAAAGGTTTTGAGACAGGGTCTTTCTGAATTGCCCTGTTGTCTAGCCTCAAACTTGCAACCCTCCTGCCTGAGCCTCTTGAAGAGCTATAATTACAGGTGTATTATACCTACCATGGTTTTTAACGTGGTTTTGGAGGCTATGTTTATAAATGTCCTTCAAATGGAGTGATTACACAGACAATTACTGGTTTCAAAATGTTTTTTTTTTAATTTTTTAAAAAAGCAGGTTGTTCTTAATTTAGTTTTCCCTTATGTACACTACAGTAATGACATGTCCGCAGAAAAGTACCTCAAAATGATAGGTATGGAGAGGGCATGGCAGGTTCTAGGGACAGCCTGGCTTTGTGTTCACTAAACGTCACCTGTTGACTTGCATAAAAGCCAGTAGAAAGCAGTTGGGATTTCACTGCTGGGTTCAAACACTGTTTTCTAAAGTTCAAAACGTTTTCCCCCTGAGAAGTTTTCTCATTTTCTAAGTATTCAGATTGAGAACAGCTGTGCTCTGCAAATAATCAACACTCTCTTCGTTCGTAGTTCAGAGAATCAATAGGACCCAGGAACTTGGCATAGCAAAAGTATGGTCCTTTTTTTTTTTTTTTTTTTTTTTGACAGTTTGTGAAATACTTTGAACTCTGCAACCTGAAGTCCATAGCCAGTTCTCCTACTACTAAAACTGTTCTTAAAATATATTTATAACATTGAATGGATTATAACTTTCTTCTTGGGACGTTCCTTGGTCTATTCAATAATCATTACTATGGAAAGAAAGCAGCCCTATTCTGTGTGATTCTTGTGTAAAGATGCACTCATAATTTGTACCACCGAATGCCAATGTGCCTAGATCTTTTCTTCAAAGGTATGTTTGAGCCGACACAGGTTGGCACGACTACCAAAAAATGTTTTGTATACTTTTTGTTCGTATGAATAAATGTCCCATGGAGAATGATGGCTTTTTTTGGCCACAGGTAGTTGAAGCAAAGCGAGAGGAGAGATCTTTGTCATGCCTTGACGTTTATATTCATTTCCTCTCCCCTCCTCGTTCATCACTCACTCCTGACTACCTTTTCCATCTTGATGTGTTTTGAGAGTTTACCCATCAATTTACTGTAGCACATGGATGTGTGCTTATTACTGAGAGAAACCAAGGAGTCATGATAGAAAGGGCAGGGAGTTGACGACATTCTGATAGAACTGGAGAGTGTCCATGTTGAATTATGTGTTGTGGACAGTGAATGCAACAGCAATTGGGTAATGGAAAGTTCATTGTATTTGAAAGTTCTTTGGGTATCCCAACAGGAATCGACCATTTGGTATAGGAGGAGGGTCAGGAGGGAGACCTTAAGAGCTTGACAAAATTTATTGAAGACCAGAGAGCTACCTGCAGAATGACAGACTCAGGAGTAGTCAGTGTTTCTCCCTGTCTCAGTTTCGAGAATGCTGGCCCTGGATTAATTGTGCACCTTCTGTTTCCCATCCTTCACACATCAAAATCCCAGGAGAGCAAATGTGATTGTCCTGCCATAGGGAAGTATTAAGTCTTTGATGTGCAGATGAGGTCATTCATCTCAATATGCAATCTAGGACCATTAAAGACAAGCCAGTTTTGTCTATGATGGGATAGCACAGAAGTCAGGATATCACAGAAATCAGGGACTCAAAACTTTTCTTCCTCTGAGAAATACCTCTGCCTTTTTAACCATACCACTGCGCTTATATTGGCATCACAGACTGACAATGAGAAGATGAATAATCTGAATTTAAACACACTTCCCACAGTCCTTAGGATCTCAAACTATATAGCACCGCCCACATCTCAGATGATGCTTCCTAAGCAAAACTTCTGAATGGAGCTTCCATTTGCTCTTAGGTAAATGACCTCCTGAACCACCCCCACTTTCTTGTGTTCCCTGATTATTGTGAGGATTAAGACCAGTTCAATAAATACTTATCACACATATGCACAAAGTAAGTGGAGGCATCTATCCATGCTCTTGAACAGATGAATCTAGACTAAACATAAATGGTTAGGTAGATTATACTCCATTCCTCTGTTAATTAAGTTTTCCTTGGCATTAAAAATGTCCAATGGATCCTCTCCAAGCCAGTAATGGGGTAAAGTGAGTCCTGTTTTGAGTTGAAAAAAGCATGCTGTATTAGTTTCTTTTCGATTGCTGTGATAAAACATGACAAAAGTACTTATAGAAGAAAGAGTTTTATTTTGGACTTTTGAGTTACCCCTTTCCAGAGAGTTAGAGCCCATAATGGTGGAGCAGAGGTATCAGGCAGCAGGCAGCTGGAAGAGCAGCTGAGGGCTCACCTATTGAACCACAAACCGGAAACCAAGAAGCTACACTTGAAATGGTGAGAGTCTTTTGAAACCTCAAAACCCTCCCTCAGTGACATCCTTCCTCCATTAAGGTCCCACCTCCTAGTCCTCCCACAAACACGAACCAACTGGGGAGGACATAGTTACATACATGCCTGAGGCTCATGGGAGATAACTCATTTAAAGCACCACAGATAATAGGGGTTTTCAGAAATGATTTATGAGAAGATGGCCTTTAATATATTATCTTGTGATAATATTATTTCACAAGAATAATGAACATTTCAGAACATGTTCACTTGGTTTTGTTTTGTTTTGTTTGTGTTGTAGGATGATTGATAGTTTAAGGTCAAGTTTACATGTCACCTGCTGCTGCTAATTAGACCACTTGCGACCTTGAACATTGTTCTAACCACCATATTCATGATTAATGTCCCAGTATGTTTTCAGTGTCTTGTATATAGTTATATTTGGACTGTCATTAGACCTGAAAGAGCATAACAAGTAGAGGAAAGCATTGTGTTCTGATAGGAGTCAACTATTCGTTTTATTTTACCCTGGGAGGCTCTGATTTCTACTACAAAGACAGGGACATAAGTTTGGATCCCACAGGGTCAGTTGTGGATGGAGAATTACAACCACGGGCATTGAAATCCAGGACCCACGTCTTTTACAGATGGTCTGATAATGCCAGAAAGTAAACAGCACAAATCAGCCAAGGTGTCAAACCAGGTGAGAAAATTCCAATACTGATACAAGAGATAAGTATTTTCAGCTATAGCTTTATGAGACTGGGCTCATTCTCCTCATTTTCTTGCATTGACTCAACAGAGATTCTAGGGGGGCTGTGCTTTGGAGAGGACCTTATAACTGTCTGGAGTTAGTAGAGGGGAGAGACCTAAGAGGCTGTATCTGAACAATTGTGTGCTAACCCTTTTATTCCAGCTTGGCTGTGGAGAATAGATTCCCCAGCAGGCTTCAGAGTCATTGAGATACAATGTGGCAGTCACAAGGTACCACCAAGTCTTTGCTCAATGGCTTCAATGATGTACATGTCCTCAGGAATTCTCTAGGTCCGTGCACCTGCAGGGCTGTCATCTAGCCCCTGACCAATAGACTTGACTGATGGATGCACTCCGCCCCCTTCCACAGTGGATTGGTTCTATGCAGCATCTCACGAGGGCATTCACTTGTTCTTGAGACTGAAGTCTAAATCACCCCAAAGTGATAGCCTAATCCCTATGCATTTCCTACTGATCTCTTTTCCCTATTTCTCTCTCCAATTTTCAATGCTGAGGCCAGAAATAAACTTTTTTTTCTCAGTTTCTGCTTTTGCAAGAACTCGGGCTAAAAGACATATATAATTTGTATTCATTTAAACGTTATTAGAAACATACTGAGGGGTCAGAATTTAGTAAACGGACATACAAACTCTCAAAACAAAACAAAACAAAATCTAAAAACACTAACCATAAAGACTGTGATGCTTTAATTATTAGAAACTTCTTTTAATTTGGAAAAAAATGAAAAATTAAAGAAAAGAAAGAAAGAGAGAAAGAGAGAAGAAGGGAGGGAGGGAGGGAGGGAGGGAGGAAGGAAGGAAGGAAGGAAGGAAGGAAGGAAGGAAGGAAGGAAGGAAATTTATCCACAAAAAGGTCAACTATCTGACATTATTCCTTACACATGAAATATATCAATTAAAATATTTTGCAATTCTCCTGCTCTATAGCTCAGGTTTTAAACAATGATCCACCAGCCCACATAGGCATCACGAGCTGGATACCGGGTTTCCAAAAAATAATCAGCATCAGTAAAAGTTTTCTGAACACATCACAACCGGATCAATCCACACTTAAATGCCTAAGGGAATTGGGCTATAGCTGGCGGCTCCCTCGTATCAAGTTACACAACTTCACTGTAGCCTCCGCTCTCAGAACATTTGTGCACCTCGCAAGCCATCGTGCCTAAAATACCAGCAAATGCTGCAGGAGGCCTCTCAGCTTAGATCAGAGACGATGCTACATTAAGTATATTAGTTCTCAAACTCGGACAACTCTCAGGACCTGTGGCTCCTCCCAGCGGTTCTCACTGCTGTCTAACCTAAACCTCTGCCTCCCAGGGACTGGGCTTCAAGTCCCGTCCCCCAGCTTGACAACACCAGTCTCTTGGTTTCTTAGCCCAGGCTGCCTCTTAGTCAGGGTCTCTTCTCTTGCTCTCCCTCCCCCCTCCCGTCTCATAGTCTGGTTTAGTCCGCCAGCCATATTCTGCCTGGACTCTTCCTTTCGCTTGCTTTCTCCCTTGTATCCACAATAAAAATCTTCTCCATCTTTTAGAAGCAATCATGTTCTCTTCCTCTTATTCCATTCAGTGTATTATAGTGCTTTTACAGTACAGAACTTCCTGTTCTTTCAGAAACATTATTATAGTTTACTCATGAGAAAAGAAGACTTCTAATATTTTCCTGTTGTCTTTCTCAACACTTAAGTGTTATTTTGATTGTATTGTGTGATATTAGTTTTTTTAATTGCTATTCAAGATGCCCACTTCAGTTACACACACACACACACACACACACTCACAAATCTTTAAATGGATTTTCTTGACTTGCAATTAGGACAGAATTTTCCAGCAATTTCTGAAATGGCACTAAATGTACTTCTGCTTCTTTGTGCTACAAATTGGTGTTCAAAGTGGTGAGCTTAGCATTGATGAAAGACAATCAAAACATCAATCAACTCTGGAAAACGCTGAAGATGCTTCACATTCTGACATATCAAGTACTCTGCCAAGATTAGTTCTTTATAAAAAAAATACACATCTATCTCATTAATATTCAGATTAGTCTTAATCTTTAATTAGTGGTAGAATTATATGTAGGTCCAAGAATCACAGAATACATTTTCTTACTGTTCATTGTTCATAAATACTAGATTTGTATGTATATTTCATATATATATACCTGGAATTGCATAGAAATTTCTTGAACAGAAGAAGTATCAAATGGGAAAAGTTTAAAAACCCCTAGTTATGACTCTTTCCCTTCCTTTGTCCTATCTTCCTTCCTTCTGCTTTTCCCTTATTTTCATTTTCTTTCTATTGTCATTTATTTATCCAAGAAAATTAATTCTTTGTTATGTTAAATTTTCTACATTCTCTGTTTAGCTGATTATACCTCAAGGTCCGCTTTAAAGATCACCCTCTATGTATGTATATCTACCTCTCTATGTGTGTCTGTCTGTGTATATATATATATATATATGCATGTGTTGTTAATATATATGATTATATATTAACACATATATTATATTCATATATATTTATAGATGAACTGCTGGCAAACTGTGTGACTGACGATAGGCCTAAGAACAGCATTCTCTTCTTCCTTGATGATGACTTTCTGTTTTCCAACTCTGGTGCTTTGCCTCCTCTCTCCTCTCGTGTGCTGAGGTAAAACAAGACTCATTTCCTGCTCCTTCCTTGGAGGTTAGAATGACTCACCTGTGCTAGAAATAGATTTCAATACTGAAATGTACTGAGCTATGAGAATATATATATATATATATATATATATATATATATATATATATATTCACCCATATCTGAAGTATCATGCATAATTTCATACACATTAAGATTCAGAGATGGATGTAAAGTGAATAAATAATTTAGTCAATAGAAAAGCATTTGTAGCTTAACTACTTTCAATATATATTATAGCAAAAGTGGGGGAAAAAAGGAGTATCTACGTATTAAGCAAAGAGGACAAAATTGGCCACTATTTTAAAGAGTGATGGACACTAGAGGGATTCTGCATGGTTGTGATAGATTAAGTCTAGTCTTGCTTTGTCCTACTCTATCTCATGATTATAGTGCCTGGCCCATGGGAGGAGCCAACTAACAAGATTTTCTAATTGGACTTCTGTTCAATTACCCAGACTTCATATATGACTATATCAATTAATAGTAATCATGAGTGAAGGGACATCAGCCACACAGAAAGTTAAAACTTAGCTTCTTCTTTTTATTGGATTTTTATTTACATTTCGTATGTTATCTCCTTTCCCCATTTCCCTCCCACCCAGGAAACCCCTATTCCATACCCCCTCTTCCTGTTTCTATGAGGATGTGCCCCTATCCACCCACTCCCACCTCCCCACCAACGTATTTCCCCACACTGGGGCATCCAGCCTTCAGTAGACCAAGGACTTCCTCTCCCACCTATGCCAGACAAGGCCATTCTCCCCTACATATACAGCTGGAGCCATGAGTCCCTCCCTAAGTGCTCTCAGGCTGGTGGTTTAGACCCTGGGAGCTCTGGTTGGTTGGTATTGTTGCTCTCCCCATGGGGCCACAAACCCTTTCAGCTCCTTCAGTCTTCTCTCTAACTCCTCCATTGGGAACCCCTTGATCAGTTCAATGGGTTAGCTGTGAGCATCCGCCTCTGTATATGTCAGGTTCTGGCAGACCTCTAAGGAAACATCTATATCAGGTTCCTGTCAGCATGCACTTCCTGACATCCACATCAGCGTCTACCTTTGTTGACTGCACATGGGATGGATACCCAGATGGGATAGCCACCAGACGACCCCTCCTTCAGTTTCTGTCCCACACTTTGTCTCCATATTTGCTCCTTTGGAGGACTTTCTGTTAGATGTCTTCATTGTAGAGAGGCAGAGGGAGAAAAGGAACTAGAGTCTAACTGAACAGACTAGACTGTTTATTTCAACCTGCAAAGAACAAAGTTTTCATGGGAAAAAGGGAGCCTGGGAGTAAAGGGGAGCTTAGGGGAGGGAGTGGGCTGTAACTCTTTATGTTGGTAAGATGCAGATATTATTTGTGTCAGTGGGATCTACAGTGGTTCTACAGTCTATCTTTCCTTGGGTTTAGGCTACAGCCATAGGATATCAGGATAGTTTGGAATTCTCTCTGACCTTGAATTGTCTGCTTCAATCTGGACAGCTTATCTCTACAGATATTCCTTTCTGTGTCATTTGTAGGAATCTTATCCTGTGACCAAGGCATTCAATCACTTTCTGAGAATTAAATGTCAAGAGATTGGTTGTAGATACCATCAAATTCACAGGTTCCAACGGCTTAGTTTCAAGAATAAGATAGGAAAGAAAGTGAAATACCATCCTCGCACCTGGAAATGGCCACTTCTTAGTCCTCTTATGACAGGTAGCTTCTCATAAGAGCATTGGAGAAGTACCAAGATGGTGGATGGTATGTCAACATGGTCTGTGGAGTCTCCTGGGGATAATCTAGGCTAAAGCTAAACAGTAAAGTAAGGAAGAGACTCCTTCATGAATGTACATCAAGGAAACCTAAATTGACCTAAGGTTTTGACTGGGAGGTGAGGTAGAAGGCAAAGTAACTTATGGGAGGAATTGACAGGTTGTTGTAAACGAGGGCTTATTGAAGCCACTCCATGGGTAGAAAGAACAGTTTATTGGGGGAACAAACTGCCAAGCTATCCCTAGGGGTAGCAGTAGGGGGTGGTATAGAAGAACAAAAATGGAGGAGAAGCAAGCTGATTTATAAGTCAATTAGTAGGATGGGAGCTTCAGCTGAGCTGATGATTCCAGGCGTTCAGACTGACTGAACTAGATTCCAGTGCCAAAGACTTCTGTGGGTGGATTAAGGGAGGCTTCTGGTAAACAGAAATCTACCTTAGGAGATCCACTTTTCTCATAAGTGGTTTTTGTTTATATAGCAGCCAGAGTCTTTCCTTCAGGACATTGTCCCTGCAGTGTCACTTGGTGTGTCAGCTTTGATCTTCACAGCTTGTTGAGGGGGAACATGAGAAAGGGATCCTAAGAGAGTTCTGTTTGCCTGGAGAGCTTTGAGCACTGAGAAAGGGACTTGAAATAGAAGATAGTAAAAGAGGGTGCAGGCAGTGGGGTTAGCTCCTGTGGGGAACTTAAATTTGTTGTCCTGTTTTGTATTGGCATTGCATTTTAGCCGAAGGAGTAACAAAACCAGCTATAAAGACACTGGAAGAAACAAAGACTCAATCTCAGTGTGGAGAAGGAAACTAAGTGGCTGGGCAGCCTCTGAGGGGGGTGTTCATAAACCACTTAGGAGCACAAGGCCCACTGACACCAAGGAGGGAGCGTGACTGTTCAGTGTTCGAGGCCTTCAACTGACGTGAAAAACACCCAGAGAACAGGAAGGGTAGAAAAGAATAATGACATGAATTTTGTCATTGAATTGGAAATGTTTCATCCAATTCCGGATGTTTCCTGGAAAGCAGTATGACTTGAGAAGGGAGTGGGTAAGGCAGAGGCTCTAGGGAGAGCAAAGCAGAGACGTGGTTAGCTAATGGACAGCCATGTTCCGTAGGTGCAAAGAGTAAAGAGTAGAGAGGTGCAAAGAGTAAAGATTCATTAAAACCACCATTGTTAGAGGTCAGCGAAGGGAATGGACGTGTACTTAGGCCTTAATAACTTCAGCACAGGGCACTGAGGTCAAAGCAACATGATTCCACAGTGAGTTGTAGTAAGAAAAACAAGACAGATTTTCCATTCCTCCTTAAAGCAGCCTGGCTGTGAAGGTAACTGGAATTTTTAAATGCTCGGCGTGAGCCTGAGAGAGGGCTTGCCCAGCTTGATCTACATCCGGCATCTGGGACCCAGTACTAAAACAAAACAGCGAAGCAGAAGACGGAAGTCACCCCGGGACTATAAGAGATCTGACAACAGAATTTTATTGATTTCTTTCCAAAATATGAAAATGCTAATGGAAAAGTCATCAGGTTGACGATAGCATCCCAGGGTAGAAACAGGGAGCCTATAAGAGCTAACAGGACATGAGTAAATGCTTCAGACAAAAAGATGGTGTTAGGGTTTGAACTGAAGGGTGTCCACCAAGCTCACAGTTTCAATGCTTGGTCCCCAGATGGTGGTCCTGGGATGACAAGATCTGGAACCTTTAAGACATTGGAGTGAATGGTTAGATTTAGATCATTAGGGGGTGTGCCTTTCAAGATCATAGCTCACCATAGCTCCTGTTACAATCCTACTATTTCCTAATCTAACACCATAGGAACATCCTAGCCTCCACAGATAGAGTCTGTTCCCCTTCCTTAAAGGCATGATCTCCCACGGTCAGACTGGTGACCAGAGAGGGAAAGCAAGACAGAATGGCTGAGAGTGATGGAGGACTCAGGCAATAGGTGAGCAGCTTTTTTACTTGGGGAACAAAAGCTATGTAAACTTTTGGAGAGCGGTAGAGGTTTTCGGGGTGAATGTACATCATTGGCTAGGGCTAAGATGCTGGGGATCCCTCATTTGTATATGGAGGAGTACCAGGTGCTGACGGACATAACTTTGTAATGGGAAAGAAAGTTTAACTTGGCTTTCGGGCTATGTGAACTCCTTTGGTGGGGCAAAGGTTGGGGCACAGATCTACATTTTCCAGGACACTCAGACCCAGGGCAGGGAGGGAGGAGTCCTACTCCTTCTGGTGTCAGGATGGTTTGGATTTGCCTTGACCCTATTCTTGCTCCAGGCCTGCTTCCCCAGGTGCCAAGGCTACCCTGGCTCTACATTGGATCAGGCCTCGCTTCAACCATGCCTTCCTTCATACATGCCTTCTTTCAACCATATCTTCTTCCTATGACAGACTAAACCTCCTCTGAAGTTTACAAGCAAGATAACTCCCTTCTTCCTTTTTGTTATGTCTATCAGGTTTCTTTTTTCCAGATTAGCACAAAAAATAACTAGTGCAGAAGGAAAACAAGAAGAAAATCAAAGAAATTATGGTCTTGATGGGATGGATAATCCTCCCAGTCAAATTCAGGACGATTGAGATCTCTGACAGGAGGCAGCTACTCATGAGTTGCAATTTGATGTTGCAAGAAGGAGACACAGTAGAAGTCGGTACTGCTGTGCCAGAAACCATTCATGAACCCCCCAAAACCCACCAAGGAACCGATTCCAATGCAATCACAGCAGGGTCTCTCTATTACAAGCTGGAGCTTGGGGCACACCACCATCTGTGATGCAGCAGAACGGGAGAAGGCAGCCTTAAGCTTAGTTTCAGGCAAGTATTTATAGAGACAAGAAGGGGATATCTAGCTTGGCACACATCTGAGTGGGGGACCTTGATGTCCTTTAACATAATTGGCTGGTGCTGGAAGCCGAACCATAAACGTAACTTCTGTTTTCCTTGTGAATGGTGACTGTTAGGAAGTGAAGTACCAGGGACAGGTTTGTAACCTGGAGGTGCAGATTCATTGGGGAGTAACCAGGACACTGGTGCTGGGTTCCAGCTTGTTAATTAACTCCAGTTAAACCTTAGGTCAGGTTCCCTAAGATAGAATCTGAACCCCAAAGATCTGGTCTCTCAGTATTATAATGGGCAATATGGACGAAGGGAAGCACACATAGTACAGTGGTACAACTCTGGATTCATCCCCATTATCCTCTAAAACAATTAATGAATCTGGCTTGGTGGCACACCTGTTTAATTACAGCCAGGGCTATGTAGAGAGAACCTGTCCTAATTTAATTTCATTAATATAATCAAATGATATAAATTATATATATATATATATATATATATATATATATATGAAATGAAAATGACAATAAAAGACAGCAGAAGTAGAGAGGAGAAAATAACAAAGACAAAGCTGAGTGTGAAATGTGCTGCCTTGTTATAGCTATCTGTAGAAGTTGGTTACATGGGAAACAGGAACTCTTCTTTTTACAGTTGGCTTTTTTAAAAAAATGATTTATTTAGTTTATGTATATATATGAGTACACTGTTTCTGTCTTCAGTCAAACCAGAAGAGGGCATCAGATTCCATTACATATGGTTGTGAGCCATGATGTGGTTGCTGGGAATTGAACTCAGGACCTATTGGAAGTACAGTCAGTGATCTTAACTGCTGAGCCATATCTCCAGCCCAGAAGCACTAACTCACAAGAAGAGGCCAATAAGGAAGAGTTGCTGGGAAGAGCAAAGCAGAAGTGTGGTTAGCTAACACAGAGCTCTGTGTTTACAATGATTTTGCTTAAAATGTCTTGTGACAACTTCTAAACTACTAAGAAGCCGTTAATACTCTTATTCCTTAAAGAAATTGTTGTCATTTGTTTTCTTAATCTTTGCTACAGCTGGTATCTTATCAATATCTATATAAGATTTATGAAAATGTCCTTTCAATGGAACTAGAATAACAAACCTAACATTTAATATACTTAGTATGCAGTCTGTCTCATGATCAAAAAATGACTTGTGTGTGTGTGTGTGTGTGTGTGTGTGTGTGTGTGTGTGAAATCTGGAAGAAAATCATTGGGTTATAAAAGGAAACCATGTATAAATAAATATATCTTAAAAATACATTCCACAGATCTTCATGTTAGGAGCATATCTGTAAGATCTTAATCTCGGGATAGTATTTTTATTGAAACTGCACCTTTTCTTTAATAAGGGAAATTGTTTTGCAGATTTGGTTACATATTTGAATTTTCTATTGAATCTATAAGTGTCATTTGCTCTGATGGCTACTATGTGGCAAATGTGTCAGGACCATTACATTGTACATTTGGCCTATGAAATTGTTAAGACAGTAACTTTGTAGTGCTTCTATGATTTGTCATGGTAAACGGACGGACGTTTGTAAAATAATGTAACACTGCTTAGTCTGGAAAGCACTTTGGGTGAAAATAAAACAGAGATAGTAAAACACTGGCTTTGAAATTCAACTGAAAAAGCAGTTGTGGATTCAGTGGCATCTGTGTGTATCAGAGGGGAAAAAATAATGTCCCCCACTTACTTACTTGAACTGCTCTTTGTTAAAATACTTGGGGAAATGATTGTTTTTAATTGTAGCACATTCTTGAAACTGCCCTGGTGGGATAGCTTAGCAGATTAAAGCACTTTCTGTCATGCTTGATTATCTAAATTGGGTCCCTGGGACCCATGTAGTGAAATGAGAGAACTGATTCCCCAGATGTGTCCTCTGACCACACACATGTTATGACAAACATAACCCCTAACTCAGATGCCCCTACACACCTACAACCCTATACAGAAAATAGATATAAATCCTATAGTGAATGAGGACTAATATGGACAGATTGTTGTTTCGGGGAGAGGTGTAAGAGAGGCAGGGATTAACAAGATATTCAACGAATCTCTTCTTTCATTGTATATGTGTATGGTTGCATGCCTGTTTACAGGGAGCCTGTACATATGTGCACACATCTGGAGGTGTGAGGTTGACCAAGAGTCATGCTCAATATGTCACCAGTATAAATAATAATAATAATAATAAAGCTTCTTTTATTACCTGGCTTGTTTAGATTTCATTGTTTAGTTACCATAGTTATAAAAAATTTAAAACATTCAATAAGGTATACTTCTAAACTTCAGTATCCTCCAAGAAAGCCTCATCTGTATTTCAACATAATCATTTAAATTAATTCTTCCAGAATTTCATACATTGTGTGGTCAAAAGATGCTTATGAACCTTCCAGAAAATCATACCATCGAGCCTGTTCTCATGGCAAGAAGGACCACATTTACCTTTTGAGTATTCACACACTTATTATTGCTAAATCAAGGGTGGTTGCTGGAAGCTGAGCAGGAAACAGATGTGTGTAGGGATGGGTCTGATGCTAAGGACCTCATCCCCAATGGTTCTTGGTCTACCAATAAAGATGCTGGCGGTCAATGGGCACAGGCGGGACTTCCGGGTCCCAGCAGGCAAGCTAGCAGAAGCAGAAGAGAGAGGAAAGACGTTTTCGCCATGATTCAGAGTTCCATGAGATCTCGGGCGAAGCGGCCCTAGAGGAGGTTGGAGTGTTGAATTGGGAATGGAGGTGGCTGAAAAGCCGAAGCTAGGGCAGGTTGAGAGGTCATGAGCTAAGAGTATTGGGAAGGGCACACTAGCCATGAGAGAATAGTAGTGTCCAAGCAGTTGAATCAAGAAGGCAGGTGGAAATTGAACAGTGTGTGTGTGTGTGTGTGTGTGTGT
>NW_021620703.1:3431163-3453118 GCF_004785775.1 Grammomys surdaster | reverse complement strand
TGTGTGTGTGTGTGTGTGTGTGCAGGGGGCCGGTAGGTAGCTCGGCCCCTTTCCCGGAGCTTAGGTTGGGTAGCAGAAGCTACACACAAGGAGTGTGCAGGGAATAAAGAGGTAGCTGTCGCTACTGTAGTCTTCATGAGTCCAAACTCACCACCAGAAGCAAAGACATTGCAAGTGTATCCCTGATCGTACAAATGATGTCCACTACATTTCAACCCTTGAGAATGATTTGTTAATTGATCTATGTGACAAATTGAAAAGTAGCTGTGCTATGGCTTGATAGAGTATTATAGTTTACTAAAGAGAAACACTATGTAAAGGGAATGTATCACTTTCATAAAACACTAAGCAGTGGTTCTCACCTTCCTAATGCTGACACCCTTTAACACAGTTCCTCATGTTGTGGTGACCCCCAACCATAAGATTATTTCCATTGCTATTTTATAACTGTCATTTTGCTACTGTTATGAATTGTAATGTAAATACCTGATGTACAGGGTATCTGATATGTGACCCCTGTGAAAGGGGTTGTGACCCATAGGTTTAGAACCATTATTTTAAAGGATGGTGGACCGTGGTGTAGTTCTGCAGTAGAGCACTTGCCTAGCACACACAATATCCTGGGTTTGAGCCCCAACATGGGTATGGAGATTCAGATTTGACTGTTAATCAAACCTTTCCTCAAAAATGAACAAAGTGATTTTATTTCAAGGAAAACAATGGACAACTTGCTACCAGTGATAAAATTAAAGTTTTCGAGGGAGAGGAAAAAGTGTGTTTGCCAGCATGCACATACTGTTTCTCAACATCTAAACGCACGTATGAAATTATGTACTGTAATGTATCAACATTCAGGAGATCTGTCAATCTCAGTGGAATTTATTTTTTCTAATGAGTAATAATGCTACTAAATAACCCACTCATATGAGAGAAAAATTGATAGATTCTCATGTGATAGCAAAAGAGTACTAATGTGAATTTACACCCACACTGTAACGATCCTTTAAGAAGAATGTCACCTTTCCAATTTTAGTATATCAAAAAAACACATTTATCTGAGGATATAGAAATATATTCCCTTTTATAATAAAATATCAGAAGATAACCCCCCTTTTTTCAAATACAACTACTCAAATAACAACACTCAGGGCAGAAGTTAGAAAATAGTTCTTGCTGTCATATGTACGCTGTTATGGCCACATTTAATTGCCAGTTGGGCACAATTTATAATCTCCTGGGAAGAGAGTCTCCATGAGGGATTGCCGACATCAGGATATCCTGTGGGCTTGTCTGAGATGGGATTATCTTGAGGAAGTTAATTAATGTGGGAAGACTAGGACTGATTGTGTTCCATTCTCTGGGTTTGGGTCCCAGAATATATAACAAAGGGGAAAATTAGCTGAACAAAAGCATGCATGCGTTTGTTCATTTTCTCTCTGTTCTGCTTATAGAACATTATCTTGAGAAACTGGCTGGCAATGCCCAATGTCTGTACACAGAAAGGCCCATCCAGAAGGCGAGGCTTTACCTAAAGGCAAAGATGAATTTCCTTCCACAATACAATTTCAAAGGTGCAGAATAAGTACAGTCAATACAGAAGCAATGAATCTGCATTCAAAAGTCAATGGGTAAGGCTGGGTTAAATGTCATAATTGGATCACCTTGTGATCTACCAATGGTATTAACATAGTCTCCATAGCTTATTAATAATCCAACCAGATTTTTCTGAGAGCGGATGACAAACAGATCGTCCCTCCTGAACATAAAACTCAGGGTACCTATAACCTGAATTTTATTGATTAGGAATAACAGTGGATCCAAATAAGGAGTCTACTATTAAAGTCGTCTACTATTAAAGTCAAATTAGTATAAAAATTATCTAGATTTTCCTCTTTAAGTTTTGTAAAAATATAATTCTGATTCAAATATAAAGGTTGGGTCTTCAAAAATACCGAAATTTACATTATCTCTTTTCTTTTGATCACAGATATACTTCCAAGGACCTCTCAGACAATTTTGGCTAAATATCTTTAACCCATTCCTGAAAACATCTAATGGTGCCAACAGATGTTTCATTATATCCAAAAGTGCAACGTAGCAACAATGGAGAACCACTTACAGCTGAACCAGCAATAGAGGCAGGTGGTTGACAAATTCCTTTGGTACAGGGTGAACATGAACGATAGCTAGCATTGTGATGACTAAGGTTGTGGGGTCCTGCTGCCAGGCTGAGGTCCTCACCATCAACAGTCCTGTATAAGTCTGTTCTTCCAATTGTTCCCAAGTGAGAGTGAGGATTGCAGAGTGAGACCTCTGTAGGGATGGTGATTCCATACTTTTGAAGGATGCTTTGAGAGGATCCTCATAATTGAAATTACATTGCTTTATGACAATATTTTAATCTTCTGATTTTATGTCTCCAGGGGCTGTCTGTCCTGTGGTTTCTTCTTGTACCAGTGTGGTGACACAAGTTAGCAATGGCTTGAATACTAAGGTGACCGGATTACAAAGGGATCAAACATTTAATGGGATCACTGCTCCCTGCCGATGATAAGTCTGTTCCAAAGAATGCAAACATCTTTCCATTGTTTCTTGCACAATGTTCCCTGTGCTGGCAGCCTATAACAGTCTATGTCTGTATATTCTGATAGATCTCAGAAATCTTGTTTCTGTGTTTTCTCTCCAGATACTTTTAGCATTGTGGGCAATAAGAGCATGTGGTTTCCCTTTGCGCTTTTAATTTGATCCATGGTTACCTTAGCATCCTGAAAGCCAGTCCCTGAGTGCTTACCAGGAGCCTGTGGTTCTCCAGCACTACTCAAGGTTCCATACACTTCAGTCTTATCCTGTTTAGGGTGCCACAAATGACGAACCACCAGTGGTTGGTGCAAGGACCTGAACTTAAAAGTTCTAGATTCGGGCACTCCAGGTGCTGCTGCTCCAGAGTGAGTGCTTACTGGCATTGTGTGAACTCAACTGAGCTCAAGGTTCAAATCAGGGGGAGAAGAACAATGAAAAACATACAGAGTTTCTCATCAATATCACCAGATGTGCTCTGGATACAGAAAGTCTCATGACCAAATGGGAGCTGCCTGCATAATGCGGTTGATCTCACTAAGCTGCTTGCTAGGGGTGGCCCTTGGCAATCCTTGGGCAGATAGAGGCCTTCCTTCCAGGGGAGCAAACAAAGTTCTATCAAAACTGGATGCACACAGCAGGGTAATGTTAAAAAGTTTATCACATGCAGGCTACACTGCATATTACACAAGGTCAGCCAATTTGAAGGACATGGGGAGAAATAGGCAGTGACTGAGTCTTAGAGAGACAGCATCCTCACACATGAACCACTTGACAATAAAACTTAAGACCCGTATCTCGTCTCTTGTTTCCCACAGAACTCGTAGCAATAGAGTTCAATAAGATTTAAAGGAAATTTAGAAAATTCTTTTAAGTGCTTCAAAGTACTTGAGTCCTACTCCGAAAGACTTCTATGCAGGGCAGAGAAATTTCCCAGCATCAATGAGATGCTCACGCTTGTGGTTCCTAGCACTCTTCCTGGCAGTTACTTGATGGACATCTGCTCGACTAGTTTTCCTTTTGCAAACTTCAGCTTTTCCTGCAGGAGATGCATGCACCCTTAGACCAGTTCCAACACAATTTCTTCCAAAGATTTTGAAAATTAAACAAAAGCTATGAAATTGCCAAGGAGCCTAAGAGGCTTTTAACAAATCAGTTGGAAGGAGATGTCTGGCACTAAGCCTGTAAAAATACTGAGAAATCCATGCACCGGGGCTGAAAGCTTATGAATAAGAACCCGTTAAGATTCTTTAAAACAGTTCTTTTAGTATGTTCCATGGAATTGGAGGCTGCTGATACAACAAATGAAAAGCAACGGTAATGGCAATAGAACAGACCATAGAAAAAGATACATTCTGTTTAATTTCAACATAACATTTGTATTGATTCTCTGAGAATTTCACATCTTGTACCCTGATCACACTGACTTTCCAGTCCTTCCATGTCTACTTCCCCACCCTTGTGACCCCCGCCTAAAAAAATGTATAAAGAAAAACAAGTCCAATCTGTGTTATCGATATACTCATTAAACCATGGTCAAACTCTCAGTGATCTGCCCCTTAAATACAGCTGTCCTTCCCCTCCTTTGCCCCACCGGAAGCCATCAGTTGTGGGGAGCTAACTTCAGCATCCATAGCACACCTTTTAAGACTTCTTTCTGATGGCTTCCTGTTTAGGCTGTTTGCTACTTTTGGGAGGAAAGATTTTTTGGGGGTAAGGGTGGGAGTTGCCATGGAAGCCGTCTATGTCCCTCTTTCTCAACTGTGCATCTGTGGTCATCTATATCACAGTGAAGTAGCCTCCTTGCTTCCACAGTCAGCGGGAAGCAGTCAGTGGAGCTGACTATGCTGAGGAGAAGATCAGAGATAGGACTGAGGCGAAGACAGAGAGAAGAGGCAGTTTGGGGAAGAAGAGAAGCTCATGTAACATACTGTTTTACACCACTTGGAAACTAAGTCTAAACCCTGGTGTTACTCGGTTGGAAGCGTGCTTTCCAAAAAAACTCAAAACAGGATTTCTTATTGTGACTGGGGAAACACATAAGTAGAAGGTTTCTAAAATAGTTTGTACATAGACACATGGGCCCGTAAAAGCGAATGGTGGATGTTCATCTATTTATTTAACTATTCATGTGTGTGATTTAAGAAGTGAATCGCATACTTCCTATGTACCGGGCTTTTGATATGATCAATTTCATGGACTTTATGCTAGTTAAACTTATTTTTCTTAAACTTGTATTTTATAGTTCATGCTTATGTCTAAAAAAAAAATTCTTAGGAACAAGGTTAGCAATATAATATATGACCCTGGCAAAGAAAAATTTAAAACACATTGCCCCATCCAGCAGGGCATTAAACAGGTCCGGGGAGGTTACCTGAAAGAGAGCGGGGTGGGGGGCAAAGATGTAAAGAAATGCGGCTTGTCTATAGTCTGATCAAACCATAATTTTTAGTTTTTTCACACAGGAGTTATGTACACAAAAGGGCAGGATGTGGGGAAGGGGATGACATAGGAGCGTAGGTGTTCAGTGGGAGTACAGATATCTTCCAGAACAGAGTGTCAGCTGGGTGAAGGTTCAGGGGACAGATCACTATGACTCCACCTATGATTCACTTGTCCTTATCTGAGTTGGTACTATCTACCAAGGCTACCTATCTACAAGGTCTATAACTATTCAGGCTGGCAATTTTCCACCAAAGCTGCTTGTTTACAATAGCTTATAGCCATCTGTTTCAGTGTTTTTCCACAGAGACCCGAGACTTTGTGTTAGCAGGCATGTATGTCAGAACTATTGCTGATTTTAGGCCTATGGCTGATTTTAGGCCTTCAGTGTATAAGCAGGGCTGCCCCTGACAACACACTGAAAGACAGCTCTAAATAAATGCAATGATATAACATATATATATATATGTGTGTGTGTGTGTGTGTGTGTGTGTGTGTGTGTGTGTGTCTTCCCAATGGCTTCAAGGATTTTATGCCATAAACTCAAAAGCATTGGGGTTTCTAGTAGACAATGATAAGGTGGTTCTAAATGTGTAAAGGACCTATGGGTATAAAACAGTGACCCATAATTCATTAAAGTGTTATAAGAACTTGAGACTAGACAGGTCAGAGACATAGGAGAAAAACAAACACTACTTGTATTGGCTGGTTGTGTGTGTCAACTTGACACAAGCTGGAGTTATCACAGAGAAAGGAGCTCCAATTGAGGAAATGCCTCCATGAGATCCAGCTGCAAGGCATTTTCTCAATTAGTGATCAAGGTGGGAGGGCCCATTGTGGGTGGTGCCATCCCTGGGCTGGTAGTCCTGGGTTCTATAAGAAAGCAAGCTGAACAAGCCAGGGGAAGCAAGCCAGTAAGTAACATCCCTCCATGGCCTCTACATCAGATCCTGCTTCCTGTTTGAGTTCCAGTCCTGACTTCCTTTGGTGATGAACAGCAATATGGAAGTATAAGCTGAATAAAGCCTTTTCTCTCCAACTTGCTTCTCGGTCATGATGTTTGTGCAGGAATACAAACCCTGACTAACATAGTACTGTTCTGCTAGAGACGCTGCCATAAACTGTCACCTAATGATATTTTGTTATACTTATTAGTCTTGCTCAGCCACCATCAGAGAAAGCTTTCTTCAGCAGCAGATGGAAATAAATACACACAGCCAAACAATATACAGAGAGTGAAAGACCTTGGAACACTCAACCATAAAAGGGATGTCTCTTCATCAAATCCTGCTCCTCAGAGCTCGGGAACCTCTATAGATGAGGGAGCAGAAAGAGTGTAAGAGGCCGAGGGGATGAAAGACATCAAAGTATCAAGACCTAGAGATAAGAGGTGGTAAACATATGAACTCACTCACAGAGACTGACCATCGAGCAAAGGGCCCCTTCCAGTCCGCATCAAGTGACACCTTAGAGCCTGAAGGAGATGAAGACACAAGCGTCCATCCTTAATCCAGAAGCTATCTCTAATTGACAGCCACTTCCAAATGAAAAAAATTAATTTTCTCCAAGACAGATTCACTGTAGTTACAAACTACCTTTAAGGGTAAGGCCCCATGTCCAGTAGCAGATGGCCAGCACAAAATAAATTTAATGGCATCTTTGGAGGTTTTCTTGTTTTATAATGTTAAGATGGGACATTGTTTTTTTCTACCTTTTAAGTCCTTTGTGTATAGGTTATGGCTTCTAGTTTTTTACAGGATTCTTGCATGTGCAAACATGTGTGTCTCTGCACCTACATGTATTTCTTGTACTTTTCGTTTGGCTATTTTTCTTGTTTGTTTTTTCATATTCTTATATTTTTTACTTATTCTGTTTTATTATTATTCCTTCGGTGCCTGTAGAGACAGAAAGGGTGTAAGTACGGATAGGAGTTGGGGGTAGGGAAAAACTTGAAGGATTAGAGTAAGAGTAAAATAATCAGATTACAATGTATAAAAAGTTGTATTTTCAAAAAATAAAAAATAAAAGTGTGTATACTCAGCCCAGGAACCAATGATTTAAAGAAAGGCAGAATTTACATGGCTTCCATTAACTTGGCTCAGAGTCAAATATGATTTTTACATACAAATATTTTTATGTACAAGTTATTGTACAGTGTATATGAAATGGATAATCTTTGGTTGTCAACAAGATGTACTAGAAAGAGGGAGCCTTATAGATTGACCTATAGTGAAATTAGTGGAGATATTTTCTTGATAATTGGTGTAGAATGCCCACCCATGGGTGATACAGTCTGTAGGCAGGAGGGCTTGAACTATAAAAGAGTGGGGGCTGATTACAAGTAAAAGACCGAGGCAAGAAGCATTCAGTTCTGGCACTCAGGTTCCTGCTTTGTACTCCAGCCTGGACTTTCCTTAATCATGGATTGTGACCCAGGGTGTAACCCTTCCTCCCCCAACTGTTTTTCGTTACTGTTTTATCACAGATACATTATGCAAACTAGAATACCTTCTATATTCAGTGAGGGGTACACTACACATGAACGCGAATACTGGACATAGGGATTGTTGCAGCTATCCTGAAGTCAGGATATCTGCCCAATACAAATTGGTTACTAAGGATTAGGGAATTCTATTAACATCCCTTCCTGAGGCAGGGTATCACTGTATAGTCCAAAATGGTCTTGAGCCCCTGATCTTCCAGTCTCAGTCTTATAGGTGCTGGGATTACAGACATGTGTAGTCGTCACTACTGGTTCCAATAAACATTTTATAGTACCATCTATGTAAAAATCTTTGGACTCTTGAATGAATATATCCCACCCCCCAAAACCCCAAATCATCAAATTACAAAGAGAAAGAGTGATGGTTTCTCTTTAAGACCATCTATCAAAAGATGCTGAACAGTGAAAAACAAAGATGAGAGAGAGGGAGACATACCTTCTTACAGGTTGTATGCAAATCACCACTAAGAAGAGAGAAAAGGAAAATTCGGAAACCATGAAGGTCCTCACAAAAGAATGGTGGATGAGTATATTACAGGACTAACTATGTTATGGCCAGGTGAGAACTGTGGTCAAATGCTACAGTATCGCATTTCATCAACTAAGCCCAAACCCACGGATCTGTCAGGGTGTCAGGGTATGACCACTAGAAACCCTCACATGTGTGGGAGTGTGTCAAGGGACCAACCATGTGCATCACAGCATGGAGTCACACAGAGGATGTGCACAACCAAACACTGGGCAGTTCCTCTTGCAGAGAGTAATCTTGCATGTGTGCATTGGGAAACATGAACAAGTAAATATGTTCTCAGAAAGGCTGCATTATCAAAATCCTAGACACTGGGAGAGGAGATCAGAGATGGAAAGGAGAATAAAGCTGTTCTGTATCAGCTTCCTCTAAGGCATATGAGAGTGAGCCTAGAGGCAAGTTTGGTTTGTATACGAAGTGAGACTCCACTGGAGGAAACTAATTTTTCTTTGTTAGAATCTCTTGGAAATAGCTTCTGGTTTAGTGATGAGGCTTATGTCAATGTTGGGTCCCCATCTGGCTTGGACCTATTTAGTTCCTGTGCATGATTCCAGTCTTTGGAAGTTCATATGTGTGTCAGTCCCATCATATCTAGAAGACACTATTATTACCTTGTAGTCATTCACGACCTCCAACTCTTATGATCATTCTGCTTCCTCTTCTGCAAAGCTCTGTCACCCCTAAACTGATAGTAAGAACCCCATTACTTTCTTCATATGCCAAACCTTGAAATTAGAATATGCTTTGTAACATCTTAGTATGACATACTAAATAAGTACTGACTGGTACTTCACAACACACACAAACACAGTAATAGACTGGTTTCTACAAGAAAATAACTGCGATTTCTAAGTAGATTACATCAGTTAAGACTGTTCAACCTCACACAGCAGGCAATAGCCAGGCTGAATATGAGTTCACTCTCCCTACCTAACAGGGAGTCCAAGAACCGGTAGCAGTTGCACACCCTGGTAATGGGGAGGCAAAGGCAAGAGGATTTGGAATTCAAGGTCAGCTTGGGTTACACAGGGAGTCCTTCTCTCAGAACAGCACAAATAGCAACAAAGAGATCTTGGGTGAGTGGTCTTAATCTGGGGTATTTTCTAAGAGAACTTACTCCTCCTCCATCATTCTTCTGACATATATTTTATCATGGCGTTGGGTTGGTTGTAGAACACAGATGGCCCACCCCTGGATGCTATATGCATATCTTGTTTGGAAAAGAGAACAGAATAAAGGGAAAAGATACGTTTGATTAAGAAGAACAACGATGTGGAGAGAGTCTAGGAAGGAGGGTTTAGTTAAATCTCACACTTTCATTAGCACTGAAAGTTCGGCCATGGAGAACAGACGGCTAAACAGTAGGCAAACAATCAGCAGTGCCTTCTTGACCCACAGGTCAGAAAACGTTGCTTAACCAACAGATAATTATACTGCAGCATCATTATACACAGCAGCAACTGATCAGGGTCATGATTTACACGTGTGGAGCTTGTCGCCAACAGTCAGTTAATTGGAGGAAGTAAATGTCAAGATTTTAAAACGCCTTACGAAGGTTCTAGTATAGTCATTCCAAAGGTTCTAGTATAGTCATTCCAACCAAACCTGTGGTGCTGGGTTACTGTGGGAGATGTCAGTTTGAATCTGTCTATCATCTCTGAATCACCCATCTATCCACCTGTCTGTCTTCTACTTATAGATGGAGGGCTGTAAGTGCAGGCGTGAGTATACTTTCCCTGTTGAGGGAGTTTAGGTGCAATGACATTTTAGAGCAGCAGTTTTCAACCTTCGTAGTTCAGAAACCCTTTAATAAAGTTCCCTATGTTGTGGTGACACCCCAACCGTAAAACTATTTTGTTGCTACCTCATACCTGTAGTTCTGATACTGTTATGAATTGTAATGTAAATATTTGATAGGCAACCCAAAAAAAGGGGATGAGATCCATAGGTTGAAAACCAATGCTCTAAAGCAAAACCTAGACTAAGTACACAGGTCTCGTTTATCAGTAAAGCAAATTGGTGTATCTTTCAATAATAACGAATTTCAGGGTTGAGACAATGTAGATGCTAGACTGAACTGGAGTACAAGTAAGGTCGGGAAGTAAGAAAAGGCTAAAACATGAACCCTAAACCACAGAAACAAACAAATGTGCAAGAAATTCCAGTGGTTAAAACTGTACCGATTGGGCAATGAAATAAATAAAGCAATGTTTGATTAGAAACCAAAGTTTAAAATCATACATCTGCTGGTACAAATTACTTTTAAAATGTTGAATAATATAAATATGTACCAATGTAACTAACTAACTAACTAACTAACTAAATAAATAAATAAATAAATAAATGGGATAAGGGATGAATTTCCCCTCTCTTGAACTTTCTCTAAAAAGGGGATATGACACATAGCCTAAGCTGGCCAGGAGCTTGTTATGTAGCATAGGGTGGCCTCAAACTCAACACACTCCCAAGTGCTGGGATTACAGGTATGTGCTGTCACACTGGGTAGGCTGAATTTTCTATATAAAGATTTCATATAAGACATGCAAATATGAGTCCCCCACAGTGGGGCTTAACTCTCACTTCACTTTGAATGTAAACATGACACATTGAACTCCCTAAAAGAATAGTAAGGGGCAAATCAAAATTTATACTGGCAAATCCAGCAGACATTGCCTTAACCTAGATTACTGTCACCCTCACAAGGGATGAGTCATACTGAAGTCACAGACCTCCTTAATGCATATGGTAAAAGGGCCCTTTACCTTTTAAATATTTTAGGCAGCATCCCGTAACTCCGGTCCAATCAGAAGCAAAATGTCAGATAATACTCTATTCCTGAACTTTCTACAAGGATATACTTCTCAAGGATATACATACGGTGAAGTGTCCTGGGATCTGGGATAGAAAATAAACTGTGATGGTTTGTATATGCTTAGTCCAGGGAGTGGCATTATTAGAAGGTGTGGCCCTGTTGGAGTAGGTGTGTCACTGTGGGCGTGGACTTTAAGACTCTCATCCTAGCTTTCTGGAAGCCAGTATTCTGCTAGCAGTCTTCAGATAAAGATGTAGAACTCTCAGCTCCTCCTGCACCATGCATGCCTGGGCACTGCCATGTTCCTGCCTTGATGATAATAGACTGAACCAATGAACCTGTAAATCAGCTCCAATTAAATGTCCTTATAAGACTTCCATGATCATGGTGTCTGTCTACAGCAGTAAAACTCTAACTAAGACATAAACATTAGTGGAAACACTACTGAAACCTGAAGAAGGTTTGGACTTAAGATCAGAGTGCTGTGCCAGTATTAGCGTGGCAAATTCTCCAGGTTTGACATAGACATTGACATGTGGGCAGATAGGTTAAGTACACACTGAATTCTCTTTTCTGTTTTACAAAGTTTCTGTAAAAGTTAAATTAGTCCAAAATTTAAAAAATTCTACAATTCTCATACAGTTAAAACTGGAAAATATATGTCTATATATGTCTTGTTAATGAAGGATCATAACAATGTTATTGGCAAATAGTTATTGGTTGTTAAAGCATTTTAGAGCCAATAGCTAGCTACTTGCAATTATAAGTCCAGGATGCCAGATCCTAAGACAGAGATTCAGCTGTAAAAAGATTCAATTTGGACTGAACAGTACTCTTAATGAGACTTTTGGACCTCCATAACCTTTCTGAGGCCAGGCAAAGGCTGCTGGCAGGTACAATTAGTTTTTCTATTCGACAGTGAGAACGTTAATTGAATCCTATGTCATTTTCCGCACAAATTCATAGTTGAATTAAAGAACCCAACTAAAAGTTATTTCCACCTAGAGCAAGTTTTGACTCAGGCGTTTGGCAATCACCTGTAATCAACATCTAAACCCAAAAGTTTAATCCTGCTTTCCAACTCATCTTTCAATTACCTTGAAAATTTTACCTATCATTCTCCACCTCTAAATGAGGTGAGCAAAATGATTTAGGCTAGTACAAAGAAGCAATTATATAAAAAGCTACTTGAAATACAAATGTTAAGAATGCATGCTGGGAAAAGGTACTGTACCAGCCTATGAATATCAGATACATGTATTTATATTCTCCAATTTTGTTTTGTTGAGTGGAAGAAAAAAAATGTCATTCCTCCCGAGAACAGAACAAAATGAAGTGGTCAATGAAACAAAACCACTCCTGAAAACACCTCCACCATCCAGCACTCCAGATAAACCTTCTCCTTGTAGAGAGACTTTCTTGCTGTGACAATACAGGAAATCAAACACGCTTGACTACAAGGAGCAGAAGGGCTGTTGAGCTTCAGCTTTGCCCAGCTTTCCAATGGATCAATAGTTACTGGACATCATTTGTTAAATGAAGAGAAAGCAACCTTGCCACAAGATATCTGCACCCTTCCTTTGAGGTGGGAAGTGTTTGAGATCTTTGCTACCAAGATATACAGTGTAGGCACAGAATATCAAAGCTGGGTGGAGTCTTTGTTTCAGAGGGACATTTTGGGATTATTCGTTCTGCTATTGCACCTCAAAGAAGTCCACAAGGGGGCACTATTTTCCTGAATGTCTCTAGATGATTTAAGGCGGAAAAGTTTTAAGACTCTTAAATTCTCTTTTTTTTCCCTCATATCTTTCAACTGTTCTGCCCTCATTAGTTTCTTCCTTTGCTACTTTTATTCATATGAATATATTTTACTGTGGTGAAAATGTTACCATTGATATCATTTCAAAATGCACAGTTGAGTGGCATTAAGTCCTTTCACATTGTGGCAGACCTCCACCATCATCCTGGTTCTGAGCTGTTCTGTGTTACTAAGCTCTTCACTCATCAAAGAGTCACTCCTGTTTCCCTTTTCCTCAGCCCTGACTACCCCAGTTTTAGCCTGGGTGTCTCTCTGAGTTTGAGTACTCTTGCTGTCTCAAGAATAGACTGGCTCATAACACTTCACAGTTATTTAAAGCACACCCATGTTGTCTGAGATGATTCTTCTCTCTACCCTTTGCAGCATACCCACCGTTATAGAAAGCACCCATTAAACAACTCCTATCACTGCCATTCTTTTACCTGAGTTCCTGTTTGTGATTTTTTCCTTCCTCTATCTGTGTACATCCCCCAACTTCCCCACCGACTCGTCAAATTCCACCAACTGCATTCTTTACAAAACTCATCACCACAATCCAGGTCTCTGTCACATGGCCTCAGTTCTCACAAAAAGGATTGGTCATTTCACAGGTAAACACCATAGCAGCTTTGCAACTATGGTTCAGAAGCACCAAAGAGCAAAGACAGCTGAGTGTAAAGTAAATCTTGATTCAATAGGCAATAAATGAAGGCAGGATAAAGGTGAAGGGGTGGGCAACATCTGAATGAATTGTGTTGAGACTTCTCTAACCTCACATAGATACCTTCTGTGAACACACACACATGTATGCATGCATGCACACACACACACACACACACACACACACACACACACACACCCTAGAGAAGTATAAATGAAACATCACATAGGTTCCAGAAGAATGGCTATTGAAGATGAGTGTTTATATTTATTGATTGTTATCTGAGATAGGTTAAATGAACCATCACTACCAGGCAAGGAAGAGCCATAGCAGGCTAGGGCATCCAGAATCAATGAGCAACCACTGACAAGCATGGCCTGGTTTGACAGAAGTACACAAAAGGAGTTTTCAAAGAGTCTGTTTAAGACAAGGAGCTATGTGCCCACAGGTAATAAGTGCCATGCCTCTCTCCTCCCCTCCCCTACTGCCCGGCCCCCTGTATCTGCCCTTTTGTGGCTACAATTATAGATTCATCAAAAAAAAAAAAAACCTGCCTGGCTGACCCCACCTAGATGGTTGTTGATGTCTAAGAGATGAAATGTGAAAATTAACTCTGGAGTGTTTCTTTTTATTCTATTTTTATTAAAATTTAACACAATCCACTTTCTCCAACTCCTTTTATGTTCCTTCTTTATCAATTTTATAGACTCTTCATATATTTGTATATCTATATATCTCTATCTAATATCTATTTATCTATCTATCTATCTATCTATCTGTCATCTATCTATCTAGTGTTGCTTGGATGTATACATTTCTAGGGTTGAGCATTTGTTTTCAATTAGTGGACTCATCCCTTGAGAAGAATTCTCCCTTTCACAGTAGTGGTAATTGCCACAGACTTTCATCTAGGACCTCTGAGTGGGGACCTCTGAGTTTTCCCCCATCCACTTTGACATGGCAACTGGCATTGCTGTTATTCAGAGCTCCTGTAGGCAGCCATATTGTTGAAATCCCAAGAATGAAGCTTCCCTGTCATATCTAGAAGTTGTGGCTTCAAAGATTTCCTGGCTTTTTACAGTCTTCCTGACCCTTCTTCCAGGATGTTCCAGGAAGCTTCGGTATAAGAAATGTAGATATATCTTTGGACTGGGCACTCCATAGTCATCCAAACTCTGCATTTTGACCAGCTGAAACTGCAGTGGATATGATGTTATACTTAAGAGCAACTTCCAAAAGTTCCAACTGGAGACTTTCTTTAAAGGTGTACTTCCTGAGGCTCCAGTCAGATTCCTTGTGTCATTTCCTTCCCCTGTACTCTAGCTAGGCCCTGGTTTGAAGCCACATATGAGTTTCAGGAAGAAATAGAAACTGTTTCTTTACTGTGTGTGATATGTGATTATTGTTGTCCATCAACTGAAGTTGTTAAGAATTTATGATACTCTTCCAAATGACAGGCAGGAGAGAATTTTAAAGAATCTGAATAGTTGGCGTGACCTAAATATAATCTAAAGTATAAACTTTGTTTGAATTTATAGTCCCAGCAGATGTGGGATGCTCTAATATTTGAAGATACAGATACATAAGTCATCTTGGGACTTGGTAGAGAAGGATTTTCTAGACCACTGAATAATGATAATCGCTATTATGTACAATCTGTATATGGTGAAGTTTCACAAATACTATGTGATTGTCTCATGTGTCCCTAAAAATGACTTTGTAGGCACTGAGGAGACCAACACCCATGAAGATGAACTTCATCGCTTAAAGCTGGAAAACCAGATTGTTTAGCAATACCACACACTCAACAACCTGCACTCTTAGAGCAGAATTCTGTGCTATGCCTCTAAAGTAATCCACCATTTGAGCAGGAAACCCCTGTCTCCATTCTGTCTTTGCAGCCAGATACCTGGTTTCTGGCTTCTGATAAATCCTTAGACCTGAATTTTTGACCTATGTAATAAGGGTCTTTAAGTCACATGATTTCTGAAGTTCTCTTTTCTTGCTTTTGGCTTAGGGGAGTCCCGCGACTAAAGGTTTTCCCCCACTGCATGGCTCACCTGTAATTCCGTGTAGCTGAGCCAGTAGCATAGAAAAATCTTAGACCCTGCCAGCCAAGGAGGAGCAGGTGGCTGTCAGTTTTGTATGTTCTGGGCAAGCTATTTGTCAGTGGTAACCTAGATAGCATTGGGTGGCTGCAGAAGGATCTCTCCCTTGGCATATGGTCTGTTTAGATTCCTACTGCTGCCTCATCTGTGAATGTGTTTGTTATTCACACAAATCCAGTGAGTATAAAAGTAGAGGTAAATAAAAAAAACCATCTGAATCAGCAACCTGGGCTCCATCTTCTCTCTGGTTAAAGATTGTGAGCTAAAAATATAACACTAGCTGTTTGGAGCTTTAAGACAGAAGAGGTGGGATGCAGATATTTGATAATTCGGTTGCTAAGCAACAATTTCACGATTATGTAAGCTTCCACCATCGCAAGTGATGCGGAGGGGGTGGTAACGGATGCTGACGCAAAGAGCACACAGAAGATATTTTTTTTCATGCGACAGTGCCAGCGTCTGAGATCTGGCATTGGAGAATATATATAGGTAAGAAGGAAATGCCACATGCCGCAAAGGCCTGCATTCAGCGAGAATGTGGGCTTATTTATCATCTAGTTGGATGCTGCAGAAGTTTACCAAATGACCTCAGCTTCAAGGAACGAATGCAGTTTGTCCTTTGAATCACGACATGCTCCCATCAAAAATCAGGAAATATGAAAAAAGTGAGGATTGCGGTTTATCATTCTTGATTAGTAGCCCTTACTTAACTGAATCTTTAGGGTAAGCTTGTAAGACTGCAGACACTATTCACTCTGTATAAGTGAGGGATGCTCTGGACCTTGCCTATGCTGACACTGTGGTTGGATGTAAGCGTGAGTCCAGGACAGTGTTTTTCTCCTTGTACACATTTCACAGATGGTCATGCTATCTTAGTGTCTTTTGCACAGCATGTTTTTTTCTATTTCCCATGCTCCAGTCAGAAAGACTATTCTCTTACAAATCAGTACTTTCCCCCCCCCCCATGCAAGGATTTATCTCCAATCCTTTATGGTTGGTTTGCTGAATTTCCAAGGAGATTATGTTTTTGGTTGTTATTAATATTGTTTATTTAAAATCTTCTCGGAGTATCAAAACAAGTTAAATAAGAAAATTGTACCTAAACTGAAAAATAAGATAACTTCAGGTTACTTAAAACGGTCTTTAATTTCACTAGACCATACCTCTGACTCATGGACTGTCATGAGGAAGTGTCTTAGTGTGTCTGTCTGCAGCGTAGCCAGGGGACTGTAGAAATTTGTTTTGAATGAGTTGGAGTTGTGCTAGAAAGAGATAAGTCTGAAGCTGTCGGGATAACTGGAATTTTTTATTTAATGTTTTTCATTCTTTGAAATTACTGTACATGTATAGAGTGATCATATCTGTCTACCATTCCCTCCCTCCAATTCCCTGCATGGTTGCCCATCTCTGTCCTCTCCCAGCATCATGCCCTTTTTAAACTTCTGTTATTGATACTCAACTGGTGTGTGGCCATCTCCTGGGACAGGAGTAATTTACCAGTGGATGTATCACCAGAGAGTGTGGGTCTTCCTCACCAGTATCAACTTTCAATAGCTCTTCTAGCAGGAGTGATCATCCCGCCCCCTGCCTCCATGGTTCCATTCATTCCACATGGAGAATAGTTTTCTTTGATCTGCTATGGCAATAGTAATGAGAATGACCATGCCATATTGTCTGATGTCCACATCAGTATCCAAAGACCTGTCTCAGTTTATGCTTCCTGTTTTCAGTGAGGGAGTGTGTGAGCATTGACTCACTGTTTTTGTGGCTCACCGAAGCCATCGCTGGAAATGAAGCTGAGAGGCATTAAATAACCTTTCCAAGGTCCCAGAGGGCAGGCCAAGGTTCTGTTCTCTCCTCTGGCTAATGGCTGTCGTTGTTTATTGTTGCTGTTGCTTTCTTGACCTTTTGTTGTTAAAGCCACTGGCATTCCCCCCACTGCCCTCGCCCTGCTCAGTTTTTGTCTTCGCCTTACTTCTCTCAGGTACTCTTTGTGCTATTGTGGTAGAAAATCTGGGCCAGTGAAACTAAATTTACACACCTCTAAAAATTAAATTAAGTCATATTTTTTAATTGTACCGTGTCCAAATAAACAAGGGCTTCTGTGTTAATTTCAGATGTTTGGTTGTGGCGTTTGAGAAAGTTCTGGACCTTTGGGAAAGCTAATGTAGAACTCGCAGTATGTACAGAGTAAATGTTTGATAATCGTCCAACCCAATTAAGCAGACTGTGTTGTATTTATTTCTGTGAAACCACAGAATTAGATATTGTGAGAGATCAAAATAGATAGAAGCTGTCTACGGTTTCATGCCTTGCTAGTTGTGAGCAAAAGAAGCAGCCCTTGCTTCCTGATCTTGTTGTTGATGCTGCTGAATGAGCACCTGCACTCACGTGGCATTCCTTCCTTCTCTCTCTGTCTCTCTCTCTCTCTCTCTCTCTCTCTCTCTCTCTCTCTCTCTCTCCCCCCCCCTCTCTCACACACACATGCATAAAAAGGAATGAAAATAAATATTTATAAACCCAACACAGCCAAATGAAAACAAAAACAAAACACAAGATTTCTAAGTAATCTGTAAGTTTTTTCCTTAAATACCAAACATGCTTTGTATGTATCACCTACTACATTATTTGCCTATAAGACATGACATTCTTAGAATGCTTATGTATTCTTTTAGAATTTTCCAGGGACAATCAAACACCTCAATGAGCATCCGGTAATCCCCTTCCTAACTCTGTTCGGGTTCTTTTATTTGTTCACGTGTAACATTCTTATCGTCATCGCTCCTTCAGAGGCTGTCTGAAAGTTGCAGCAGAGGAGAACAGCTGCTCAGTTACTCTTGGCCCAAGAATGCCCTTCTTTTTTCCAGGAGGGATATCCTCTACTACGGAGCACAGCAGTTCTACCTGAGGTGTATATGAAGCACTGAAGAAAGAGGGGGACATCCATGATCCACGTAGCCAGCTAGGTCATCCAGCTCAGCCCTGGTGATCAGTGGGGTGGTACACATTGTAACCAGTTGCCCTCACATCCTTATTGCTTCTTCTTCTAGATGTTCCTAGGATCTTCAACTCACTTTACTCCAGAGCAGTTATACGCCCCTGCTGAAGCATCAGCTAAAAGTTGCTACAGTGGTATGCTGTTTTAACCACGGAGGCTCCGTGGCACAGAACAACATATACTTTTTGCTCTTGCGTCTTGGTTCGCCATCTTTGCGGTGTTGCTGATTGCAGCTGTGCTTGCTGTCATACTAACTATGCTTCTAATGTAGAAGGATCTTGGCAGTGGCACCTCATTCATCTTTCAGATGCTTGCTATTGCTCCTTGTTTTTGGCAGTGTTGATGGCTAGAGCTTGCATATCTACTCACCCAGCTGCTTCGAAGGTCTGACTGTGTGATATCCTTTCACCTCCACTGTTCAAAGTCACCACATGGTTGACCCACAATTAGAGTGTAAGAGCAGATTTTTGGCTTTAAAGAAAAGGCCATGGACCAAAGAGCAGACCAAGAGAAAGAGCATAAAGTATCTGGTATCTGAAGACACTGAGAAGACTATGTTTCTGTCACTTTTAAAAATACATCATCTGATAAGGAAAAATAAGAATTACATTTTGGAAGGTAGTTGTTATGTAAGTAACATGAATTTTTAGTTTCTAATAAATAGCTATTTGTCAGTTAATTGAAATATAATACAGATGAAACCAGATTGAACTCAGTTCCTGTTTTAGAAAATAATTGTGACTTCATAATCTTCAATCTTAAGAAGTATTTTAATATAAAATTTAAGTATATAAAATTGTATTGTATATACAATTGATTGTTTTTAATATTCAAAATGAAAAAAGAAGAGATAGGCATGGTGGCACATGAATTTACTCCAAGAACTCAAGAGTCTGATGTAGGAGGATTGCTGCAAATTCAAGGTCGGCTTGGGCTATAGACACCCTTTATGAAAAAGTTTAATGGATAAATAAAAAAAGCACAAAATAGTACTTGGGGTCTTTCTCTGTCTCTATTAAAATTATTATTAATTTCTAAAACACCAGTTGAATGACCAGTATGGGAATAAATACAAATTATATTGTGTTAGGCTTATAAAAATTTTTATCAGATGCTAAAATTGTATTTGAAATTATGAGAATTTCTTTATAACAGTGGTAAGGGTGACACACACACGCACACACATACACACACCTATATATAGGAAATGGCAAGCTAAATTCAACTCTGAGTATGCAAACAAAAAGTAAAGAACATTAAAAGCATGGTAACTGCCTTCAAAAAGACAACACAGATACAGGATCCTTCTCTCTAAAAAAGAGAAAATGGTGGCCATCACGGCTGCCATCACTGGTATGTGAAAACATACCCATTTTAGCACATACTCCCCTCAGGTTTTGTCTTTAAAATCTGATTATTAGCCAAGTGTAGCTGGCACAGTTGGCATCGCAGGAGGCATGACATTTGTAGTACAATCCAGAGTGTTCCTATTTCTAACTTTATTACAGTAAAGGTCTTTGAAAAATAGTCTAAAGTAGAAACTAGGAATAAAACTGTCATCAACCTAATCTAGCCCCCTTTTAAAGAACTTTGAAATGTTTGTTATAAAATAGAAAACAGACAAGGTATGTCATGCAGAAATTCCATTTTGAGGTTTTAGAACCCTGCACACTGAGTTCTGATGGCTGACCAGCAAAGTGTGAAGCTTCCTGTTCCCCCACATTCTCATCAACCTTCGCTGGGGTTGGATTTCTCTGTGATAGTAGCCGTTCTGACTGGGGTGGGTTGGAATCTCGTTGTTATAATTTGCACTTTCCTGATTGCTTGGAAGCTTAAACACTTCTTTATGCTTCTTGTCTTTTAAGTCATCTTTTGAGGACTGTCTATTTCATTAGACCATTTTCTGGTAATGTCATCTGGTTTTATAGGTTTTTATTAACCTTCTTCTATATTCTGAATATTAATTTGTCATGTTATGTTTCTTTACTCTATTAACTGTTTCCTTTGTTGTTAACTTTTAAATTTTATGCAATCTTGCTGTATTATTTTATGAGCTGTTACTGTCTTCTTCAGAAAGTTATCTTCTCTACCTATATCATGAAGCTTTTCCTCTAACAGTTTCAGATCTGACACAAAGGTCTTTGATGATTCACTGTGAGTCGATTCTTTCACAGGGTGAGGAATATGGATCTAATTTCATTATGAGTAAATCCAGTTTCCCCAGCAACAGTTGATGAAGAGGCTGTTTTTTCTCCCTTGGGAATTTTTGACACCTTGGCTAGAAATTAAGAAGCTCTATGTATGTGGATTTATTTCTGGCTCCTCTATTCTTTCCCATGAATCATGATATCCATTTCTGTGTTAGTGCTGTGTTTAAGAGTTACTGTATAACTGAACCACTGGAAGGGCAGCAAGCATTTTCAACTGTTGAGCCTTTTCTCCAATGCCTGGAGATCAGGTTTAAAAGTATAACTATTTCACAGTATTAATTGTACTGACCCAAAAGCATGGTGCATAGTTCCATCTTCTAGTGTCTTCTTCAGTCTCTTTAGTACTTTAAAATTTATATATGTGTATATATATATATATCTCACATATATATTTATATATAATGTACATTATATATATAATGTGTGTATATATATTATATTGAATAAGGGTAGAGAAAATGGCAACCCTACCAGTCTTGTTCCTAATTTTAGTGGAAATACTTTGGGGTTTTTTTTTATGTGGTATAATACAGGATTTTTGTTATATATAGCTCCTACTATGTTGAGATAGATTCTTTCAATTACTAGTTTCTTTAGGCATTTTTTTAAAAAAAATGAAGGCCTTTGTCAAAAGTCATTTCTGTATGCGTTGAAATGTTGGTGTGGTTTTTGTCTTTGAATCTATGAGATTACATGCCTTGATATGGATAGATTGAATCGTCTTTTTATCCTCAGAATGAAGCCATTTGGTCATGGTGAATGACCTTTTTGATGTATGGTTTAATTTAGTGTCTTAATCGGGGTTTCTGTTCTTGCTATGAAACACCATGACCAAGAAGCAAGTTGTGGAGGAAAGGGTTTATTAAGCTTACACTTCCACATTGCTGTTCATCACCAAGGGAATTCAGGACAGGAACTCACACAGGGCAGGAACCTGGAGGCAGGAGCTGATGCAGAGACTATGGAGGGATACTGCTTACTGGATTGCTTCCCCTGGCTTGCTCAGCATGACTTCTTATAGAACACAGGACACCAGCCCAGGGATTATACCACTCACAATGGGCTGCCCACCCACCAACACTAATTCAGAAAATGCCTTACAGCTGTATCTCATGGGCATTTTCTCAACTGAGGCTCCTTTCTCTGTGATAACTTGTGTCAAGTTGAGACACAAAACCAATCAGTACATTTAGCTTGCAGGTATTTTATTGAGAATTTTTGCACCTTTGATCCTTCATTCCTTCCCTCTCCCCCTCCCTCCCTCCCTCCCTCCCTCCCTCCCTCCCTCCCTCCCTCCCTCCCTTCCTTCCTTCCTTC
>NW_021620703.1:3426638-3431063 GCF_004785775.1 Grammomys surdaster | reverse complement strand
TCCTTCCTTCCTTCCTTCTTTCCTTCTGGCTTTATCAAAAAAAGTTAGTTGGCTAGTGCTATTTCTATTTCTGTGTAATAGAATAGTTTAGGGACTTTAATGCTAGTTTTTGTTTGCAGGTCTGACACAAGTTTGCTATGATAATACCTGAGCCTGGAATTTTTCTTTCCCTTCCTTTCCTTCTTCCTGTCTGTCTGTCTGTCTGTCTGTCTGTCTGTCTGTCTGTCTCTCTCTTTTGGAAGTTCTCTGTATTAGTCGATCAATCTCAATGCTTGTACATCTATTTATATTATTTTTATCCTCTTGTTTTAAGTTGGAAGGCCATATTAGTCCTGAGATGTATCCATTTTTCCTAGATTCCAAGTTATTAAAATACGCATTTCCAAGACTATCCCAATCAATGATCCTTTGAATTCTAATGGTTTCTATTGTGTATCTCCCTCTCATTCCCAATTTTATTAGCAGTTCGTGGAACATAAGGATGATTTCTACTAGAGCGCCTCTTCTCACTTAGGACAAGAACTAGCCTTTGACATAAACAACTTATTTCTATAACAGAATGTAAAAGAATCCACTAGTATTGCTTGTCACTTGCAGATGTGGTTTTTTTTTTTAAATTAAACCCTTGCTTTCACAAGTGGTCTTAGGTGATCGCAATATAAGTTGCTATATTAGAGTCTTTTAATTCATCAAAATGTAGCATAATATTGATTCCCAAAAGATGCCTCAGCAGATAAAGTAGTTTGTTGCTGAACTGGAGGACTCGGGTTTGATTCCTAAAATCCACATAATGGAAAGAACAAACTGACTCTCATAGATTTTCTTTGACCTCCACACTCATTCTACGGCATTCACCTACATCTCCCTCCCCAGACAAACATACATGTGCTCATAGTACATGGATAAGATGTAATTAATTTCAAAATAAAAATAATATAATATGTCTTTAAAATGGGCTTATTTTGGAACAAGGGTATCCATGTTGATTTTTTTTCTTCAATACAGCTTGCATGTAAGTTGGTTTCTGATGTTATTCCAAGTTGATTTCTACTTGTGCTCTTGATATTTTAAAGTATTTTCACTTTCTTGTAATCTCGGAAGTTTTCACAAGGTGAAATTGAAAGGCAGCTAATAATTCTTTTTGAGTTTAAGGTACATAAATGAATTAATAAAATGTGGAAGCAATGCCTAGAATAGTAAAGGCTAAAGTTTATTTATTACACAAAATGAAGAAGGAAATAAGCACATAAAATATAAAGTAATATCCATTCCAACCGTCTCAGAAACCCTTCCTGTTAGCCACTTTGCTTTCAAGCCTCGTGTCTTAAAATGATGATACAGTGGAACAAATAAATCAAGCAAACAGAGAGGGGAACGGTTATGTATGGGATTGGGATACAGGAGAAATTTAAAGGTAAAAAGTTTCTACTATGCATAATGTATATATGGAGGATGGGTTACTTGACACTACTGCTGTGAACAATGGAAATACTATATTTAGTAAAAATTTTTACAGTTGAAGAGATCAACAGTCCTTCATTTGGAAAAGTAACTTTATCATTAGTTACTCATTTGAGAACTTACATCAGTTACAACCGGTTTTGCTAATTATTGGATGGTTTATCGCCCATCACAAACCAATGTGAAGAAATCATTTAATATATAAGGCTTACTTGGAATTGTTTAATAAATATGCTTACGGATACCGCACTGAGATGTGTAAAAATCATACTGATAGCAGCGCAACTCTAAAGTGCTGTCACAGTGGCAGGAGACACTGTTTTGAACTCACATTCTGTATGGCAAGCTCTCAGAACATCTGTGCCCAAGCTTCAGGTTGGCCTTTCCGATTCTTGCTTGTGCTCCATCTTTTGCTTTTGAAAAGGAATACTCTAACATGACCAATAATAATTAAAACAGATAGAAAAGTGTGATCAATAGGTAGTTTAGTCAAGTTAAAACATGATAAAGCAGGGGTCTACAGAGATAGCCCAGTCAGGAAGTGCTTGTCATATAACATGAAGACCTAAAGATGGATCTCCATCACCAATATAAAAAGGCAGAGGCATGTGTCTGTATACCTACCTCCACGATCAGGCGGATGATATCAGGCCAGAGACAGGTGGATGCCCAGAGCTTGTTGGTCAGGCATTCTTGCTGAATCAGAAGCCCTAGGTTTAGTGAGAAAATCTCCTCAACAAATAAGGTGGAGACAAACTGAGCTAATATCAGTTGTCTTCACATACATATGTGCACACATCACACACACATGCACACATCCTAGCCTGTATGTATACATATGCATGACACATAAACATGTAAACATATACACTTATATATGTATACACATGGACAAAGATACCCTCGCAGTAACCAGTATATACATAAACATGTACACACACACAAACACATACACAATCCAGGCGTGGTAGCATGCACTTGTAATTCCATCACTGAGGAAGCTAAGACAGTGGACTTCCACAACTTTGTGGGTTTGAGACCAAGCTGGGCTACAGAAGTGAGCGACTGTTTCAGATATTGAAAAACAAAGTTCCTCGCAATGCTTATATTCACTGGAGTTTATTTAAGATATGACAATTATAGAGTCATTATAAACTAGTTGGCTGGAAAGCATCCCACTCTCTAAGATGTCACACAGGAAGTAGATTTGAAAGTGCTGTGTGGTACCTTTGCCTTCCCAACATGTACCCTACTTTTCAGATGTCTGGAGAGCTCACTTTTTAAAAAAGTTGTAATATATTTTTAAGGTTAAAAGGATTAGGTTTTTTCTTTCTAATTCAAAGAATTTATAGGGCCGAATGGCTACCGATAGTGTCTTCCCCTGAGCTAGCTGTCTCTTTTTCCTACAGCAGCTGCTCCAACAGTTCACTTCCTTCTTGTAACTATGATGCAACTATGCAGTAAACATTACCTCAGGTTGTGGCCACAGTTTCTTGCTATGCAGTGTGAGGAATTTAGCGGCTTACATTTCCCCTTTCTAAATGAACAACAACAGTGATAACTACACTATGCCAGAAATAACAAACTTACTGATTCTTTTTAAATCTTCCTCCGTGAAAGCTGAAGAACTTAGAGCAGTTGCCTTGTCTTTCCCTGTATCCTGTAGGTTCCATTATGTGATTTGTTGCAGTTCTAAGAACTCGAATGACATTTGAATGTAGCCATAATAGGTGTTCCTGACTCAAGATACTTGTATCACTACTGGGCTTTAGTTTTTATAACCACTGCAGGAACAAGACAAACTAGGGCTGGAATCTTCATTGTGAAGTTCAACGTAGGGTCACTGGGGCCAAGAAAAGATGAGCTCTCCTGTGTCATGGAAATCTTGATCTTTGATGAATGGATGATTACTCTAGTGTCTGAATAGAATGGAAGTTGTCTAATATTCTTTGGCCTTTTGCACCTTTGGGTTGTACTGTCATGTGTGGAATTCTTGGCACCATTTTGCTTTGTTTTGGAATTGTATTTTGGATTCCTGTGGTGCGGCCTCCCTTATTTGCATTTATAACATATGAGCAGTTGGTTTGTAACATCTACTTCTTTACTATTTAGCTTCCTACCCCGCTAATTTTCACAGAAGTATATATTGCACTTTAAGCTTATCCTCACAACCTTGCCATAAAAGAAAATAACGGTGGCCAGTCTGCCATGGAAGCTGATACTCGATCCCTTTCAGTGAAATTTATTAGAATAAAGGGCCTCATCATTGGAAGAGAAGTAGACAGAAACAATCCAATTTATAGAAGGCTAGATATGCAGAAGCTTTTGTATGAAGACAAGACTTCTCATTGAAACATGACAGATCATTAAGAGTGAGAATGAGAGAGAGAGAAAAAGGAGAGAGAAACAGTATCCATGAGGGAGATGGGGGAGAGAGGTGGTAATTTGGGATGCCAGGCCTTCATCTCTGGACCAAAAACCTCCTGAAGAAGAAAAGTTCCGACATTTAACAATGTTTGTGGATTCTCTTTAACGATAGGCTTTTCTTTTGTTTTTAATAATTTATTTTTTCTCAAATCGTAATTCATTCACACAGGGGTTATAAACACAGAAAGGCAGGATGTGGGGAAGGGAATGACACTGGAGTGTGGGTGTTCAGGGGGGAATACAGATATCTTCAGAACGTGTGTGTGTGTTGAAAGGGTGATCATAATTAAATACTTAGGGAAAATAAGGTGAAATAATGAGTTCCAAGTCAAAACAATAAATTTTTCATAGTTAAAAAAAAAGAAAAAAAATGTTTGTGGAAAGCTTCATATCACATAATTAACTCAGCATAAGGTATATGACAGGGAGTATGGGGGTAGGTCAGGACACATACTGTAAAATGAGAGTGGTCGCTCCCCTGCCTGTTCCTGTGGGCTGGGGCAGACACAGAGTTGGTCTGCTCCTGTCCTGTGGAGA
>NW_021620703.1:3406111-3426628 GCF_004785775.1 Grammomys surdaster | reverse complement strand
GTCTGCTCCTGTCCTGTGGAGATCCTGACTCCTGAGTCATCCTAGAGGAACCACTGCACTCAGAGCAGCCGAGGAACCACTGCACTCAGAGCAGCCGAGAAGCCACTGCACTCAGAGCAGCCAAGGAGCCACTGTACTCAGAGCAGCCGAGGAGCTACTGCACTCAGAGCAGCTGACACTGAGTTGATCTACTCCTGTCCTGTGGAGATACTGACTCCTGAGTCATCCTAGAGGAGCCACTGCACTCAGAGCAGCCGAGGAGCCACTGCACTCAGAGCAGCAGACACCAAGATTAGGATCATAAGACTACAGAGACATCTGGACTCTGAGGAGCTCTGCAACAAGCAAGATAACTGGAAATACAGACTCCAGTCTTACACAGTGAGGGCAGACAACACTAGAGCTAACCAGATGGCGAAAGGCAAGCGCAAGAACATAAGCAACAGAAACCAAAGTTTCTTGGCATCATCAGTACCCAGTTCTCCCAATATAGCAAGCCCTGAACACCCCATCACACCTGAAAAGCAGGATTCAGAATTAAAATCACTTCTCATGATGATGATAGAGGATTATAAGAAGGAATTAAGTAACTCCCTTAAAGAAATACAGGAGAGTACAAGTAAACAGATAGAAGCCCTTAAAGAGGAATCACAGAAATCCCTTAAGGAAATGCAAGAAAACACAAAGAAGGAATTAAACAAAAACATTCAGGATCTGAAAATGGAAATAGAAACAATAAAGAAAGCTCAAAGTGAGACAACCATGGAAATAGAAAACTTAAGAAAGAAATCAGGAGTCATAGACGCAAGCATCACCAACCGAATACAAGAGATAGAAGAGAGAATCTCAAATGCAGAAGATACAGTAGAAAATATTGACACAGTTGTCAAAGAAAATGCAAATTGCAAAAAACTCCTAACTCAAAACATCCAGGAAATCCAGGACACAATGAGAAGACCAAACCTAAGGATAATAGGTATAGATGAGAATGAAGAGTCCCAACTTAAAGGGCCAGTAAATATCTTCAACAAAATCATTGAGGAAAATTTCCCTAACCTAAAGAACAAGATGCCCATAAACATACAAGAAGCCTACAGAACACCAAATAGACTAGACCAGAAAAGAAATACCTCCCGTCACTTAATAATCAAAACATCAGATGCACAAAACAAAGAAAAAATACTAAAAGCAGTAAGGGAAAAAGGTCAAGTAACATATAAAGGCAGACCTATAAGAATTACACCAGACTTCTCACCAGAGACTATAAAAGCCAGAAGAGCCTGGACGGACATCATACAGACCCTAAGAGAACACAATTGCCAGCCCAGATTACTATACCCAGCAAAACTCTCAATCAATATAGATGGTGAAACCAAGATATTCCATGACAAAACCAAATTTGCACAATATCTTCCCACAAACCCAGCACTTCAAAGGATAATGGATGGAAAACGCCAACACAAGGAGGGAAACTACAACCTAGAAAAAGCAAGGAAGTAATCTTCCAACAACCCCAAAAGAAGATAACTATACAAACATAACTTTACCTCTAATAACAAAAATAACAGGAAGCCACAATCATTTTTCCTTAATATCTCTTAACATCAATGGTCTCAATTCCCCAATAAAAAGACGCAGACTAGCAGACTGGATACACAAACAAGACCCAGAATTTTGCTGCATACAAGAAACACACCTCAGTGACAAAGACAGACACTACCTCAGAATAAAAGGGTGGAAAACAATTTTCCAAGCCAATGGTCCCAAGAAACAAGCTGGAGTAGCCATTCTAATATCAAATAAAATCGACTTCCATCCAAAATTAATCAAAAAAGATAAGGAAGGACACTTCATACTCATCAAAGGAAAAAGCTACCAAGGTGAACTCTCAATTCTGAACATCTATGCCCCAAACGCAAGGGCACCTACATACATAAAAGAAACTTTACTAAAGCTCAAAACACACATTACACCTCACACAATAATAGTGGGGGATTTCAACACCCCACTCTCAGCAATGGACAGATCATGGAAACAGAAACTAAACCGAGACACTTTGACATTAACAGAAGTTATGAACCGAATGGACTTAACAGACATCTATAGAACATTTCATCCTAAAACAAAAGAATATACCTTTTTCTCAGCACCTCATGGTACCTTCTCCAAAATAGACCATATAATTGGTCACAAAACAAGCCTCTACAGATACAAAAAGATTGAAATAATCCCTTGCCTCTTATCAGATCACCATGGAATAAGACTGGTCTTTAATAATGACAAAACCAATGGAAAACCCATGTGCACATGGAAACTGAACAACTCTCTACTCAATGATGACTTGGTCAAGGAAGAAATAAAGAAAGAAATTAAAGACTTTTTAGATTTCAATGAAAATGAGGACACATCATACCAAAACTTGTGGGACTCCATGAAGGCAGTGCTAAGAGGAAAACTCATAGCTCTAAGTGCCTACAAAAAGAAACTGGAAAGAGCACACACTAACAAGTTGACTGCACAACTAAAAGCCCTAGAACAAAAAGAAGCAAATACACCCAGGAGGAGTAGAAGGCAGGAAATAATCAAACTCAGGGCTGAAATCAACCAAATAGAAACTGAAAGAACAATACAAAATATCAATAAAACCAGGAGTTGGTTCTTTGAGAAAATCAACAAGATAGATAAACCGTTAGCCAGATTAACCAGAGGGCACAGAGAGAGTATCCAAATTAATAAAATCAGAACTGAAAAGGGAGACATAACAACAGAAACGGAAGAAATTAAAAAAATCATCAGATCCTACTACAAAGGCCTATACTCAACAAAACTGGAAAACCTGGATGAAATGGACAATTTCCTAGACAGATACCAGGTACCAAAATTAAACCAGGAGCAGATAAACCATCTAAATAGTCCCATAACCCCTCAGGAAATAGCAGCAGTCATTAAAAGTCTCCCCACTAAAAAAAGCCCAGGACCAGATGGTTTTAGTGCTGAATTCTATCAGACCTTCAAGGAAGACCTAATACCAATTCTCTTCAAACTATTCCACAAAATAGAGACAGAAGGAACACTACCCAATTCGTTCTATGAAGCTACAATTACACTCATTCCCAAACCCCACAAGGACCCAACAAAGAAAGAGAACTTCAGACCAATCTCCCTTATGAACATCGATGCAAAAATACTCAATAAAATTCTAGCAAACCGAATCCAAGACCACATCAAAACAATCATCCATCATGATCAAGTAGGTTTTATCCCAGGAATGCAGGGATGGTTCAATATTCGGAAATCCATCAATGTAATCCACTATATAAACAAACTCAAAGAAAAAAACCACATGATCATCTCACTAGATGCTGAGAAAGCATTTGATAAAATTCAACATCCCTTCATGATAAAAGTCTTGGAAAGATCAGGAATTCAAGGCCCATACCTAAACATAGTAAAAGCAATTTACAGCAAACCAGTAGCCAACATCAAGCTAAATGGAGAGAAACTTGAAGCAATCCCACTAAGATCATGGACTAGACAAGGCTACCCACTCTCCCCCTACCTATTCAATATAGTACTGGAAGTCCTAGCCAGAGCAATTAGACAACAAAAAGAAGTCAAAGGGATACAAATAGGAAAGGAAGAAGTCAAAATATCGCTATTTGCAGATGATATGATAGTATACTTAAGTGACCCCCAAACTTCCACCAGAGAACTCCTAAACCTGATAAACAACTTCAGCAAAGTGGCTGGTTATAAAATCAACTCAAACAAATCAGTAGCCTTCCTCTACATGAAAGATAAACAGACTGAAAAAGAAATTAGGGAAATGACACCCTTCACAATAGTTGCAAATAATATAAAATACCTTGGTGTGAATCTAACCAAGCAAGTGAAAGACCTGTATGACAAGAACTTCAAGTCTCTGAAGAAAGAAATTGAAGAAGATCTCAGAAGATGGAAAGATCTCCCATGCTCATGGATTGGCAGGATTAATATAATAAAAATGGCCATCTTGCCAAAAGCAATCTACAGATTCAATGCAATCCCCATTAAAATCCCAAATCAATTCTTCACAGAGTTAGAAAAGGAAATTCTCAAATTCATATGGAATAACAAAAAACCCAGGATAGCGAAAACTATTCTCAACAATAAAAGAACTTCTGGAGGAATCACCATTCCTGACCTCAAGCTGTACTACAGAGCAATAGTGATAAAAACTACCTGGTATTGGTACAGAGACAGGCAGGAAGATCAATGGAATAGAATTGTAGACCCAGAAATGAACCCACACACCTATGGTCACTTGATCTTTGACAAAGGAGCTAAAACTATCCAGTGGAAAAAGGACAGCATTTTCAACAAATGGTGCTGGTTCAACTGGAGGACAACATGTAGAAGAATGAAAATTGATCCATTCTTATCTCCTTGTACAAAGCTCAAGTCTAAGTGGATAAAGGACCTCCACATAAAACCAGATACACTGAAACTAATAGAAGAGAAGGTGGGGAAGAGCCTTGAATACTTGGGCACAGGGGAAAAGTTCCTGAACAGAACACCAATGGCATATGCTCTAAGATCAAGAATTGACAAATGGGACTTCATAAAATTGCAAAGTTTCTATAAGACAAAGGACACTGTCAATAGGACAAAACGACAACCAACAAATTGGGAAAAGATTTTTACCAATCCTACATCTGATAGAGGGCTAATATCCAATATATACAAAGAACTCAAGAAATTAGACTCCAGACAACCAAATTACCCTATTAAAAAATGGGGTATAGAGCTTAACAAAGAATTTTCAATGGAAGAAACTCGAATGGCCGAGAAGCACCTAAATAAATGTTCAGTGTCCTTAGTCATCAGGAAAATGCAAATCAAAACAACTCTGAGATTCCATCTCACACCAGTCAGAATGGCTAAGATTAAGAACTCAGGTGATAGTAGATGCTGGCGAGGGTGTGGAGAAAGAGGAACACTCCTCCATTGTTGGTGGGACTGCAAGATGGTGCAACCACTTTGGAAATCAGTGTGGCGGTTCCTCAGAAAATTGGACATAGCATTACCTGAGGATCCAGCTATACCACTCCTAGGCATATACCCAGAAGATGCTCAAACATATAACAAGGACATATGCTCATCTATGTTCATAGCAGCCTTATTTATAATAGCCAGGAGCTGGAAAGAACCCAGATGTCCTTCAACTGAGGAATGGATTCAAAAAATGTGGTATATTTACACAATGGAGTATTACTCAGCTATTAAAAACAATGAATTCGAGAGGTTCCTAGGTAAATGGATGGAACTAGAAATTATCATCCTGAGTGAAGTAAGCCAATCACAAAAGAACTCACATGGTATTCACTCACTGATTATTGGATATTAGCCCAGAACCTTGAAATGCCCAAGATGCAACTCACAGGCCACATGAAGCTCATAAAAAAGGAAGACCAAGTGGGGGTGATTCAGTTCTTAGAAGGAGCAACAAAATACTCAAGGAGCAAATATGGAGACAAAGAGAGGGACAGAAACTGAAGGAGGGGCCATTTGAAGACCTTTCCACCTGAGTATCCATCCCATGTGCAGTCACCAAAAGTAGATGCTGATGTGGAAGTCAGGAAGTGCATGCCGATAAGGGCCCGATATGGATGTCTCCTCAGAGGCCTTCAAGAGTCTGACATATTCAGAGGCAGAGGCTCACAACTAGCCATTGAACTGATCATGGGGTTCTCAATGGAGGAGTTAGAGTGAGGACTGAAGGAGCTGAAAGGGTTTGTGGCACCATGAGGAGAGCAACAATACCAACCAACCACAGCTCCCAGGGTCCTAACCACCAGCCTGGGAGCACTTATGGAGGGATCCAGGGCTTCAGCTGAATATGTAAGAGTGGATGGCCCTGCCGGGCACAGATGGAAGATGAGATCCTTGACCTCATGAAGGCTGGACGCCCCAGGGGGTGGGAAGTTTGAGGGTGGGGAAGTGGGAGTGGGGGGGTAGGTGGGGGTTACATCCACGGAGAAGAAGGAGGAGGGGTAAGGGGATGGGGGTTCCCGGGTGGGTGGGGGATGGGGTAAGGGGATAACATATGAAATGTAAATAAAATATCCAATAAAAAAAAAAGAAAAAAAAATGAGAGTGGTCAATCAGAGCTAACCCTGCTTCTTAACTCTGTCTCAAAGGGGGATGTGGAAGGGTGTGGCCATGTTCAGGCTGTGGGATTTGACCCCAATGAACAGGCCTGTGTTCTAACAGCTCCCGACTCATACCTCCTCGCCCTTCCAGTTTTTTGGTTCTTAGTCCTTCCCCTTTGTCTCCTTTGTTCCCTAAATATTTTCACCTTTTCTTTCTGATTATATGCAGATGCAATTTTATGGTATTTGTTTTTCTGAGTCTGGCTTTATTTGCCTTATATGAGTAACTTCAGTCACACCTATTTTCTTGTAAGTGGTATAGTATGTTCTTGATTAAGTTACTGTTGTTTTGATTTGAGGAAGAGCTCAGTGTGGGCTTTTTTTCTATTTCTCTGATATCTAGTGAGGGTGAACACATTTCCAATTGCTTATTGGCTTTTTTATTCCATCTTTTAAGAATTCTTTGCTTGTTTCATTAGCCTACTTATTGAATGGGTTCTGTAACTTCTTGTTTAGTGTTTTTTTGCATTCTTTGCATATTCTAGACATTAATCTTTTGTCACATATAAGGCTAACAAAGACTTTCCTCCCAGTCTGTAAGCCACTAGTTCTCAACCTTTAGGTCATAACCCCTTTGGGGGCTCCACCTATCAGATATCCTGCAAATCAGATATTTATATTATGATTCATAACAGTAGTAAAATTACAGTAATGGAGTAGCAATGAGTTAATTTTATGGTTGAGGGTCACCACATCATGAAGAACTGTATTAAACGGCCAAAGCTTGAGGAAGGTACAGAACCAGTGCTGCAGACTTTCTTTTTATTCAGTTAATGGTTTCATTTGCTTTACAGAACTTTTACTTCCTGAGGCCCCATTTTTTCAGTTGTTGGGCATTATTTTCTGAATGACCAGAATCCTATTCAGAAAGCCCTTTCCTATGCTGATCTCCTAAGCTATTTTTTTACTACTTCTAACAGTATCAGGGCTTGAGTACTATAGAAAAGTCTTTGATCATTTGGAGTTGACTTTTGTCTAGTATGTGGGACAATGGTTTATTTACTTTCATTCTTTTCCATATGACTATACAATTTTGCCAGCACAAGTCTTAAAAATACTGCCTTTATTTCCATGTAGACTTTTGGATTCCTTGTTAAAATATCAAGTGGTTGTGACAGTGGGTTTCTGTGTGCTTCTTACCGTAAGGTGATAACTTGGGCTTGTTTTTGTACACGCTAGGTGCTTTTGGGCTCCATGTGTGAGCTTTAGGGATTGTTGTTCTATGTCTATGAAGACTGCATTGAAACTCTGGTTGTCATTTCATTGACTCAGTAGATTGCTTGGGGTAAGACAGTCACTTTCACGATATTGATTCTTCCAGATTCAGAAGCAGAAAAGGCTCTCCATTTCCCAGCACGTTCTTCAATTTATCTCTTCAGAGGTTTGAAAGTTTCATTGAAAATGCCTTTCATTGCCTTTGCAAGGTTTACAGCAAAGTATTTTTAATATAAAATTTTTATTAATTCTTTGAGGGAAAAGACTTCCTGAATGGAACACTGCAAGCACAGGCACTAAAAGCAACAGTTAATAAATGAATCTTATGAAACTGAAAATGTTCTATATGGCAAAAGACACACATCTGTCATCAGCACAAAGCAGCAGGCCACAGAATGGGAAAAGACCTTTACCAACTACATATCCAATACAGAATCTGTATCTAAAATATATAAAGAACTAAAAATATCAACATCAAGGGATTAAATAACACAATTTAAAAACAGGGTACCTAACTCAGAAGAGAAGTCTCAAATGATGAAACCAGATAACTTAAAACCCACCGATCTCTAATCCCTCCAGTCATTGGCTGTAGCCAATTTCATTTAACCAATTAATTTAAATCAAGAAACAAGGTTCGCACAACAAAAGCTTGTAAACATGAGAACACACTCCTAGGCCTAGACCTTCAGTTACAGAATTTATCATTGCAATACACGGCAACAGACCAAACCTTAACAAAATGGATCAAGAGCTGTAGAGAAAAGCCTACCATTATTCTCTTAAAGGAACATAGCAATAAATTTACTCTTAATGACATATTGCTATACACATAGATCAGAGCATTGCACTGTCTTCATCATAGAAGCTTCATCTTGCAGTAGATGGGAATTCACACAGACACCCACAGCTGAACAATGCCCTCAGCCCTAAATGGAGGAGTGTTTCTATCAAACCCTCAAGAGAAGAGGGTGTAGAAAGACTGTTAAGAGCTTGAGGTGGTAGATGACTCCAAGACAACAACAACGGTCAGACACAACATATAAACTCACAGAGACAGTGACAGCATACATAAAACCTGCACAGGCTCAAATTAGAGAAAAATGAAATTCCAACTCTGAGAAGCGGATGCAATACAGAATTCCACCATTAACCACAGTGTTCTCCACTTGAGTGTCACAAGGTATACCAACCACACTTCAAGGCAGGCCCCCGTGACCAAGAGCAGCTGGACAACACCAATCAGACTCCATGCTTTGTTGTCATTGTTGTTGTTTCATTCTTGCTTGTGATTTGGGGGTTTTACTTGTTTTTTTCTTTGTTACTTTTGATTCTCATGTGTTTTGCTGTTTCTTTTTTTTTGAGAGAGAGCATGGGATAACAAGACACTATGAAGTTGGGTGGGTAAGTAGGTAGATAGGATTTGGGTGGGGGGTGTTGGAGAAAGAAAGAGATATAATCAAAGCATATTCTATGAAAAAAATAAGAAGAATAAAACACTTGTTTGGTTTTTTTTTTACACTTCTGTTTGTTTTGCAGTTCAAGTCCTTGTACATACTAGGTTTGTAATTGCACCAACATTGACCTGTGCTCAACTTGTAATGTCCATTCTTCAACAGCTGGAGTTTATGTTTTATTTCAATGATGATGTGTGTGGTGAGAGATTTCAGGATTCTGAGTCCAGGTAGGAAGTAGAACATCTGGAGCTGTACTTTGGTTATCTGCTGTTGGCCAAGAGCCCTCTGAGTATCAAAAAGACATTCAAACATCTGGTGGTAGGCTAACACAAAAACTGAGGTCTTCTGCCAAAAGCCAGAAGCAGCTTGGCCGCTACTTTGGGATGCTGCCAGCTTGCAGAGCAATGGCGCTCAGATGTCTTCAGACTATAGCTTCTTATAAAATCTCAAGTCCAAGCTGCTTGGTAAGGCTGCTCCCCAAAGCCCTGGAGCAGATGTTATGAGGATAGGAAGTGCTTCTTCTTAAGAGTCACTGAGATTGTGAATAATAGGTTATCCTCTACTAGAATACTGTAGGGAAACTGAAAGGGAAAAATAAAAGCAAAATTTCCACTAAACACGAACAGTCTTGTGATCCTCTGCTGGATACAGAGGCAGGACAATCCAGGAGGTCAAGGAACTCATGCTCAACCTGGCTACATCTGTCTTCTGTTGCACATTTCAAAATAAAAAATAAATAAATAAACAAGTTCTAGTATCTATATAGTAATTTCTGAAAATGCATGTTAGTAATTTTCATGTATCAATTGCTTCATTTTTTGTAAGTGAAATTGGTCATAAAAAAAAAGAAAATGAACTCAACCGTTAGGAAAACACAAAACAATGTAACAGCGTGCTGTACACTCAGGTAATTTTAGGTCTAGGGAAGCTGAAGTGGCAAGATTGTAGAGAGAATATCTTGTGTGTTGTACGGATGCATCACCTGTCAATTAACAAAACCTATGCCCTATAAGATAGGGTAGAACAGAAGGTGAGACATCTGGGAGGCAGAAGGAATTCTGGGATAGAGCCAGACACTGGAAGAGTCACAGAGGAAGATGTGAGGACAGACACGTGGTATCTGAATAGAGGTAACCAGCCACATGGCAGAATGTAGATTAACATAAATGGGTTATTTTAAATTATTAGCTAATCAAGGAAGAAGCCTAGCTCTATGTCCTAGATATTTGTAGAAATATTTTGAATCGGAGTCATTATTCCAGTAGCTTGGGGCCACTGAACAACAGAAGATCATGAATTTTGATGTCAGCCTGAATAGTACAGTAAGTTCAAATCCAGCTTGAACTACTCGTGAGACCCTATCTCAAAACCAAAATAAAACAAGCTCCCTCACAAAAAAAAAAAAAAAAAAAAACATAGGAGAGAGAGAGAGGGGGGTGAATACAAGTTTTATTACAGGTACTTAATAAAAATTAACTTCATAATCTCTTTAGAGCATAATCCTGTATCTTATTTTATTGATTTTTGTTAATTTCTCTTCTTACAATATTATTATAATATAAGCAATATTCAGTAAAATTTACAAAATTTTCTAAAAGCAAGAGACCTGTCTCTGCTCTTCTCTGGCTGGAGCACTCTGGAGAGAAGACCCTGCACCTCACCTTGGCAGCACAGTAGAGATGGCCCTAGTGACATGGGCTCTGGAGAAATAGCCCTGAGGATGTGAGAGCTGGCACACCCTTTTAGCTGGCCCTGCCGTTTGTTTGCAGGAGCAGTACTGCCCTGGTGGCACTGGATCAGAAGAGCCAGTCTTGTTTTTTTGCCAGTTGCTGCAAGGAGGAAAGTTGGCCCTGCCCTTCCTCTGATCAAAGCCAGAACGCTGGCCCTGGTGGGTGGGCAGAGGAGAACAGGTGGGATGCGCTCTACCATGAAGGCCCAGATCTAGGTCTTTGATTTGGTCCACCCAACACCCCATCTACTAATGGCTGGACTTCATGAAGAGCCAGGTCCTACAGATCCAAAGCTGCAGTATCTCCATGACACAGGCCAACAACAGGCTATCTGAGAGGAGTCCTGGTGAGGATCCCATATTGATAGTGTAGCAGAAGCCAGAGGTCTCAATCCATACCAGTGATTCATTGCAATAACACTTGCAAGTAAAGCTGCTTGGGAAAAAAGGGGGGGGGATATAGTGTGTGATACACTGTGACACAGTGTAGCTTCTAAGGCAGGATATATTTTAATTTAACCTAATTTTTATTACTTTTACTTTGTGCTTTTTATTTGTTTTCTTTTGAGGGGGAGGTTTCAAGGACACTGTGGAGGGACAGGAAGGGGAGTGAGACTTGGGGTACATGATGCAAATTCATAAAGTATTGACATAAGGTTAAAAAATACAAAAAATTACAAAATTATTTTACTTTACTTAATATCTATGTGTGAGAGACTGCATGCATGCATGTATGTGTTCTCATATGTGCCTGGTCCCAACTACAGCCAGAAGGAGGCATCAGATCCCCTGGAATTGGGGTTACAGACAGTATGAAGAGCTACCTAGCAGGTGTGAGTTACAAGCAGAACCCAGGTCTTTTACAAAAGCAGCAAGTGCTTTTAATCACTGAGCCATCTCTTCAACCTACAGAAGAATCTGACATAGGCCAAGGACAAGGAAATAGGCTGCTTGGCAGGAATCTGACATTAGGCTAGAACAAAGAAGTAATTTCAGGCAGGAATCTAAGTCTTAGGCTAGAACAAAGAAGTAGGCTTCAGGCATGAAAATTACTTTGGGCTAGGACAGGAAAGTTGGCTCAGATCTTTTGGTCATCCTGATAAGTCCTTAGAAACAGTGATTACGGGAATGATCATGGAATTTTGTTTATTGCCTTGCTTGTTCTTTGACTATTTTTGCTTATTGTCTTGCTTGTTCCTTGACTATTTGCATCTATTGTATTGCTAGTCTCTCAACCTAGAATTGACCTTAATACTTGCATGTAATTAAGATGGTATAAAAGCAAAAAGGAGGAGGGGGGATGAGATGGGAGGGGGGTTCTAGGGAGGGGAAATGGGGAAAGAGGATGACATCTGAGATGTAAATAAAATATACAATAAAAAAATAAAAGCCCCCAAATATTTGCATGTTTATACATGCAAAAACAAACAAACAAACAAACAAACCACGGTTTTATGGTGTTATCTCAGACAGAGACAATGGCTATTATCAATGACCTAAGGTCGCAAGTCTGATGAGAAGAAAAGAAAGTGAGTCAAAGTTGACTGGGAATATGATTCATATAGATATTGTAGGATGTCATGTGGAGATCTTCATATAATTAAAAGTAAACCCGCCATGAGAGCCAGCAACCCCACAGCAATTCAAAGCAAGTTAAATTAGTATATTAAAGAGACTCCTGGGGCTGTAGAGATGGCTCAATGGTTAAAAGCACATACTGCCTTGGCAGAGGACCCAAGTTCAATTCCTAGCATGTATATCAAGTAGCATATAGCTCTAGCTACAGGGTATCCCACACTGTGTTTGGTCTCCACACACTACCACCCCTGTCCCCTCCATTCATATCCACCCATAGACACAAAGTTAAACACACAATTAGATATAAAAACAAAATCTTTAAAAGATGTCTGGAATCTTAAATTTGACGTAGCACCATGCACAACAGTCAAGGAAAGAAAGCAAGTGGGCCCTGTCGATTCATATACAGGTAAAGACAATGTGGGGCATTCATGTAGCGGAAGAAGGCTACTGAGTCATAAAAATAATGAAATCGTGGCAGTTGCAATGGTGTGTGGGTGGTCCGAGAAACCATTATGTAAGTGAAGTAAGCCAGGCATGAGACACAGACCATATGACCACATGCATCTGTAGACACTAAAACATTGGTATAGAAACTGAGTGCAGGATGGTGCTTACTAGAAGCTGCGGCCAGTTCAGGTTGGGGAAAAGAAAGAAAATGTCAATCCATAGTCCTCGATTACAGGTAGAAAGGAACAGGAAGTTCTGGAGAGCTATTAGTAAGATGACCATAGATACTTTTAAAAGTGCATTTTACAGTTGAAAAGCTAGAGAAAGAGTTGGAAGAGCACCCTATGACTGAAGAGATGGACATGTTTGACTCTCTTCAAGCATTATACAACGTATAGGTGCATGAGTCTTGAGCCACTCCATTAATAGGCACAACTCTTAGGTTCTTTTGTATCAGTTAAAACCAATTTAATTTAAATAAAAAGGCTGGATAAAGAATTGAGCACTGGGGATACAGCTCGGTGTTGGAACACACAGGCCCAGAGTGTTCAAGATCCTCGGTTTATCTTCTTTCTCAGAGTGGGATGCACCAGACAAAATGAAAACAGAAACACAGAAGAATCAAACATCTTATGACTGTTAAAAGGGTGGAATGTGATGAAATCCGTTGCTCAGTTCCTACACACATCCTAAGCAATCTGTTAATTGAGCAAGTCGTTGTAACTACTTGCCTTACAACATCACATTGCCATTAATTATGGGACAAGAGGCGAGGTCACGAGGGACAAAGTAGAACGAAACAACTTCTGGGTTTATTATTGTGCTCTTTGTTTTGCTTTTGAGACAGAGTCTTGCCATTCAATCCTGGCTGGCCTAGTACCCTCTATGTGTTCCAGACAGTTCTGTGGTCTCAGGATTACAGGCTGACATCACCCAGGTTAAAAACCGCAGGGGTTATGCTATTATAGACACAGGGGACTTAGTGTACAGTGAAATCAATCTCTGGAACTGAGCTTGAGGTATTGTGGGGTGATGACTAGGTCAGGATCCAGACAGCCCCCTTCAGAGACAGGAAGATGAATAGCAGTTAGAAAAGAGAACTTTAAACTTTCTTAGAACTTAAATTCACTAATTGAAGGAATCCTGTTGTGAATTTAATAATATCGATCAAGAAGTTCTTTTTCACATTAGCGCCAAGGCTACTATTTTAGCAGATAATCTCCGGTGAGTATTTTAAGTCTGGTTGCTAGGTATATCTTGAAAGAGGAAATAGAAAATAAAGGTTTCAAGTGTTGAATAACACATATCTCAAGCAGGCAAACCTCGGAGTCCCCTGAGACCCATGCTGAACCCGCCCCCCACTTCCTATGCCCCTGGGAAGAGAGGACCACAGACAGGCAAGCTTTATGAGAAGCAGGCTCATGGTGGAAGGGTGGGACCACGGAGGTCTGCCTCTGTTTTCCCTTGAGGAAATGATGTCTGCTCATGCGCGCACATTTAGCTGTTTCACCGGGTGAGCTAAGAGCCAGTAGTGTTAGGCTAGGGACACGGCCCAATGGGTAAAATGCCGCCAACGCAAGCATGAAGACCTGAACTCAGATGTCTAATAGCCATCTTTTTGTAAAAGCCAGATACCTGTAACCTCAAAGCTGGGTGGACAGAGGAAGATAGCAGGGGCTCACTGGACAGTCAGCAATAGCAATAAATAAATAAATAAATAAATAAATAAATAAATAAATAACCTGATGTCAGCCGCTGGGCCTCTATACATGATTGTTTGATGAGACAGAAGAGAGAGAGGTAGGGAGAGGGGAAGGGATGGAGACAGAAAGAGAGGAAGTGGAAGAGGGAGAGAGAGACAGAGACAGACAGAGAGACAGAGAGGTGGGGAGAGAATCAGAAAGTTTATGCTTCAGTAGCGGGATGTCTTGTCTAACCTATAGAGTTTCTTTTCTTTTGTTCCTTAATTCCCTTTCTGTTAGTTCCGACTCAGAAAGAATCACAGGACAAGGAATTTTTTTTTTTTTACATCAGGACACCTTTCCTCCTTCCTTCCTCCTTCTTTCCATTCATTTACTCCTTTGTTTGTTTGTTTTTTCAAGACAAAGTTTCTCTGTATAGGTCTGTCTGCCCCGGAACTTGTTCTGAAGACCAGGCTGGCCTCAAACTCATAGATTTGCCTGCCTCTGCCATTGCTGGGATTAAGAGGTGCACCGCATGGCCAGGCTGGGACAAATGATTTAAGGCAGCATTTCTGCTTTCTTCTTCTGGAGGTTGGGACCCTGAAGATACAGTGTAGCTTGAGCTCCTTGAAGGTTCTAGGCAAAGTTTCTTCCTCCCTGCCTTTAACTTCTGGTGGCTGCTGTCAATGGGGGATCCTTGGCTCTCAGCTGCATCTGTCCCCATCCTCAGATGGTCTCCCTCCATTTGTATCTATGCTCAGATAAGGATACATGTGAGTCATAGCAGTAGGCACACCCCAACACAGTGTGAACTTTTCAACAGCATCACATTCACACCATTGGGTAGGCCATCCTGTTCTGCAGGATACCCTTCAATGCACAGTGTGCACTAAGCATGCAGATGGCAATTATGGTCACTTAGAACTTAACATTTACAGATGTTTACAGATGTGTGTTTAATCTAGGTGGGGTCCTTATGTCTTCTGGTTAGATTTGGAGGTACGTCACTCTCATGCTTCCTGCCTTCAGGTTCAGATGGCTTCTCTGTGTTTTTCATAGCTGAGTGTTATTATTAGAACCAGGTTGGCTGAACTTCACCTAAGACAGAACGATTAACCTCTGACCCAGTCATATATCATCTAGACTTACACAGTGACATTTGTCAAAAAAAAAAAAATAGCAAGTCTCACTCCAGTGATTTCTTTACACTGCCTTCTCTGGTATAGTCTTCAAGAAGTATCACATTAGTTGGGCTCCATGGGCTTAATCTGGTATTCTTTCATCTCCCAGGCCCATTGCCATCCTGCATAGGGACCTTCTCTACCCATGTAACACACTGAAAGGAAAGACATAGTAGAGACATGTCTAAGCCAACCGTAGGAAGACTGTGAACATCCCAGTGAAGACTGGACATGGAGGCATAGGTGACCTAGATAAAGGTCAGAGTTCCCTGAGAGTGATTAGCAGTAGGTCCAGAAAGAACCTCAGGGTCTTAGGTGCAGAAGGCTTGAAGGATCTGGTTAAGGTCGTTCATTGTAGCGGCGGAAGGAAGCTCCCGACGACAAGTTCTGAATAGAAGTGATGACCCTGACTGACTGAGTTCTGTTTCTCAGTGTGTGTGTATGTGGCGGGGGGTGGGGGGTGGCAGGGAGGAACACACAGGAAATGATTCCCATTTCCTGTTCTAACAGAGATTTTCAAAAGCATTTCTTTCAAGAGAATGTGAGAGAAGGCTTGCTGTGGATCTTGTATCCTTCCATACTGTACACTATGTATGAGTGTGACTTCCTCTTGTAGACCGTCTGCGATTTTTCTGGATATTCGTTTCCAGAAAGCTGGGAGGGCTTTGGAGAGGGAGGGCGCACGACCATTATAAGCACTCTAAGAACTTAATAATGAATTAAATGAAAACAAATACGGATTAAATATATATAGTACATGATATCCATTTTGAAACTCCACTCATTGTCCTAAATGTTGAAGTGCAAGCCGGTGTGTGGCATAGTGATTGATTGCAGATGAGGATGATGAATATTATTGTTATTGTTGTTGTTATTATTATTGTTACCATCATCACTATTTTTGTTGTGTTTTTATCTGTTCATTTCATTTTGAGACAGTCTGGTGGAACCTAGGCTGGCATTGAACTCAGTAAGTAGTGAAGAATGACCTTGAACTCCCGTTCCTTCTTCTTCCATCTCCTGAATTCGGAGATCACAGACACACATCACTGTGTCTGGTTCCTGGTGTCCAATGTTTTAAGTAGGAAGGTCATGTTTATGGTTTCCTGGCTAGCTACAGCAAACTGGAGCTGATTTTGGCGAACAATTCATACACAATTATGAATGTCTTTTAAAACGACATCTTTACAAATACGCTGGTGTCTTTCCTGTATGCACACACAGACTTTCCAAACTGAGTATGTTTCCTAATCAGGTAGAGAGAACAAAGCCAGGGCCACACTGATCTCTGGCTTTTCTCTGGAGCCATACTCCGCAAAGCCAGATGTTAAGTTATTCTGAATTGATATAAAAAGAAATGCTACCATATTTCTAACTGAGTAGATCATGTCAATGAGGTAGTTTTAGGGCCCTGAAGGCTGCCAGTCGGTATTTGAAAACTGCTCAGTGACTTTTCCCAATTGGCCACCCCTTGACTTACACATACCAGGCTCTCACTCCTGAAGCATCTTCACCATTCTTCTGTCTCTAGGAAGTAGTTGATCATTTTTTTTTCTTAATTTGTGTTTCCCATATATTTGCATGAGTCTCATTTTGAACTTTTGGAAATTCATACTCCGATAAGAACGAGAAACTAGCATTCGATATGTAGAAAGCCATAGTTTTGAACAAAGCTCCCCAACAAACCAGGCTGAAAGTCCAAATAGAGTCACGAAGCAGAAATGAAACTGTTTGTCTGACCTGACAAAGCCAGATCAGAGAAGGCACAGTCACATTGCCAAACAGGCCCGTTCCAGTGTGTGCCACAATGGAGTTACCTCTGCCTCCATCCTTACACAGGACAGCCAGATGTCACCTGTCAGCCAAGTGACTGCTGCTCTACTATACATTTCCCTGTCATGTTCCTGAAAGGGACTGACTTAAAATGACCCATCCACTATATTTTTTTTTCCTTTCGCCAGCTTTTCTCTTTTTTAAAATAACAACAGCCTCTTCCTCCAGTGTTGTGGTTTTGTCTTTTGCTATTTATTGTAGGGCTAAGTCCTGGCTCCCAAGATCTAGAGTCTACACTATAGCTTCTGCGAGTCTGCCCTCAGTTAATTCTGATTAGTAAAAACAGATGCCAGCAGCTGATAGCAGGGGAGAAGAGACATAGGTAGGGTCTAGGTTTCTCGGGTCGGGGACTTCGAGGAGGAGCAGGAGGGGAGGAGGCCATGTCTTAGGGAACGTGCAGCAGGAGAAGGAAGGAGGAAGAGACAGGAACAGCCATGGGATAGAGAAGCAAGAAGAGTTGCCGTGATCTCTGGGCCAAGAGAATATGGCCCAGAGGGCGGCTTGGTTGGAGCCAAGAGTAGCGCAGATGAAGCATAGTAAGTAATAATTTGGGTTATTTGTGGGAGGTAGATTCTAACAACAAGGTGGGGCATGTAGGCTGTTGTCCACCTATTGTGCTGCAGGAGGGATATTAAAATATAAAGGCTGAGTGTGTAGCTTTCATCTGGGAACATTAAATGGTCAAAGGCGGGAAGGAATCCCATGCCAGGATTTGCTAAAATATTTTAACAACACTCTAGTCCAAATGGACATTTATTCTAGCTTATGGATTCTAAATAGGAAAGGAAAGCAATGACAAGGACTAAGTTACATTGCCACAATTTTGTCATCTGACCTAGAAATAGCATTTACAGTGGTGAAGTCACACAGTCATGCTACACCCCAAGTCAAGTTTGGTCTGAGGTCCATCTGGCCCAATTCACATTTTAGAAATCAGACTTTAATAATGGCAATGAGTTTTCATATCTAGGAACCTTATCTTAATGTGTCTTTGATGACAGGTGGATTTGATTTGAAGTAAGGACAGGACAGGACAGGACAGATATGCTCGGTGTGTCACAGTATATGAATGGACACGCATGGGTCTGGTGTCTCTGGATCCCAAAGACATTAGGAGACAGAGATGGGTAGAGGAAATGGGCTCCTTTATAGTTTTACCAAACGAGTGACTCATTTTCCTTCTCTCTCTGTCTTTTTATTTATTATAATGTATTTTACTTTAAATTACGTATATGCATGTTTGTCCACGTGTGGGTATGTACATGTGATTACAGGTGCTTATGAGTATCACAGAGGGCTTTAGACACTCTGTCCCTGGAGTTACAGTTGTCTGCGGGTCTGAGCTGCTGGGTTTTGGGTGCCGGGAAGTAAGCTGGAGTCCTCTGCAAGAGCAATCCATGTTTGTAACTGCTGAACTACCTCCCCAGCCCCTCCATTATTTTTTTTCAAAGATTTATAGAAATCCATGAGACAAAGACTAGGATGTATATGCATGTAGCCACGAGACAGGTTAATTAGTGTGTGGTAAGGTGACTGGGCCCTCTGTTGCAGGGATAGTTTTTTATTCAAGTCCGGACTTAAAAAAAAAAAAAATGAGGTCTTAAATATCTCCTAGTTTTGAAGGAGAAAAAAGCTTTGGTGGTTTTTGTGAAGCCTAACACTGTCACTCATTCTTGGTCTGGCCAGGGCTTTCGTCCTTAGAGTCTCTTGTTGGTGCAGAGATAGATCCTCTGTATCTTTTAATTGTAGCTATGCTTTATGTTGCATGTCAGTTAAACACACTAGTTTTGCAGGGGTTAAAAAGGGCATGCATAGTCCACAAGCTCAAAGAAGGTCCAAGTGCCTCCCTTTTGTGTATATCCTGCCCTGCCAGAGCTCCTGCATGGTGTTAGGACTACAGGGGCTTAAACTCATTGGTGCTTTACTGAGAATATCTCACTTCAGAGATTTGGGTGTTTGTTCCCTTAGTATAGGTGCAAATCTCACTTCAGAGATTTGGGTGTTTGTTCCCTTAGTATAGGTGCATTCCCAGAACCACTGTGTTCTGCCAAGAGTAAGGTATTGTTGGTTATAAATATGCATTAAATATTATAAACCATTTATTCTTTTTTCTTGGACTTCTGAATATAATTTTTTATTTAGAAAAATGGCAGCTTAAAAAATCTATTATTGGGGCTAGAGAGATAGGTCACTGGTTAAGAGTGTTTGCTGCTTTTGCAGAACACCTGGGTTCAGTTCCCAGCACACACATGGCGGCTCACACCCATCTGTAAATGAGGTCTAAGGGATCAAATGTTCTCTTCTGGCCTTCACAGGCACTAGGCCTGCACATAGTATACCTGCATGCATTCAAGCAAAACAGTCATACATATAAAAATATAGTAGAATATTTCACCAACTTTAGACAAATTTAGTTTGCTTACTCTCACCAGTGGTATATTTTACATTGTAATTCTATCTATCTATCTATCTATCTATCTATCCATCCATCCATCAATATCTGTCTGTCTGTCTGTCTGTCTGTCTAGTTTTTCAAAACAGGTTTTCTCTGTGTAGCCCTGGCTGTCCTGAACTTCACTTTGTAGACAAGGCTAGCTCCAAACTCACACACCTCTGCCTCTCAAGTGCTGGGATTAAGCAGGTGCACCACCGTGGCTGGCTAAATTGTAATATAAATTACTTTATTTTCATTGCCACTCAGCACAATAGGTTTCCTCATGACACTTCCATAGAATGTATCATTCTATATTGGCTCTCTTTCTTGGGATATCTCTTTGGTGCCTGGCTTGTCCTCCTCCACCCTCTATTTGTTTCCCTTTCTCCTGTAAAACAGTGTCTGCCTTACTCTAGACTGTAGATTATCCTTCAGATGAGGAGAAACATGCAATATTTGGTTTTCTTTCCTACCCATCATTTATATTTAGATACCTTCCTATGTATGAAGTGCTCCTTCTACTCCATGCTATAGGGTGTGTATGTGTGTGTGTGTGTGTGTGTGTGTATGAGTGTGAGTGTGTGTATGTGGGTGTGAGTACATGAGTTTGTAAGTGTGTGTATGTGGATATGAGTACATGAGTGTGTGAATGTGTGTATTTTATGAGTGTGTGACTGTGTAATTGTATTTGTGACTGGGTGAAGGGACTGTGTGTCCATTCCCTTCCCTTCCCTTCCCTTCCCTTCCCTTCCCTTCCCTTCCCTTCC
>NW_021620703.1:3349771-3406101 GCF_004785775.1 Grammomys surdaster | reverse complement strand
CCCTTCCCTTCCCTTCCCTTCCCTTCCCTTCCCTTCCCTTCCCTTCCTTAAAGTGGCTCAGCTTACTGTTCTCTTTAGATGGAGGGAAAATGGAGGACCAAGAGGCTTCAAGCAATGTATCCTATGTTAATCTGCTTATTAAAAGGGTTTGCCTAATTTTCTTAGTTCATCCTAAAAAGAGAAGTACCAAGAAGGGCTGAGACAGGGTGTGTGTGTGTGTGTCTGCGTGCATACGTGCATGTGTGTTTATGATAGTTGAGTAAATGCTGAAAGAGGAAATTCAAGAGATGGCAAAATTACTAGAAATGATGACAGCACACAGTGACAAGTTGCCTCAGGTGGAGTTGAGTGCAAAAGCAGAGGGAAAGATTACCTATGTAGAAAAGGCTGAAGGTAAGGGCAAAATTATGAGAGTGCCTTCCTGGAGGACAGCACTCTCAGTGGATGGATAGTGTGTGAGGACTTACCCAGAGTAGCCTGGAGAAGATGAAAATCAATAGAGGGAGGAGAGAGGTCAGTGTTGCATGATAGAACTTGAAAAGTCTAGCTTTGTACCTTTGGATGCATTTACATAAGTCACTTGTATTGTTCTACAACTCTATTGTTATATGAAACGATGAATAAATTTATGAATGGAAATAGACTTAAAGTCGCGTATTACACAAAGCACTTACTTTATTAAGCCTTTAGTATGACTTTATTAGTATTCAAGGACTAGAAAAGCTGTATTTATTCATCTGTGATGAAAAAAATGGAGAGTTATCACTCAAGTATATCTAGGAATGTTTATCTGTAATTTTCTTTTCCCTGGGTGTATTAAAATAAATAAACAGTTTTATGTTTAAGAAAGGGAGGCATACTGAAGTATTTGTGAGTGAATTGTCCTAATAGTCTCAAGGTTAAACCATATGGGATATGGGATGTGTGTGTGTGTGTGTGTGAGAGAGAGAGAGAATGTGAGTTTGAGTGTGAATGTGTGTAAGTGCAAGTGTGTGATGTGTGTAAGTACAAGTGTGTAAATGTGTGTTTGAATTGTGTGAGCATGAATATGTATGTGTGTGTATAAGTGTGTGTGTAGTAACATACACTTTTGTGTTGATTGTCCTATATTTTGTCATCTTAGACAGCTTCTCTTCTTGAAATCATTTTAAATAATTGTGACAACAGTTATCACTTATTTGATATCTATATTATTTACTGGGACCTTTACACACACCATAACTAATTTCTGTAGCAATCCTGAAAGAAAACTGTCCCTTCCTGCCCTTGATCACATGCAGCTATAAATGTTAGTGTGAGAACTTGTACCAAAACTTACCAGGCATTATTTTTAATGTACATTTTTCACAGTGCCTTGGGGGCGATCGTACATTCTACTGTTTGGTTCTATCCCCATGATAAGATTCCTGTAGCAAAACTGAAGTCTGTAAAAATCCCCCTACTTCTGGGCCAAAGGATCAGAATAAACTAGTTCTACTGTGTTTTATCTTTACCTGAATTCACAAAAACAAACTTATCAGGAGTTGAGTGTTCTCCAGAGACCTAGGGCAGGTTCATTGTCTTCTCCGGGTGCTTTATCATTAGCAAGCCAAAGCAAGAGCTATATATCTGAAACTGCCATTTCAAAATATCTCGGCTTTTACCTGTTTCTTCAAGTTCCTGACGTTCAAGCACACACACTCTCCTCACTGAGTGCTACTTTCTTCCCATAAAACAAAGCTTCAGTCACCCAGTCAACAAGTGTTTATTAAGCACTTGGGAAATGCTTGGCACGCAGTGAATGCATTTTCCTGAAAATCTGATGCAATCATACTACACTTTGCTCTGTGAAAGACGGCAATGTTTGTGGCTTCCTGTTTTTCTGTCTTAGGATGCTATAGCTTCCTAGCAGTAGTGAAACCTATATGGGATGATAGTTTAGGTGACTGTTTCCAACGTAAATACCCAGCTCAACAGGAAACAGTGTTTATGTATATGGCTTAAGAAACCCAGAATATTCTTAAATGAATGTTGTTTTTGACCCTGGGACCTTTTCAGTAGGACACGTAGCACTCTACCTTGTGCTTTTAGATGGATGGGGGAGATGGGTGAATGGGAATCAGCTTTTGATTTTTGGCCTGTGTGAATAGAAGCACATTTGTACACTTCCTCACAAGGCTTCAAACCCCCCCCCCCCCGCCCCCTTGGCTTCACTCCAAGTCTGGAAAAGATATTTCCTCAATCTCTAATTTGGTGAAAGGAAACGATACCAAGAGGTATCGTTAATAGCAGTATGAGGAACTTTCAGTTCACCTGTCCACAAGCCCCTCCCCTGACACGGAACATCTTTTCAGTAGTTTGGAGTCAGATATATAAAAGAGGAATGAAGCTGAACTGTTTCATAGTTTGCTTCCTTTCTGAGAAGTAATTGGCACTTTGGTGGTTTGTGTGACTGAATGACACCTCTTTCAATGTCCGACTGACAATGTGCCTATCTGAGATGACCAAGGAAGGAGTGATAGCTACTGTCTCCTTACTGGAGTTTGGATTGTCTTCTTTTGTGACTGTGGAAGGTCTCCTGTCACTTTGATACCAGGTGGCATCACTTCACTAAAAAAAACGCTTCTCTGCCTGTCCCCTCTTAGGCTTTACCACATCCTAAAGAGGAAGTAGTAGTGTGGCCATTAATTTTCCCTTTGAACTAGATCTCATTTAGGACCACCTAGGGGACTGCTCTGCTTTCTGGCTGGCCATGATGTAAACCACTCCATTTTGCCATACCTACCCACCATGACTGGTTCCAAAACTGCCACTAAAATAAGCTTTCCCTCTCTTAAATTGTTTCAGTTAGCTATTTTGTCACAGTGACAAGGAAAGTAACTAGTACAGGGACAGAGGAAATGCTTCTCCTCAAAGCAAATCTTGTTTTTCATTTTCCTTCCTTGTCCATTCATAGGACTACGAATCTTGACAGGGTTGCTAAAGAGTCTGGGAGCCAACCAGATAGCTAGACCCTGTTGTGTAGCAGGTTCCATTTTCCAGGGAAGCTCCTTAAAACAGAAAGGAAACAACTCAAAATACCTTTAGGAAGTCCATGAAACAGACTAGATTCACTAGGCTCCTCCCTCCCACAGAATAATAAAGACAGCAAGGCTGCAAAGAAGACTCTGAGACCAGTGCAGTTTTTGTAAAGAAGCAGAACTCGGTCAATCTGCCTTGAAGAGGTTTAGACCAATTGAGTCACTTGGAAAGGACACTCTCCAAGCTGTTGAGCTGCCTGCAGGCTGTGCAGCACGCTCCAGGTTTCCAGCTTGGTGAGCTGACAGCTGTGCTTAGAGAATCTTTGGCAATTCAGCTGTCTCTGAGTTGGTTCAGCTCCTGTAAATTACCCCTCACTCATGTCACTGACAGTAATCCCCACCCCCTAAAACTATTTCATATTGGTCTGTCATGAGCTCCCTCTTCAGGGTGAGTAGAAGCATGTGCTACGTCTTCCCAGGAATGTTTTGTTATATAACATGCCCCATGTAAGGAAACTTGAAACTTTGGCAAATGCTAAAACTAAGTTCACATTTCTAGGACTGGACTAGAGGTTTGTGAAGATGGCATTGAGGTGCTGGATGCACCAATGCGATAGATGCAAAAAGTTCGTAAGAGAGTCCTATGTCCCAGATAGCTCTACCATGTGAAGCCATTTTGGTTATTACCATAGTATGGTATCGATGTTTACTCAAGCCTTCTGTGGTCACATTCTTGTGTTGCGTTTGGCTTACTCATCTTTTCAACATGTTTTCTGCAATTTTGGAAGGAAAATAAAGTTTTGTAATGTATATAAATTGGGACATGAATTCAGAGTAGGATGTGAAAGAAGAAGATCTTACATCATCTCCTCCATCTTTGGAAAAGTTATTTGTCAGACCTGCTACATTGACTGTGTAGCTTTATTCATTCAATAAATATTTATCAAATCCTAATGTATTCCAAACACCTTTCCATTTAACTAGGTCAACGTTCTCTTTGGGGAGCTTATTATTAACGGGAAACAAATAATAAGGAAGCAAATATAATTACACATAAAAAGGAAGTGATCTTTAGATGCCAGAGACCCCCCAGAAAATGTATTTTAAGGACAGCAATAGCAACAGGAAACCCTTTCTGCCAGGGGACTGGAAAAATACTGGACTGGAGAATGAATTCAGGGCTTCTATCGAGTCCATATGAATCAGTCTATCACTAATCACCACCCCAGCCCTTAAATGTCTTATTTTTATCATTATTATTTTTAAAGTGGAAACAGGAACTTCTTAAGTTCTCCATATAGGCCTTGACCTTTTGATCCTCCCACACAAGCCTTCTGAGCAGTCAGTCAAGATTGTACTAGGCCTGGCTCGTTAATGGTCTGATAGAGGCTTCCATTGCAAGCATAACATAAGTGTTAATAGGAATGGGAAGCCAAAAAGGACATTGTGATTTTCCACAGGGTCTTTCTGTGCTGTACAGGGCCTCTCTTCTGGTCGAATCCTCACGTTGTCTTTCCTTGATGCATGGGCCTTTCTCCTTTCCCTCTGTATCCTAACCTCATAAGTATACCTGTTGCCCTGCATTAGAAACTCTCCCCCATTCTACTGACCCCCTTCACAAGTCTTCTCTGTGACGGGCACATTCTGAAGTGTGAGGTAGAGGTTCATACATTGGTTTTGGATAAGGGGCAGCATTTGCCTGTCGCAGCTCGGATGGGGTAGGTATAGTCATGGTCTCCACAAATAAGATGCAAGGTGATAAGATAATTTACATGTGATTTGCACACCGATATCTGTGCATTTAACCAGTATGTCCACAGTTCAGAAGTCTATCGACCAAAGAATCCTGACAAATGTGGATAGTGTGGTAACAAAACACATGGCAAGAATTTGGATTCTTTGGATCCTAGTCCCAGGTTTCCTAGGTGAAGCTGTGCCCAAACTGAATATTTATTGCAACTTTAAAAACAAAGAGACAATGAGTAAAACTTAACTTCCCCTGGTCAGGCATGGTAGCCATCGGCAGATAGATCATCCCAGTTACGTGGTGGTGACTCAAAAAGCCAAAACCAAATCCAATGCACTAGCAAAACCCCTTAGTCAAAACTTATAAACTTATTTTTTTTTCTGTTAAAATAAAATTTACAATTATTTATTAGTGTGTGTGTGTCAGTGTATGTGTGTGTATATGGGTGTATATGTATGAGTGTGTATGTATGAGTGTATGTGTGTGTATGTGTATATATATGTCTGAGTGTGTTCATGCCATGGTATGCTATGGAGGTCAAAGAACAACTTTCAGGACCCGTTTCTCTCCTTTATGTGGGTTCTGGGGTCAAATTCATGTCACCAGGCTCAGTGAAAAGCACTTTTCCTAGATCAAGACTGGTTTCTTAGCACCTTATAGGCTGTGGCTCATGTCTGAAAACAACACTTTGCTAAAGCTGCTGTAGCCTGATGTGAACTGTTAGTGAGTCTGGCTTTGTTTTGTGGTCAGCATGTACCCAGAGGTAATTCACAAAGTTACATTTTCTTAAGAAAAGGACTCCAAGTATGTGACACTTTCCTTTGTTTGCTGTCTTGCTCCGTGCTGACAACCCTTTTGCTCCTACCGTATCACACATGGGACAGTGGAGACATAGGAACTAAGAGTAGGGTGGCTGACAGGTCCCTCTTTATGGTTTTCCTTCTGCATTGGTAAGTCCCGCAGGCCCCTCCCTCCCACCATTGTTTGAGTTTATACTTAGCACATGACAGAGAGAATAGTAGGCTCCCAACGTTTCTTTTATCTTCCTTCCCATTCCCTCTCTCCCCTCATCTCTTCCAGTCTCTTCTTTCCACCCCCTCCTTCACAGTACATAAATACGCACTGATGCATAGGAGGCAAGAATAGGGATAGAAATTAATTATTAAAAAAGAAAAGAAAACTGAACAGGTCAACTTGTAGGCAGTGAGTAACCCTTAATACACCAACTTGGTCAGAGAAGGAGAACAGCTTATTGGATATCGGTTTCTTACTAAAATTTTCTATCAAAGTCTCTTATCTTAGGGAATCTATCCATCTCTCTAGCCATTCATCCATATGCATGCAATAATAATTAGGAAAAAAGGGGCCACGAATGGAAGGAGAGCAGGGAAGGCTCTATGGGAGAGTTTGGATGGAGGGAGGGAAGGGAGCAGAATGTAATTATAATATGAAAAATAAAATTAACAGAGAAATCCTTTAAAGTAGAATGTATCTAACACAATATAGAATATCAGAATACAAAGCAAAGTAGGGGGCTTAGGTCATCCAATCAAAGAATATAGGGGACACACACACACATGAACATACCTTCACACATCCCCAGAGTCACACACATACACCCATAAGACACACATAAACACACACAGACACACGGAGACATTATTCACACATTCACACACACATTCATGCACATACACACATGTATGTGCATGTATGCACACACACACACACACACACACACACACACACACACACACACACACACCCAGGGAAGCAGGCAGGCCATCTTCAACCTCCTGCCTGCCCTTCATTGCCATTCCCCCAGTCCTGTACCCAGTCATGTAGCAGATCACATGCAGGGGCCTGTCCTCTCATTATGCCTTGGTTCCCTGGGGACTCCATTGAATCTTGTGATGTGGCCAGCTTTCCTCCTTCCTGGAGACATTCTCAGCCCCACTTCTGGTCCGTCATGTCACTGCCGAATACCTAAAACCATCCTCTACCTGGGTTCCCCAGTACCAAACCCGGAAGCTGCTCCAGGTGAACCACATTATCCTTCCTGTTCTCCATTAGCATCTTTCCATTCTTACCTGGTAACAACTTGCTTGAAGGTCCCTCGCCTCCTACTTCAACTTCGTTCTTTGGAGACTCCAACTCTTGGTGCAGGACCCATTTTTCCCTTTTAACCTGTCTCTCCAAATAAGTCCTTGGTTTACTCTACCCCACTTACAAGATCCCCTCTTCCAAACACATCTGCAATTACCTGTGGGCACCAGCTCTTGGTGTGAGCAGAATCCCTCTTAGCTCTTGCATGAAGCCTTTTCAGTATTCTTTGCTAAACCTCCCCTATTTCTCTCTGTTCCCCACCAGCATGCAGAAGTTCTCCACATCAGGCAACCCACAGCTGCCTCACTTCCCTAGGATCCAGAGAGGGCCTAATTAGAAACCAAGGAATGGAAAACCTACCCAACAAAGGGAAGGACAGATATCAACACCTAGCATCACAATCATGCTAATCTCCGATGCATAGACATCATCACGTAAACCATCACCATCAAAGACAATATGTCGCCACCAAAACCCAGCAACCCAACTACAGTAGCCCGCAGAAATGCAATACACCTGAAGCGCAAGCCAAGGACTACAAAGAACACAACTATGAATATTTTAAAGATCCTTAGAGAGCATATGACTAAATCTCTCTGTGAATTCTGTAAAAACACAAACAGTGGAGAGAAATGACAAAAACCACTTAAGGCATGAAAGTAGAAATAGAATCATCAAATAAAACACAAATTGAGCTAAATCTGGAAGAGAAAAACGATATAAAATAGATTCAGGGGTGTTGAAGACAAGATAAAGAAATGGATACCTCACCCAAGAGAAGTATTAAATTTAAAAAAAAAGGAAATTTGAGACACTATGAAAAAACCAAATTTATGAATAATAGGAATAAAGAGAAAATATCCAGGCCAAAGGCACAGAAAGTAATTTCAACAAAATCACAGAAGAAATTTCCCTAACCTGAAGAAGGAGGTACATGTAAAGATACAAGAAGCATAAAGAATACCAAGTAGACTGAACCAGAAAAGAAACTCCACAAAACACATAATAATCATATCACTGAATGTACAGAATGGAGAAAGGAGTATGAATGATGGAAGGAAAATGATCAGAAGCATAAGTGTATAAAGGAAGATATATTAGAGTAACACCTGACTTTTCAATGGAGATACTAAAAGCCAGAGAGGCCTTGGCAAATGTTCTATAAACTTTATCAGATCATAGATGCTAGCCCAAACTACTATACTCAGCAAAACGATCACGCACAATAGTTTTCAAACAGGAATTAGTATAGCTGGTGGCTACTCAATAACAAAAGGCTATCCCTAAAAACATACATACCATACAAACAACATTATACTGACTGAGCAGGTTATTGGTTATGCTTATGAATATATGTTGGATATTCATGCCACCGGAGTGGTAGGAAAGGCTTTCCAGCCTGTGGACTACCTTTGTAAACTTTGTATACTTTGTAAACCCTCAAGGCAGGAAAGTGGCCAGCCACTTCTGACCTGAGGAATTTCCAGACTGTTTAACTGTCACAAAGGTCAGTTCCAGCCCCTCAACTGGATCCTTCCCAGATTATGCTAATTTTAGGTGAAAAGTGTGAACAAAAGTCACTAATCCCTGAATAGGAAAACCCCCCAATCCCTGAATTTCTGACAGAAACCTACCAATCCTTGAGCACAAAAGTCTACCAATCCCTGAATGGGAAACCCACCAATCCCTGAGCTCCCCAAAAAACAGGATTTGCAATCCCATGAATCCTCACTCTGGAAATTTCTACCCTAGAAAGCTCTACCCCCAAGAGATCCACCCCCTATATAGCACTGAACTCTGTCCAATTCCCAGCTGGAGCAGAGCTAGCCACTCCTGGATTTGTCCCTCCACAGCTTGGACCCTCCAATAAATCTCTTTTGTGAGATTTGCTGACTAACGTGACTCTCTCATCAGAAGACAAGAAACAATGAATCAAAGAAGAAAAGAGAAATATCCAGGCTGAGGTTCTTGAGCTCTTCAGCTCAGCCCTGGATACCCTCCTCTGGGAGCAGCACCGCCTCTACTGAGGAGACTTCCTCTCAGAGATACATGGTTCCTGGGCTCCTGTATCTCAGGATGTCCTTCCACTGGAACAGTGTCCCATCTCAGAGCTATATGATCCCTAGTCCCAAGACACCTTTCCATCCAAGTAGAAAGGCCAACACTGTATATGTCTAGACATCAACATACATGTACATATGCATCATATACTTTACATATACCATACAAGTCACATGTATAATATACATACATATATGCATGTAATAACAATGAAAAAGGAGTCTATGGATTTGAAGAAGAATAAGTAGGGTATATGAGGATATGGGGTCTAATTAGAAAGAATGGGAGGGTAGAGATGGGTTAATTATCTCAAAAATAAAATAAGAAAGAAAAGTAATAGTAATAAAAACATTTTCCTTTAGCTCAAAAATGTTTATACAGTACAGCACACAAGCTCAGTGCCTAATATAACAACAACACGGATTTAAAGTCACCCATTCAATTACTTGTGCCTCTTCCCCACATTTTTCCCTTTTTTTCTTTGCTAGATTATGTTACTAGGAACAATATCCATGCATTTTATCTCTACATATTAATGTCTAAAATTGTATGTGCCTCTGTACATAACATTTGTTTTCACTTTGAAAAGCGAAGAGGATTTTAGAAAATATTCCACCTATACTGCTAACACCATACTTTGAGAGGAAGGTCTTCCTGGCAATTCTATCTTTGTGACTTCCAGGATGGATTAGAAATATTTATAGTGGTTCTCCATTCCAAGTAATTCAGCCGCTCAAAGACGCTTCTTGGATGCTTATGGCAGTGCAGATTGAATCATTCCTTTTGTTTTCATGTTCAGATTGTAAGGAGAAAGGAGCACTTTCAAAGCTGATATCACTTGGAAACAGCTCCCTCCCTAGGAATGAATGACATGAGAAATTAAAGTTTTAAATAGCTGTGGATCACCACAGGAAGTGCAAGGCATGAATATATTACTTGTGTTAAAAAGAGGAAGTAAACAAAAGAGAAAGTCAGGAAACACAGATATTTTCACTTACGGGACCTTTGTTTTTCTTTGAAAATCAGTGTTGAGTGTTTTCTCAATTAAAAAAAGAAACAAAACATGGCTTATTTTTTTTCTACTATCTATCTACTCTTAACTGTAAAATCAGCAGGTAAATGTGTTATAGAAACAAATTAGTTGAACACAAATAACAGTAACGTATGCCCTCAAGCCATATTACACAGTATCATGTGTACATTATCTATCAAGGCTTGGTTCGTACATGTTCCCCAAAGGTTCTTGTTTGGAAGGATGGTCTCCATCCAGCTGTTATCAGGTGGTGCGTTTAGGACAGTAGTTCTCAACCTGTGGGTCATGATACCTTTGAGATTCGAAGGACCCTTTCACAGGGGTCATATATCAGGTATCTTACATATCAGATATTTATATTACAATCATAACTGTAGCAGCGTTACACTTATGAAGTAGCAATGAAAATAATTTTATGGTTGGAAGTCACCACAGCATGAGGATCTGTATTTAAAGGGTCTCAGCATTAGAAGGAGGAACTTAGTAAAAGGAAGTAAAGTTACCAGAGGTGTGTTCTTGAAGGGATATCGGGGACTCAGCCCCTCCTTTCTCTTTCTCCTTCAAGACTTCAGGAAAGTTGCAGTTTCTTCTGTAGTTATGCTCACAGAATTAAAGATCACAAAAACCACAGACTGCAACCTCTGAGACTGTGTGTCAAACTAGATTTCTTTTCCAGCTGATTATCTTCATGTCTTGTTGTAGCGATTTAAAGCTAAAAACACTATCCTAATTTATATCATGATGCTGGTTAACCATTAGTCATTTTTTGCCATGTCCTTCTTCCTTTCGTGCTGTTTCATATTTTTATCAAAACGTGTGTCTTCTAAAATAGTTTTATTCAGATACAGTTCACATGCCACGCTGTGCTGGTTGCCTAGTCAGAGGGAACCTCAGCTGAGAAGTTATCTCCACTAGATTGTCCCATGGACATGTCTGTGGGGCTATGGTATTGGCTGGTAAGTGATGTGGGAGGGCTCAGTTCACAATGGGTGGGACCATCCATGGAAAGATGGTTCTGGGCTGCTGCATAAGAAAGCAGCCCGAGCAAGCCACAGGGAGAAAGGCAGTAAGAAGCGTTGTTCTGTAGTCCTTGCTTCACTTTCCTGCACCCAGGTTCCTTCCTACCATAAGCTCCCATGTTGGCTTCCCTTGGTAGTGGACTGTAACCTGTATGCCAAATAAACCTTTCTTCCCCAGGTTACTTTGGGTCTGGATACTTATTACAGTAACCAAGAAAACTGGGACATATCTCACTCACCCACTTAGTGCATCAGCAGTTTTCAGTACACCCAAATGTACGTTCAACCACTGCCATTGTAAAGTTTAGAAGGTTTGTGTTACCTCTAAATATGGCTTGTGCTGGTATGATGATGATTCTACAGTCCCAGCATTCAAGAGGGCAAAGCAGGAGTAAAGTGATTTGGGATCTGTAACAGGATACTTATTCTGCTACATTGTAGCTCAGTGATTAGGTAGTAGAAATGGAGGTAGAGCTGGGAGAAAAAGAGAGGAAGGAGAGGGGAGAAAGAGAGGAAGGGGAGAGGAGAAAGAGAGGAAGGGGAGGGGAGAAAGAGAGGAAGGGGAGGGGAGAAAGAGAGGAAGGGGAGAGGAGAAAGAGAGGAAGGGGAGGGGAGAAAGAGAGGAAGGGGAGGGGAGAAAGAGAGAAAGGGAGGAGCAGAAGGGGGTTATCAGCTATGGAGAACCACGGATGGCTTGAAAGCTGTCCCGAGTAGCAACTTCTATCAAAAGGTTAGCTATTGGGTAACAACTCTAATTGTGTGAGCATCTTATTGATTGAGCATTTCTTAATATATAAATCCTTTAGATAATCATTAAGCGTTAAGAGTCTCATTTTTACCAGGTACTGCAAGTATGGCAGATATTGTCTGGGGTTCAGCCAAGCTTTGTGGATGCAGTGTGGGGGATTGGCAGAGCCATCCCCCATGCTGGCCTCTCATGGGTGCCAAGGCCTGTGCATCTAGCTAGCCTGAGCCCTGGTCAGAGCCGAGGAGCAGTGGGAACATGGTGGCTGCCCGGAAACAAGCCGGACCAGGCGCCCTTTTCTAAATATCACCCCTACAAGAGTCAGCCAGGACTACATAGTGAGGTCCAGGCTCACAAAATCAAACAGAAACAGGAACAAGCACCCCACAACCTCCTAAAAAACCCTATTGTTGGTCAAGTTTATTTCCCATACACACAATCTCCCAGATCAATCATATCGACTGAGAATATGTACCAGAGGCTTGCTCCCAAGCCAATATAGTGGAGGCATTTTTCCCAAGTGATCCTAGCTTGAATAGACATAAAACTAGCCAGCACACATTATTGCAATCAATCATCCAATTGATCTTTACTTCCTAGGCAGTGACAAAGCAGATGAATTCCCAAATAGGACCATGCAAATTTGTCACCCAAGGACACCAGCAAGGATAGCTAGTGGAATCTTAAATCCAGCTGTTCTAAATTCAACAAGTTGAGGCCAACAGATGACACATTTCCTCTAGCTCCTATAAAAGTATCCCAGGTGTCACTGTATCAATAGAGGCTGAATTTATAGTGTTTACCATGGTGTTTTCAGTTCCTACACAGTTATTGACAGAAACTTAGGATATGTTTGTTGATGAAAAGCAAACAGGAGAAAACAAATGAAAAACTAAGAAGCTTTGCCTACCATATAATTTGCAAATATGCTCTTAGGTTCTTTGAGATAATGTTTCAGTCTATTTTTATGCACAGACTTTTTAAAGCTTTTAAATTCAATTAGGTGGAGTAGCAATCTTTATAGGGAGCTTTCAAAATGTATACCTGGAAAGCACATCCACATTTTATCTTCCCGTTTTACACAAAATTATTTCATCTGCCTGAAAACAACTGTGAAGTTTACTTGAATTTGAGGGACCTGACCCTTGTAATAATTTTTGATTTCTTCAAAATTGCATTTAATAGCTCACATCTTCCTCATTGACTCATGATACTTCCTCATTTGCCACACATCCGCACAGACTTCTAACGTGCTTAGATCAGTTAGTTAACACTCCTTGCAACGGAACTGCCTACTTTTATCTATTTTTGTATTCTTATAAAATTTCATGTTTAGTAGGTTAAATCTTCCATAATTTCTTTATTTTCATTTTTTTTTTAAATTTCTACCACACTTGCTTCTCTAGATGAACCAGAGCAGGCTGAGCAAGATACGGAGAGGAAGCTGGGAAGCAGTACCTCTCCATGGTTTCTGCTTCAGTTCCTGCCTCCAGGTTTCTGCCATGAGCTTCTGCCCTGCGTTCCATCAATGATGGATTGTGACATATATAAGTTAAATAAACCATTTTGTTTTAAATTATAAGTTGCTTTTGCTCATGGTGTTTTATCACAGTAGTATAAACCTAAGTAGGACACTCATGAAAACACACACTTTTAAAAAATGGGATTGGAATAAAGGTACCCTGGATGGAGGAACAATGCTTCTCCCAGATAATAAAAATTGCAAGATAATTCCCCATGCCAGTTGTCAGATAACTCCCTTTGAGTTGCTGGTCAGAGCTGTCCCAGAGACCATCCAGACAATAAAAGTATTTCCATTGTCCTTGGCTGTCCACCAGAACTGGATGACAAAACTCTCCTGCTGAAGACATCACACACTTAGGTCACAGGACACAGAGAAATCAAGCCGGTATTGATCTGAAGGAATCCTCCTTAATTGGTGAGCTTTCATACTGCAGGCTGCTGGGGCAAAAAGTAAAAACAAAAACCTGTGAGAGGTGCCCATGTGCATTAGTGGCATGAATAGCTTGAGAGTAATCAATTGCTTTTTGCTTGATTTAAGGATTGTTCTACAAGAGGGAACCCATATATGTAGACTTGGCCTGGAACTGATAAATGGGTAGGTCTTAAGCCCTAGGGGAAAATCTACTATTAGTTTGCTAAATGGACCTGATAACATATTGACTCATTCCTAAATCCATAAATGAGTGAAGCTCTCATCTCCCAGAGAGAATTTTGTTTTTTCAGTAGGTGGCAGAAATAAACAATTCACAATTGCTCAAGTATAGAGAGCAAGTGGATGTGAGGAGATTTGTTCTCAAAGGACCTAGATCTATACCCTCCCCTGGACATGCGGTTATCCACACAAGACCTGCACAAGATCATGCCAGTCAACATTTCAGCATGGAGAGTACAGGGGCATGGAAAGCCCTCATCCCTAGCTGAGAAGCTATTAACTGTTCATCGCTGCTGGGAAATTTTTCTTCAGGGGTACAGCCCTTGGTCACTTGCTTTGTTAGTTGCTTTTCTATTGGTATTCTGTAACACCATGAAAAGATAACTTATAAAATAAAATGTTTCATTGGCTTAGGGTTTCAGAGGCTTAGAGTCCATGATGGGAGGGTGAAGGAACACCTGAGAATTCATGTTCTGTTTCACAACCAAGAGGCAGTGAGAGGCACACTGAAAATGGTGTGAGTGCTTAAAACCTGAAAGTCCACCCCCAGTGACACACCTCCTCCAACCAGACCACACCTTCTAATCCTTCCTAGACATTTCCATCAACTGGGGACCAAGTATCCAAACACACAAGCCTACACTGGTCATTCTTATTCAAGCCACCAGAGTTACTCACACTCTAGTGGATGGATCCATACTCATACAGGACTAACCAGGCTCAATTGGTTTAAGAAAAAAAAAAAAGAACACCAAGTTGAGAGGCAGACTTCTTGGGAGTGAATATTTCATCGATAGTTGCAGGAGGAAAGATACATATATATATATTATATACATTTATGAAAAAATTTCAAATACAAATAAAACCATTAAATTCAAAGAATTGAAATCTAAATAATTCTCCTGGTAGATAGACTGTATCTATTATAAATCCAGTTATTCAAAATTACAAGCAATACAAACACAAGAGTAGCAAAAGTCTATGTCATGTGTCAGGATATATGCCTTAGTGTTCTTGGAACTATGCCAGGTTTAATAACTAATTATAACAATCATTTTTCACATCCTTTCCAGACATTGTACTAAGCATGCACCCATGTTAGTATTTGTTACTGTTAATTTCATCACAGGATGATGGAAATTTTTGATTACATTATTATAATGCATAATCATAACAACTTGTGATGTCATGATTAGATCTACTTTTGTCTAACTGTTCTAAAGGGCTTATTATATGTGATATGATTGGCATGTTGCTTTGTCATTTTTCTTATGTTCTTAGGTTGAGATAAAGATAGCCATGGGTTTGCTTTAATTTGAAGCGCAATGGTTTAAATTAGCTATACAGAGAATGTTTTGTTTCCTTTTTACTAAAACTTAAAGACATATACTTTATTATGATTTATTTCTGTCCATCACTCATTTCCATAAATCCCAGTTTGCAGCCTCCTGTAATAGTTTTCTGTTTGCTGCTACCTTCCCAGTGCTTCACCAGGATTCTCAGTTGTATGGCTTGATAAGTACAAGAGATTTGTTTACCTTATTTTGTACCATGCTTTTATCATGTGTGTGTGTGTGTGTGTGTGTGTGTGTGTGTGTGTAGGGGTCTGAAGAACACAACTTCCTCAAAACTTTGCTATATTTATTTGCTTTAAGCAAGAACATAAGTTGATTTCTATCAATTCCTTTAAGTTCAAGGTCAAAGCATCAGTAGGTTTGGTGAGGGTTTCTTTCTGCTTTGTAGACAGGAATTCTAAGTATAGCATCCTCTGTGGAGAGGGACATCATGCTCACATATGCGCAAGGCCAAAGGGCAAAGAGAACAAAGTCCCAAAGAGAGTAAGCCCTACGATAGGATCACCTTTGTGTAGCACTTGCTGGTCTTAAACGGGCCATCCTCCTGTGGTATATTTTTCAGCACTGTGTGCCATAGCAGCTGGCTGAATGCTTGCATTACATGGAACATTCATTTGCAGACTCCAAGTCATTAGACCCTGTGGGTTACAGTGCTCTACCTGTGTCACTTAGCAGTAAGTGCTCAATCTCATTCAACAGTGTGTGAGGCTCCTCCCTCCCAGAGAGAACTGAAACTAATGACGTGACATATTGTGTCATCAGCCCCAACAGAGCTCTGAGTTTATCATCCAAGGAAGAAGATGGGTGGAGACATAAGAAACATCTTCTGTCATGCAGACCTCCTACACTGGATGCCAAGTGCTCTCATAGAAGACAGGCCCTGCGGTCATTGGTGTAAATGAGATGACGATGAAGACCCACAGGACAGCACAATTGTATCTTACAGGGCAGAGCAAACAGCATTTATACACTGTTTCTTCTCTGCTTGCTGGGGTCTTATGTTGTCACCCAGCCTTGTCTTGAGCTTGCGTTTCTGTCACCTCGGCTTTCCTGGTACTGGATTACAAAGGTACACCACCATACTCAGAAGCCTTTATAAGCTCCTTAGCAGGCTGTATCATTTCTCTGAAGTGGATTCCCTGAAGCTTGGAAAGTTCATATATAACAAAAGATTAGATACATTAATAAGCTAATGTAAATGAATACAAACTCCCAAAATCACACTTTCCATGCCTTGTTTTGCTTTGTGGTTCTAAGTATCAAATCCAGGTATGCTAAGCAAGTGTCTACCACTAAGCTACGACCCTAGTCTACCCTGTATCCTTGTAAATAATTTTATTCCCTAGATAGTTATGACATCATTGGTTCTGTTGTCCTGTTTCTTAAGACAAGCTTTCACATGTCAGGCTGGCCTGGAACTCACTATAGGAGCCCATGCAGCCCTTGAATAGTGACTTTCCACCCAGCTACACTGAACAGGCAAAGCACTCCTTGGAATCCTCCTACCCCTTGCAACCTGGATCTCAGCTACCAGCAAGGCAGAAGCCTCTGCTATTGAGTCATGCTTAAGTAATTTAAAATTCCAAATATTGGTAGGTTTAGTTCATAGTAGACCTGGTTTTAGCCAACTCAGTTAGGAGGAGTGAGTTTTTCCTGTTGTTGAACAGATCTCCTGGCAGGCAAGGGTCCAGTTTGCTAGAGCTCTGAGCTGTATAGTTTCTTTGTGGGATGTATGTCTTATGTTGCATCTAGGAGAGAGAGAGAGAGAGAGAGAGAGAGAGAGAGAGAGAGAGAGAGAGAGAGAGAGAGACAGAGAGACAGAGAGACAGAGATATGGGTTGGGGAACCAGGTTTCTTTCTATGCACTTCTGGTTGCCCACTACTTGAGTTTGTAGCTGTTAGCATTCTCTCTAAGCTCTGCCCCACAGTTACCTGGCAATAGCCAGGTAGGCCTGACTCAATATAAAAGGGGCTGCTTGGCCCCTCCTCACTCTCTTGCCCTCTTGTTTCTCTCTTGCTCCCTTGCTCTTCCCTTCCCCCCTCTCTCCCCATTCCCTACAGCCCTCTCTCCCCATGTGCTCATGGCCAGCCTCTATTCCCTCCCTCCCTCCCTCCCTCCCTCCCTCCCTCCCTCCCTCCCTCCTTCCCTCCCTCCCTCCCTCCCTCCATTTCTCTGCCTCTACTACTCTCTTAACTCCCTTCCCCATGCCCTGAATAAACTCTATTCTATACTATACCATCGTGGGGCTGGTCCCTCATGGGGGAGGGATGCCTTGGCATAGGCCCACTGAGCCACTCCTTTCCCCATACCTCACCACACTTCCATAGAACATCTCTCTCCTCTCTTTATCTTTTTATAAGCACATCAGTATCCATATTCCTGCCTTAGCTTTCCATGTTCTCAGATTATAAATGTGTGTACCACCAGGCCTATTTTTAAACTGGGTAATTTCCAGAATTAAAATAATAAATGCTAGTGACAAAAACATACAATAAAGTTTCCCCTTTCTTGTTTCACAGAGAAGTGGGTTTTAGCTGCTCCATTGAGGGAGGCATATAGTGTTGGTCAAAGGAAGCAAATCCTTGCAGGTGTTTTGGGGATGGGCTCTGGGAAGTGGCTTCTGCCAAGCTGCTTAGAATCTTGAATCCTGCATAGCTCAGCACGGATTGACAGGACAACCCCAACCTTAAACCAGATTGACAACTGAGTCATTCATTTCCTGTATCTCAGCTGGACCTCCCTGACTCAGTGGTTCCAGAAAGGGTCCAGCCCCTGACTGATCAGACTCAATCACCTGCCAGTCTGGTTGCAAAAGAGTTTGGAGTTAGAATTCAGTTGGTTTCATGAAAATAGACAGTGTTTACAGGAACAAAATGTGCTTTCTAAAATCTGACCCTGCTTCTATTTTTTTTTTTTAGTATTAAAAAAGTTTTAAAAACATTTTAAAGTTTCTGCAATGAACTTGTTCATTGAACAAATATTTGGTGAAGACCTAAGTGGCCAGCGTTTTGTACAAAATGCTAGCCCGGCACATATGCTGGTCCTTACAGCCTGCAGCTAAGTAAAGGGGTACACAGGAATTAAGTGCACTATTCTAGAGATGACAAGGAGAGGCCAAAGGAGACAGAGACTATTGCACTCAAGTTACTCAAGCAGAGGGAGCCACACAGGACACTGTTCCTCTAGGACAGGGCTGGAGAGAGAAGGCTGCACATGAACAGTGGAAGAAGGAGGATCATGTAGTTAATGGTGGGGTGTAAGGAACACTGTGTCTCTAAGGTTGCCAGGGTCCAGGCTGGGGAGACTCTGCACAGCAATGCTGGAGAACTGGCTTGGGCCGCTGGGTAACCATTCACCCTCCAAGAGCTCTCTGAAGAGCTGTTCTTTCTCCTGCTGTGTTTTGTGTACACACCACTACAGCTAGTGGCTCACCAGGGAAATCATCTCTGATCTATGAATTTGCTGGCTTACATCTCAGTGAGCAGTGAAGGGTGTTATGAGCCCGACGTGATTTTTTTTATGGAGGAGGGCAACAGTTCCTAGTACAGGACCTATCTTGAAAAGCCTCTTCCTGGCTTCACTCTGGCTTCACTTCCTTTATTGCAATATCAAATACACCCATCTCAGCAGCGCAGGTCCACTTCTGTGCGAACCTAAGAAAGGGGAAACGTCTGCTTTCAATTTAGGTTTGTTATTAGTGCTTAATATTTTGAAAGGGAGTCTGCATTAAGAAATCAGATTGATTATGGAATAAGGCAGATGTCTACAATGAGTCAAAGTTAGACTGGTCTTACTTCTGTAATGCTGTCTGCCAAGCGAGATAGCATCCATTGCAGTTGTGGTCTGGTACCTCAAGCAATTGCCCGTTGGCGTGCTGATGACTGCACATTGCTAGAAAGGGCCATCTCCAAGTGATAAAGCTACAGATTGAAATTCCATCTTCATTACTTTCTAAGACAGTGGCTTTCAACCTTCCTAATGTTGTGACCCTTTAACATAATTTACAGTTCCTTCACCATAAAATTACTTCCACTGCTACTTTGTAACTGTAACTTTTACTCTTGTTACAAGTCATAACGTAAATATCTGTGTTTTACGATGGTCTTGGATGACCCCTGTGAAAGGGTCCTTCATTCCCCAAGGGGTCACAACTCCTAGGTTGAGAACCACTGTACAAGGTTGGAGAAAATTCTGAAAAACTATGTCCCTAGATGTAAGGTTGCTTAAGTCATGTATAGCTATCAATAGCAGCGGGGATCTGCTCCAGAACTTTTTCACTGTGGATATTGTCATTATGTTCACACCAGTGTCCTCAGAATCCATACAATAACGCAGTTACAAAAGCCTAGATGGCCCCGCCTACAGCACATACTGTCAGTTGTTCGAAGGCTGAAAACCTTGACTGTATCTAGTAGTATGCTAGCAGTGTAATAGCATAGACAATGGTTACACAATAGTATTTGTGGATCTAAAGAGATAAGCTAGAAAAGACCCATGGTGGAATAAGGATGAAAAATGATGCTCTGCCATCTCTTCTACCACGCAAGAACACATTTGTCTCTTCTACTGTGTCTAGTCACAGCGAGAAGGCAGTCATGGGTGAGACCTCAGCAGACACTAGATTTGCTTGCCCCTTGATCTTGGACTTCCCAGCCTACAGGACTGTGAAGATCGATGTAAGTCTCTTAAGCACAGTGGATGGACAGTGGGTCTTAGAGCACTGTCCTAGGTACTGATCTTTTCCTACTGTATAATTTTTGTGAGGCTGTAATATTCTCCTCTCTGTATTATTTATTGTTTTTCAGTTGTTTTAAAACTTATTTGTAGCCTCATTTTTCCTCTTAGCCTTCTGGTTGTTGTAGATTATCAATATATTAGATCTAGAAAGACCTAATAGGCAAATATTTTGTATTGAATACCAGTGGTCCTCTAAGACTCCTTCAGACCCTCAATGCCAGATGGGGACTACTGGGACATCAGTTTTGTAGTCTGTGCAGTAATCATGTTCTCAGGCTTTCTGGGATGAAGAAAGCCTGGATTTTAAGCTATTCCATTTATTTAAGCTTAAAACCATGGATTTTAAGCTATTCTAATGAACCCCCTTTAATATATATTATGTGAACACACACACACACACACACACACACACACACACACACGTGCAGGCGTACGACCAGTTCCCCTAGAAAATCATACTCACTTTATCTGTACCTCTTCATTCTTCCCGAGCCCCGCTTCGTATGTGGTGTCTACTGGTTGGGTGAATGGTATTAACATTCTCTGCACCTTAAGTCTTCTGTCTCTCCTGGACATTCATTTCTTTATCCATCCCCTCGCTTGACAGCCTCCTAGATGACCACCAGCACCTCTGCTAAGAATACAACTAGCACAGTGATAGCCTGGAACTTTCCCTGCTCCCCAGATCAGAGTGACGCTTGGGGAACCGGACCTGTAACAACTCTCTGACTCACATTCCTTTCTGCCTCTAGCTGTACTAAACACTACTGAGTTTCAGGAATCCTTTCTCTCTTTTACCTTCAAGCTTTGCCAGACATATTGATTAGAAGAAGCCCTTCTTTCATTTTGCTTTATTATTTAAAATATTTTCTTTCCTTCTTAATGTATTTTCAGAGTGACCTCTGCTTCCCCACAACACTGAACATCCCTATCTACCTACATGTCCATTCTGTCAACTTTTGCTAGTGTCTAGTGTATAATAGATTTCTTTCTTTTCTGAAGGAAGGTCTCATAACATAGACCTGGCTCCCTAGAACTCAGTTTATAGATTAGTCTAGCCTTAAACTCAGACATTTGCCTCCCTTTGCCTTGCAAATGCTTGGACTAAAGGTGTACCATCACATATGACATAGCAGATTAATAATAAAATATTGCCATAATGACTAATTCATTGTTCTGCCCTTCCATTTTAGTAATAGGGCGACTTTTCCAGAGGGTTGACAATCCATGTCAAGGCATGTTCTCATGGTTCCCTCAGCCTAAATTAACCTTAGTTGTGGTTTTCCTAGGTGAGCATTATTCAAATTTGTCTCTTTTGTTGTTTTCTGTGCTTTCATGGTTCAACATCTCTCAGATAAGTGCATTTGGTCTTCAGCTATGTCAGTGCATTTAGTCACTAAATACAGTGTTTTAAAACCTGAAGAGACAGCTCAGCAGTTAAGAGCAATTGCTGTTCTTGCAAAGGACACAGGTTTGTTTCCCAGCACTCACATGGTAGCTCATAGCCACTGGTCACTCCTGTTCCATGGGATCCAATGTCCTCTCCTGCCCTTTCTGCTCACTAGTCATGTAGATGGTACACAAATGTATATACAATTAAAACACATAGGTAGAATAAAAATAAGTAAAATCTTTAAGAGTATGTGTTTTGGCTCGGGTACTATGGCTTCTCTTCAAAGTGATTTCATTACTTTTGGTCTTATCTGTTGATTTGGTTCATTTTAACCTTCAACCACTCCCTGCATTCTGTGGGATTTGAATCCCACTCCTGTGGGTTCTACATTTTGAATGTCAATAGCAATATTGTCTTTAATGGGGGGAGATATTTTTCTCTTCTGTTTTAATGCTTCTTTTCCGTGTGCAATTAAAGAACATATTTCCTAACTGTTTGTAGCAACCTACTTTTACTTTTCTTTCTAGAAGGATGCTGCTTGTACTTTGGGGGGCGGGGGGTGACTCATTTGAGGAAAAGGGAGGCACTAGAATGTAGAAACTAGTAAGAGGCAAGTGAGTCAGAACACTATTCCAAGTTACTTTAATCGTAAAATGTAACACTTCATTAATAACCAAAGCATCCAGAAACCAACCCACTTGTAAATGGCTTGCTATTCCCATACAAATGTAGTGGGGGAGGGGCAGGCATGCCCTAGTTGGCCTTCATGGGTCACCTTGGTGTAGATTGTTCACAGTGAAGCACCTCTGTTACACAACCTCAAGAGCACATTTCAGCCCTTCCTGTTCTTAACCTTGCAGGTAAACAATTCCCAGCAGGGCACTTCCCCTTTGAGTGTGTGCTACCTTCTCTCCTTTCCCTCTACAAGCCCCTAGCCATTGCTCCCAGGTCCCTTCCTCATTCACTTCTAACATCCTCTGGGCATGATCCATATGGATTGTACTTCTCAAGAAGGTGTAGCCTTTTCCTTTGCTTCTTTTATAACAATTGCGAATGTGGTAGTCTTTCTAATTGACAGTGGGATAGTCTAGAAAGGTGCTCTAAAGTAATTAAACGATTAAATAGTAAATGGCCTATAAAATATGCTTCTACTAGTAGGCTTAATTAAAATCTTTTGTTTTTGATAACAGATAACATCTCAAAAAATTAGTAACTATAGGACCTGTGGTAAAAGACTGACACCTGTGTTTATTTGCAAAGTAAGCACGTCTATGCCTTTACTTTATACCGGTCCTTATGTTTGATAAGAATATATAACTACAATCTGAAGATGTCATTAATTGACTTGTAAAAACCATGTTTCTCAAAACAAAATTTACATTGTATTTTTCTTACAGGGGATGGAATACAAAGAGTAGTAGTCTTATTCATCTTAATATAGTTTTACCAGTAGAAGTTAAATAGCGTGTCTAATCATAATGTTTCACTTAACAAATATCACCTATAATACGTCTAGCAATATGAAATCAGTGATCTGTTTGAGGGTAAAATAATGTACGATTTCAGCCCCAGTGTATTTCTCTGTGATACTCTTACTATTCAAACACAATAGAAAAACTCACTCAAACATGGTGGCTCATGTCAGTAAATTCCAACAGGTAGAAGCTGGAGCAAGAGGATCAAACTTTGAAGGCCAAGAACTCTGTCTCAAAATGAAAAGAAGCAAAGCAAGCAAATTAGAACATATTCCCGGCATTTAATTCTCAGAGACTGTAAACATGCCCCTTTTCTACATTCAGGGTGACTTATGCTTGATTGTAATAAGATTATTTCAGTGGATATACAGAATATATAACTCAAATGCAGCTATAGATGTTATTTACTGCAGAAACTGGAAAAGTTGCTTTTGGAGAGCGTGGGGCTCATGTAATAGTTGGATGGCTTCCCTCCGGTTTTAGGAAATTTGATCCAGAAATAGAAAGTGGTGGGAACTGCACTGGAGTCTGAGATGCCCATGTCATTCAATTCATCTCTGCCTCCGAGTGATGCTTCGGGAGTTACTTTATCTCCTGTTCTCCATTTCTATTCCTTTAGCATCCAAATCCCGTCATGAGGCGCTGCACTGTGCTGGGGACATCTGAGGAGGTGTGGGTAGAGGCGAAACTTAGAGGACATAACTGAGAAATTGACAGTCCTACATGAAGGATTTTCAGATTCAGGCTAGTTTAGGCCATTGCTTGTAGTGTCCCCAGTGGGAACTGGGGGAATTATGTTTGAGTGTCTGTTTAGGCTGTGTTGTTTTGATTGTGTAAAATGCTTCATCAGTGTGGTGTGTTGTTGAAGATAGATCATTCAAATAGGTCTTTTTCAGTTCAGTCCTTACTACCTTCTTTTGCTTTTGTTGGTGGTGCCTGAAGTTGGCACACTAATGTGCTTTCCCATATAGTCATATCAAGTCTCAACTCTTCTACCATTAGAGGAAAAGACTGTGTTTTCCAGTTTTCTTTGCACTATTATTGATAGTAATTATTTTGCAGTTGCTGAGGCTCTAACCCAGTCTCACCCATACTTAGCAAATGTCCTACTGAGTTGTGTAACAACCTGGCCCTACCTTACTTTCAAAGATTTATTATGAAGTGTGTGTGTGTGTGTGTGTGTGTGTGTCTGTACATGATTGCAGGTGCCTGAGGAGGCCAGAAGTGGGCATCAGATCCTTTGTAGTTGAAGCCAAATAAACCCTTTCTTCCCCATGTTGCTTTGGTTATGGTGTTTCATCAGAACAATAGTGTCTAACCACGTCACAATGTAACTGCTTCCACTTCTCAATAGCTTAGGTTGCAGATGTCTGACACCACCTGGCTTTAGATGTATTTCCTGGAAGACATTAGTCCAATGCACATTTTTATGTCTATGTCCATGTTCATGTCCATGTCTATGTCTATATGTGTATGTGTGTATGTATATGTGTTTATGTATGTAAAATATAAACTTTAGTTTGCTTTCTATTGCAGTGATAAAGACCATTTCCAAAAGCAACTTGTCGGGAAGGGTTTACTTCATCTCACAGCACCAGGTCATAGTATATCTACACTAAATGGAATCAACGCAGGAATTTCAACCAGGAACCTGGAGGCAGAGATCCTGGAGAAACACTCCATACTGGATTTCTCCTCATGTCTGTTTTCATCCTGCTTTCTTATACTACCCAGGACCACCCACCAGGGGGTGGCACTGCCTGCAGAGATCTGAGCATCAGTAATTAATAAAGAAAATTCCCCACAGACTTGGCTAGAGGTCAAACTGATAGAGGCATTTTCTCACATGAGATTTCCTTTTTCCAGATGTGTCTAGTTTGACTGAGTTGACAAAAAAACTAACTGGGCATAGGATGAGGCCAGGCACATTTTATAATATTAAAATATTGTTATTGTGTGACATTTGTCTCATTGAAACATTTTAACTTTGGCCACTTTGTATTCAACAGAGAAGCCAAAGACACAGTCTGGAGAAAAGGACTCATCCTGAACAAATGGTACTGAAAACACTTGTTGTCCACATGCAGAAGAATTAAGTTAGACCCATATGTATCACTCTGAACAAAAACTAACTCCAAATGGATCAAAGACCCCAATGTGAAATCTGAAACACTGAAACCGCGAGAAGAGGCAGTACCTTACATGACATAGAAGCGGGAAAGGATTTTTCTGAATAGGGCCCAATTTGCCCAAGGCTAGCTATTGACAAGTGGTAGTGTTGTCAATTCATGAAACTAGAAAGCTTTTTCACAGCTAAAGGAACAATCAACCAAGTGAAGAAGAGGCCCAAAGAATGGGAGAGCATGTCTGCAAGCTATATACCTGACAAAGATTAATACATATATATAACAACAAAAATGACTCATTCAAAAAATTAACATGGAAAATGAACAGAAAATTCACCAAAGAAGAAAAAATGTAGCTAAGAAATACCTCAGAAAATGTTCATCATCCCAAGCAGTTAGGGAAATGCAAATCAATAGAGCTTTGAGATATCATCTTACCTCCAGTCATAACGGCAAAGATTAACAAAACAACAGATAACAAATTCTGGAGGAGATGTGGGAGAGAGGTCCCTCATCTACTGTTGGTGGGCAGGTTGGTCAGACTGGTGCAGCCACTTTAGAAATTGCTGTGAAGAATTCTCAAAAATTCTAAAAAATAAATCTACCATATGACCCACCTATACCTCTCCTTGGCGTATGGCTAAAGGACTTGACATCCTATTCTATAAATACTTGCTGGAGAAACTGCTTCCACCTCTCAGTAGCTTAGGTTGAAGATGTATGCCACAACCTGGCTTTAGATGTATTTCCTGGAAGACATTAGTCCAATGCACATTTTTATATGCATTTAATTTATTGCTACTCAATTTATAATAGATTGTAAATGGAAACAAAATAAATGTTCTCAAGTCAACAATTGGAAGAATGAAAATATAAACCAAGAGATACTATTCAGCCATAAAAACAAATGAAGTTATGAACTTTGTAGACAAATGGATGGAACTAGGAAGTGTAATATCTACTGAGGTAGCCCAGACACAGAAAGACAAACATCATTTGTTCTCTTGGATCAGAGACTCCTGGCTCCAAAACATTAGATGTGAGTACATATCCTAGAGTAACATCAGAAACCAGGGAGTTGAAAAGCATCCTTTGCTGAGAGAAGGATTGAGGGGAAGTGATAGAGAGGGGATGTCAGGGAATAATTGAGGATATGGAAAAGAAGAAGGGTTCTAATCGAGAAGTGGAGAGATAAATACAGAAGAAGTATGGTAAAATAACAAAGATATCTGAAGAAGTAATGAGGAATAATTATTAACTATTTACCTAAGAAAGGAAACCCTATCATACACATAAGTTTGTGTGTAAATATACATCTATAGTTCAAATGAAATCTTTTTATCTAGTCCAACAGTGCTTCCTCCAAGAGCCAAAGGCCTCAAAAACAAGACAAAACAAAAACAACAACAACAACAAAACAGACATGAGAAGCCCTCTTTTGAGTTGCTATAGAATGCTGTTCAAGAGACTCCAAGAACCTATAGGCTATGGCTATTGTTCATGGTTTTCCCCAAGATATGGAAGGTAAATGCCTATTGCTGAGGATAATGTACTTCAGGGGCAAAGGCCCCTGAGTTGCAACTGACCTAAATGTCTCCATTCCCAGGACTAGCTGTTATGGTATCAGGAGGTGCCATGCAAGCTTCCAGTGGAAAGAAGTTGTCAACAGTCCTGCTTACTTATAATGTTTATGAACCTGAACAGAAAGGAGCATGGCCTGATAACCCCAAGTCTTTAGCAGTTGCATGGATACCATTTTGGTAAACAACTCTCTAATTGGACTTAAGAATCACTCAACAAGAGGTAAACCATGCCTACCAGAAACCGAGCCAACTACCCAAGGCTAGTGACGTCATGAATCTTGGAGGAGAATCTACAACCACTACTTCACTAAGCAAGCGTGATCCTTAGCTGCATTCTACATATTTGTCCTCATAGCCACAGGTAAGTGTAATCTTCACCCCTCATTGAGAAAACATCTCTGCAACAGATTTGGACTATTAGAGAAAACAACACACAATCACAGTGTAGACTTGTGAATCTTAGTTCTAATGGATACAGCTATAAAAACACTTTGGAACCTAAGGCTTAGGGAACATTGTGTAAGAAGAAGTCGAAAGATTGTAATTGCAGAGGATTAAGGAGTTTGCTGTGAGATTGTCCCTCCTACTAAAGTCAAAAGCTACCCATAAAGTCTCACCAACAAGACTGCCTGAACGAGGACAACAACATTGTCTAATGGCAAAGCACATGAGGGAAAGACCACAGGGCTCAAGTCTGCAAAAAGAGCTATAGGTAAATAAGGAATGCTGAAATTAAGAGAAATGGTTGGCCATGAAGACTGAGTAGGTTATATTAAGGGATATATTATTATAATAATAATAATTAGGGATAATACATTATTATACTAAATATTACTGTTCTAAATATATATTCTCTCTCTCTCTCTCTCTCTCTCTCTCTCTCTCACACACACACACATACACACACACACACACACACACATTTCTCACACATCCTCCAGTCTGTGTAATACTGTGTACTGTGTTACTCTTTCCCTGTCCCTTTATCCAAATGATTTGATGATAAGAGAAAGCTTCATATATTGTACACACTGTAGATTATGTAGGGATTTCAGGATTGAATGTGTGGAGCCTCAAATTAAAATCTAACTTGGTGCCCTCTGTGTGTCTGTTAGCAATGAAAACACCTGTTCCTGATTCACAGGAAGTCACTATGAGCTGGATAAACCATACTTCCTGGGCCTGTCCCCTCTGTGACCCCAGTGTCACTGTTTCTTCCTCTGGAGAAGAGATACATAAAGGATATTATGTCCCTGAATCATGGCAATTTGAACAATTCTTTCACCACAAGTGTCTGGACTATTCTAACCTTTAGGGCTTGCAGTAATATGGATGGATTTGATTGTTACATTTTTTGTTACTGTTAAAAGACAGTATCTTTTTATATTAAATCTTCCATTAGTATGACATACCCATTTTCTATGCATTTTAAGAGTTTCATCATTTCTTTGAAAAAGTTTTGTATATCTGTATTTTTAGATTTATCCCCGTACTTTTTCTCATTGTTATTTCACACACAAAATTGCAGTGATCTTCCTGAACAGACATTCTTTATAGAGATGAACATATATTTTTTAGACTTCTTGCTCACTTACAGTAAATTTACATTTCCTTTGTAATGCCTTCGAGGTGCTGTCTTTTCAGTGATGTACTAAAAACTCAAGTTAATTGGCTTTGCCATATGTAAGCCCCTCCCACTTACCTTTTTCTTTCCTCTGATGTCAGACTATCTAAGTTTTAATGAATCACAAATGTTAACACTGTGTGTCTTCTGTCCCTGTCTTTGTTTTTTATGCAGGATTAAATAATATTTAATATCTAGTGCCTCCTAATTATTTTTTATTTGCTTTTTAGCCCACCTGTAATTTGTTTTGGTGTTTGCTGTGGTGGGCCATGTCAGTTTTAGTTCTTTCTTCCTTAGAAGTTAGGTAAATGTTTAGTGTTATTTTATTATTCTGTGAATACTTAGTCATGAATTTCTGTCTGAAGCCATCATCCTCATTCTCCTTAACTGGGAAGTTAATGAGTCTTGGAATTTTAGTCAATCAATTAATCCCGTTTAAAATTCAAGGATACTTTGCCCTAAGGTGTAGTGGCTTCTGGCAAATGTTTCCAGCAGAGAGCTCAGAGAATATACTGTTTGGTGGCCTGCTGAGTGTGGAGTCCTACAGGTGGATGAAGGACTCTGGGGACTTGGGAAACATGGTATCACTTAGAATTTTCATTTGAAGGGATGTAAGTCTCAATTTCTGCAAGGTTTTTGGTGTGTGTGTGTGAGTGTGTGTGTGTGTGTGTGTATTTTAACAAGAAGTAAGTAAATATAATAAGAGAAAAAGAGAAAGAAAATCTGAGGTATTAATTTAGCCCTCAGAAGTTGAATCATGTCAAGAAAGCACATAGAAGAGGTAATCTGGGTCTCATGAAGATCATCAATTGAGAGCTTTGCTTATTATGGAAAATTACACACAGAGAGGTGCAGTGCCACAGGAATTCATCTCTTACCTTCCACAATTCCCAGTTCTGAAGTTGCTATTTCATGTCTAATTCTTCCTGTTTTGACCCCACCCTTCAATCATGGGTTACTTGGAAACAAATCTTAACTATCTATCCTTGCACATATAAACATTTTGGTAGTACTCAAAGGTGGAAACCTTTGGCAACATAAAGCACTTAGTACCCAAGCTGATGGAAACTTGTTTCTTGTTCTGCTGAGAATGCAGAGTGTGGACAAACCTTGAACCTGGATTGAAGTAGGCTCTTGGCTTTCAATCCACTCCCTAAGCCTCTCCACCTCTGGGGATACTGCAAGCCCCTCACTGACCCACCCTAAAGATCTCCTCAGTAAGGAAAGGAATCCTCATCCGTTTTGGAATTGTCATCAGGATGTTGACGAACTAGAAACCATAAAATACTTACTTGGTCTAATTCTCCTCCTCATCCCCATCCAAGCTTTGATTACAGCACAGTACGAGAGAGTTCTCTTCTTGAAAATTTTACTACTTGAGCATTTTCGTTTGCTTTTTTTTTTGGACTGCAACACCTTCTTCACAGGAATGCTTTAGGTCTGTCCTTCCTCCTCCTCCTCCTCCTCCTCCTCCTCCTCCTCCTCCTCCTCCTCCTCCTTCTCTTTCTTCCCTTTCCCCTCTTCTTCTCCACTTCCTTCTCCTCCTCCTCCTCCCCCTCTTCTTCTCTTCTACTCCTCCTCCCCTCCTCCTTCTCCCTCTCCCCTTCCTTTCTCCCTCCCTCCATCCCTCCGTCCACTTCCTTTACCCTCTCTCTTCTCCTTCTACTTCTTCGTCCCCCACCCCCTCCTTTTTTCTAGGTAGGTTCATGTAGCACAGGCTGGCCTCTGACTTCTTTGGATTTCACCTCCCAGGTGCTGGAGTTAGCAGTTGCCCCGGCTTTCAGAATATCCCTATTAACTTTAGAGGTGCGGACATCAGTACTAATAACTAGTTCTGACCAGGAATGCCGTTTAAGGGCTGTTTCTTCCAATCTTTGTTTCACTGACTGTGCTGTGAGTTATATCCTTGAGAGCAGATTGCTGAATCAGAGTTCCCAGATCCCTGCCTGCAAACTCAAAACATCTGAGAGGCCTTTGGGCAACCAGAGCTCCGGATAACCAGCAAGCAAACAACTCCTTAAAGCCCATGTAGCTGGTTGATTTTGATTGTTAAACGCTTCATTCTTTGGGGAGAAAATTACTCCTCTCCCTATAGGGGGAACTCTTAAAAGAAACCGCTTTCCTAAAAGGGGCCAACTGGGCGGTGTCCTCGTTTCCCAACGCCCCGTTGCTATTCTTAGATCGTGGGCTGGGGCTTTCGCTTTTCCCCGGCGGAGTTCCCAGCAGCCGGGCTAGGCAGGCCGGGCTGAGGCTGGGCAGGGGCGGTCGCCGTCGCTGTCTGGGCGCGGCCAGGGACCGAGGGCTGGGCCTGCAGCGGCGGAGCAGCTCAGCTCAGAGAGCAGGAGGTTTCCCAGCTTGCCGCAGTCCCCGCCGGCCGCAACATGGCCAGTGGCGCCTGTCAGGGCTGCGAAGAGGAAGAGGAGGAGGAGGCTCTGAAGAAGTTGATAGTCAGGCTGAATAATGTCCAGGAAGGCAAGCAGATCGAGACGTTGCTCCAGCTCCTGGAGGACATGCTGGTGTTCACCTACTCCGACCGCGGTAATGCCTGCAGCCCCTCCCTCCTCTGCAAACTTTATCCTGCACTTGAGTGTTAATCTCCAGCACCCCACTCCTTTCCTTCAGGGAGGAAGGAGCTGAGATCCCAGGAAGATCGAAAGGATGCTGGGGATTGTGACTTTGTTTTCATTCCTCATTTGCCCTCTTCTTTTCCAGCCTCCAAGTTATTTGAAGGTAAAAATTTCCACGTGCCTCTGTTGATTGTCCTGGACTCCTACATGAGAGTTGCCAGTGTGCAGCAGGTAAGCGGGCCTTCCCTTCTGCATCGAAGACCATTCTAGGATAGGCCTTATGTCCCGGGTTCTTGAGATTTGCTTTAAGAGGTGAAAATCTTGCCAATTGCTAGCAGAGGAGAAGCAACTTTATTAACTGACATAATCTGGGTGGTGGTAGTGTAGCGGCAAAGTGAAAACAGTTCTCTTATTGGCAAGGTGAACTCATTAACCTTTCAAGCTATTCTAAGAATGTTCTTTACTATACAGTGAGTTTCTGATAGAGCAGTGCAATGAATATTTCCAGCAAGGGAGGGTAATTAAAAACAGTACGAAAACAGCAACCTTTTATAGGGTCAGCTTGCTTTTATACTTTTAGACTAGAAGACACATTTCAAGGATTCTTCCTGCAGTGTACCAGCCAGTATCTAAAGAAAGCCATGTTTCCTGAATCCTCCCACCCCTGTGTTTACATTTCTACCTTGTGGCTGTTATCATACGAAGTGGACACAAAAGTATAACTTCTGGACCTGTGCCACACAGGAAGTCCAGAAGTAGGCTATATAATTAAATGTGATTCCAGAGCAGACTCGGATAAGTAAGAACGGCTTTCAGTCAGGACAGAGTTATTTCCGAAGGTGCTAACTTCCTTTAGAGTTCTGTGATTTGGGGAATTGAAATCAGTTTTGTCATCCAAATACTGAGACTTACTTGTAGGAGAACGCTGGAGGCACAGGAAGAATATTCTTTCATGTTGATTCTAGTGACTAGACATCTCATTCTCTAAATTCTCTCCTCCTCCTCCTCCTCCTCCTCCTCCTCCTCCTCCTCCTCCTCCTCCTCCTCCTCCTCCTCCTCCTCCTCCTCCTCCTCCTGTTCCTGTCCCTCTCAGGTTCTCACAGTATAGCTCAGACTACTCGGAACTTGCCATCTTCCTGCCATGGCTCCCCAGTGCTATGATTACAGGTATATGCCATCATACCTGGCTCTAATTTTCTTTTAGAAAAGCACTCTTATAACTGCAGTAAATATTTTTTTATTTTTTCCAACTGTGAAATTTTCATATGTGGCTAGGGATTTTCAGGTTATTATCAAACAAAATCAAGAGGAAGACAGAGGTATGATAAAGATACTTGGTGTTCTCTTGAGCACAGAGAGACTGAATTTTACCCGTGGAGTATGAATCATTTTGAAGGTGTTCTCCCCTCTCCACCTACATCATCCTTCTTGCTTCATATTCAAAAGTCTCTAATTCCGGCTGCCTGCACTGCCAAGACCGACACTTGGTAGACTCACGCCTGCTTGGTACCACTGGGCAAAACTGGGCCCTGATTTTCAGTGAACTGAACACAGAAGGGAGTGGTAGACCTGAGAACCCAGGGGCATCTGGAACATATATCCATTGCTTAATTCTTTCTCTTTTCTTCTCTTCCTCTGTGTCTGTCTCTGCTCTATCCCTGTCTCTCGCCTCCTTCTTTCTCTGTGCTGAGAATCAAGATCCGTGACTTTAAATGTACTCATGGAATTATTTTGATTACTGACCTATATCTCCAAACACTTTCTCTTCCCTGTCCCCCACCAACTTTCCCCCTTTTCATCCCCCTTATCCATTTCTACTCCACTCCCTTTTTTCTTCTTCATATTCTCTTTTCCTCTTCCTCCTCCTCCTCCCCCTCCTCCTCCTCCTCCTCCTCCTCCTCCTCCTCCTCCTCCTCCTCCTCCTTCTCCTTTATTTTCTCCTCCCTCTTTCCACCTTCCTCCTCCTTCTCTGCATTTTTGGTGCTGGGAATTAAACACAGGGCTTTGCATGTACCGGACAAGCTCTCTACCAGTAAGCTACTCAGCCAACCAAGACATTCTAGTTCTTGATTTTAGAAAATGCCTGAGTGTGGGCACACTTATCTGCAGTAGGTAATATGTTGTTGCCAGATTGTTGGGTAGGCAGCTGCAAAGTAGAATAAAGTCAGTACTTTCTGTGGTTTATATATGCCTATTTACAAGGGCTTTATGCATATGATATTAGTTAGTTCTTACTGGAATTTCATTGCCCTTGAAGAAAGTTGAGAAAAGTCTTTCCTTCCTATTGATTTACGTAGTCCCTGTAGGTGCTTGTAATAAAGCAAGGGCTCAAATATGTTTATGCTTTCAAAATCTCCATCAGTTAGCTCTAGACATACTAAGATTTTGTGTGAGCAACAAAAGTCCAGTGGTTTGGTACAAATACTATGAGCAAATACAATGGCCGGATTGCCATTGGTCTTATCAAAGGTTTATAGAAAAGGTTCATTCTCTACTGAGATTTTCAACATTCTACTTGAAAGTAGTATCTTCTTTTAAATGTTTTCACATCATTGGTGTAAGTAGTATGACTATCTTTTCTTATTTCTTGCAATCCAATTAGCTAAAAGTGGCAAATGAGAATGTCTTGGTGAAGGTAAGGAGTTTTGTGAGTTTCTCTTCAAACATGTATGTTAAGATTTCTTGTTAGAGTCATCCAACATGAGATTTGAGACTCTGGATTTTTGTACTTTGCTTTATCCGTGCTTCTTTAAAAATGCAGATCTTGTAGGACTTCTCTTAATGTGCCCTGTGCATTCCTCTTCTTGTTAGTCATTTCATTTTGCTCCTCAACTTTACTTCTCTTTTTCCACATAGTTCCAACCTTTGAAGAGAGAGAGCAAAATAGATTAAGTGACTTAAATGTTCTCCAACCCCTTGACTTTTTCACACCGTTTATGGATGCGATGCTTGAGTTTTATAGCACCATTACTGTAGAAAACAACAGCCTTGTCTATAATAACTGTACAGGGTTAAAACTTTCTCTCGTTGAGAGATAATTTCCTAATTGAAAGAGTAATGCTTTGTTTGTTAAGCCTGCTTTGCTGCTGGAAGTTTCACTTAGTCACCGAAGCTCCACTCATTGATTACAGGCTTAGCTGCTTGAATGCATCTTTTTTTTTTTTTTTTTTTTTTTTTTTTTTTGGCCAAGCAGTTATTGATGCTGTAGCTTTAGCAACCTGAGCAAAGCAGGTTTTCTCAGTGAGTCAGCCATACAGGTATGGACATGAGTTTAGCATCTTATAATAACGTTTCTCCACTAGAAGCTCATCAGAATGGGGCTTTCTTAAATGACCGGGAAAAGGCTTCATGTAGTTTCTTCTCTCTACGACAACTTCGTCCTTCCCGTCTGTTCTGCTTACACAGAGGAGGGTATCCAACTTAAATATCAGTGAAAAGTGACTGTTAGAGATTTCCGTCTTTTTAAAGAAAATAATAATTATTTGAGCAGGAGTAGTGGCAATATGAGAAGATTCATGCTTAATTTAAAAAAAAATCGCTTAGGAAAGAGACCTTACAGCGAACAATGCTATAAAGAGATGAGACTGCGGAGAGATCCTACAGAATTTTATCTTTGTGAGATGCTTCCAATCTGCTCATGCAAACATACGAATATGTGCCACTGTCCCAATGGTGAATGAATATAAATTTTCCTGCCTCACCACTGGCTCTTTGCATCATCTGTCTTCACCCCTTTCTCCAACTTCATCCGTCTTCCATCTTCTTCCCTGCACATAGTTCTTGGCATCGGTACCCAGATCATCTTGCAGCTCAGGAACTTTGAAATGTGACTGGAGTCTCGCCTGTGCCGCATTTTATCTCCCGTTGAGTAGTTCTGTCTCAGAGTTAATCTTACTTCCAGGATTTATATCACTTTAATACTTCTCATGAGTCTCTCTCACCCACCCTTTCATTAATCATGCATGCTACCTTGAGAGCAGTTTTCTGTCTGGTTCCATGGCCTTGTCAAGTATGACTCCTTAACACATAGGGAGAATGGAAGGTACTTCAGATCTACAGAGGCAGGGAGAAGAGTGAGGTAACCTTTGAGTTGGAATGAGGAGTTGGTGTCTTTTTTACCCCCAGAGGTAAAAAGTGATTTGTGGATGTTGAAATCATGGAGGCTGCAGAGATGGCTTGGTGATTAAGAACAGTTGTTGCTCTTTCAGATGACTCTGGTTTGGTTCCCAGCACCCATATGGTAGTTTTTATCCATATTATTTCCTTTACAGGTGCATAATTGTTAGTTTTTGTCGTCTTGACACAAACTAGAGTCTCTGGGAAGAGGGAACCTTAATTGAGGAATTCCTTCCATCAAACTGGCCTGTGGACAAGTCTAAAGGAAATTCTCTTGATTAGTGTTTGCGGGAAGGCCCAGTGCACTGAGTAGTGACTTCTCTGGGGAAGAGAGTTTTGATTATATAAGAAAACAAACCAAGCAAGCCAGTAAGAAACATTTCTCCAGTCTTTGGTTCAGTTCCTGCCATATATATTTATATATTTATGTATACACACACAAACACACACACACACACACACACACACACACACACACACATACAATTTATATTTCAAGTCACATCCCCTTTCCTGGTTTCCACTCCACGAACCGCTTATCCCATACCTCTGCTTCTATGAAGGTGTCCCCCCATCCACCCACCCACTCCCGCCTCACCACTCTAGCATTCCCCTATACTGGGGCATTGAGCCTTCACAGGACCAAGGGCCTCCTCTTCCACTGATGCCTGACAAGGCTATCCTCTGCTACATATACAGCTGGAGCCATGGGTCCCTCCATGTGTACTCTTTGGTTGGTAGTTTAGTCCCTGGGAGCTCTGGGGGGTCTGGTTGGTTGATATGCTTGTTCTTCCTATGGGGTTGCAAAGCCCTTCAGATCCTTCCATTCTTCCCCTAACTCCTCTGTTGGGGTTCCCTGTTCTCAGTCCGATGGTTGGCTGTGAGCATCTGCATCTGTATTGGTTGGTCAGACTCTGGCAGAGCCTCAGCTTCCCTGAGACAGACTGCAGGCTGTAAGAAGAAGCCTTCCTTTCCTTCCTGAGTTGCCCTTTACTCTGTTTCTCACAGCCTCAGAGAAGCTAATTAGAGTAAGGGAGAACTGACAACATCTTCTAGCCTTCAGGTGTCAGGCACAAAGACACCATGTATGCACACAGGCAGGCAGAACATCCAAACGCATAAAACCAACAAGTATTTTTTAAAAATACATGTATATAAAGTGCACCGATAAGCTCATATGTCATGCGTATATGTGGAGAGTTTTAGGGTACTTGTGACCATTAGAGCTCACAGTTCACAAATGTTGAGGGGAATGAAAGGGCCCCTGAGGTGTTCTGTCTATTACAGCTTCTTTTCTTTTCCAGTAACAGATGTAGGTTCAATCATAAGACACTGCTACTTACAGGCCTCTATTACCCAAGACCAGTCATTTCCCATGGCCACAAAAATCTCCAGCTTCCTCCAGCTTGCCATTCCAAGCCCCCTCTCTTTCCAGAATCAAAATCTTGAGTTAATGGAAAAGATTATGTCAGATATTTAATACATTAAAAAAAGTAACACAGTGTGAGTATAGCCATTGTGGCTTAATAATTGCAGTGTGTCATCTAAAACTGTCCTTTATTTTGTTTGATTTAGATAGTAAGGATATCTGTTTTGTATTCATTCAAAAAAATACCATAATAGTTTTGTGTTCCACTTGTGTGTGGTTTTAAAGAAATGTGCACTCAAAGTACACACCTTACTTTCTTTTCTGTGAGAACATTTTAGGATTTTTGTCTTGTTTTAAAGTGATTATTTAAAAATGATATAATTATCAGTTTCACTAAAAAAAAAAGAGTCATGATTGGCATATCTATTAGCAGCCTTTTAAAATGTGAGTAGGGGGCTGGCAATATAGCTCCTTTGGTAGAGTGGTTGTGTACCACGCCCTGGATTCAATCACGCTCGCCATCATCACATAAACTAAGTATGGTAGTATATGATTGTCATTGTAGTATCTTATATGTAGAGAAAGGAGATCAGAAAGAAAATCAAGCTCATTCTTGGCTTCCAAGTTTCAGGCTAGCCTGGGGTGTAAGAAACATTATCTTGTAAACAAATAAATATTTACCTTTGTTATTTTCAGGCGGGGTGGTCACTTCTGTGCAAATTAATAGAAGTCTGTCCAGGGACATTGCAAAGCTTAATAGGACCCCAGGATATTGGAAATGATTGGGAAGTGCTTGGTATTCACAGGTAAGTATGATAGATATGTGAAGATAAACTGTATTGAAAAATTATATGTGATAATATTCTGGAAATTTTCTTCAAAGCACATATTTTTTTCTTGCATCAGTGATTTATATTTATAGTGATCTTTAAACTTCATTTGTGAGCTAGAAAACTAAGATTGATAGTAGAAGATCAGGTGAGGTAATTTTAGTAACACAGATATCTAGTTATATAAATGGTTAAGTTGTGGATTTTTGAGTACCACTTAAGATAAAGCCAAACAACCTTTTTACTATTAATCTTGGAACTGATATAATTAAAAAAAAAATGGCAACCAAGAAGTTAGTTCTGTAACTTCTTGTTTCAAAGTTATGCTATACTGTCTTCTTGTGTAATTTGCATGTATCTGTGTATGCTAATGTCAGTGAAAGCAGACTGTGGCTTTCAGGAGGAAGAGGAAAGAGGAAATTTATTCTTTCTTGGTCCACTGCAGCCTAGTCTAAGCTACTATTTACCAGTCATATGGTTGCAGCTTTCAGCACAATGTCTTTAATAAGACCACATTTATAGCCATAATTAGGTAAGAAATCTGAACGAAAAAATTGTTTCTAAGAAAATTCTTAAAAAAGAAAATAGTTTCTGGACATTTATCAGAGTATCTTCTGCCATTAGGTAATCTCATATCTAGGGTCATAGTCATGAGGATACCTTACTCCTCAATGCTACTTTGCTTGAGAAAAATATGTTTTATGAGAAAATGTATATATTGTCCAACAGTGTGTCTGCTCTGAAGTAAGTTATTATAGGCTTCAGTGTTTACAAGTTTCTCCACTTCTAATATGAAGGTGTTGCTAGTTTTCTTTTCATTTCTACCATCTCAAGAGTATGGTTTGAGAAAAACAAATAGCCATTTTCAAACTAATTTTTACAATTCCCCTCATCAGTTCCGTAATATTTAGTGAGGATTTACCCACTGTAGGCTTGTAATTAGTCATTCTGATTTCATTTTATTTCCCTTTGCGTTGTTTGAGACTTCCCAAGATTTTCTCAAGTTTACTTAATCTACAATATCAGAGAGTGCTAGAAAACTCGCTTCCTTGTATTCCAGAACAATCCAAGTGTTTGGGGTTGATTATGAAACTATTTCTACAGGAAACATGCTTCATAAACACTTACACATGCTCTTGCTTACTGCTCACTGCAGCCCATCCCCCACCTCCGTTTGTTATCTCTCTTCCTGTAAGTCAGATCTGGGTCAGTGATGATGAGAGAAACCCTAGCCTCTACAGTAGAACGCGGTGGCAAAATTTGTGTAAGACATTTTTTTCTCTGTGGCCAGACTTTTCCCCTCCAAGGTGATGGATACCAAAGAGAAAGTCTCTTTGGTAGTAGTACTGTGAAGGACTCAGAATGTGCTTACTGCTCTAGTTGGTGCTGTGAACCTGGGAGAAGCCTAAAAATGAGGCAGACTAAAATCTCACAGAATAGCCAACTTTTTATTCAGAGTATCAGACAGTTTATATCCTAGGGGTAAGGACATGAGCAAGTCACAGTCAACCACAAGGATAAGCTACATGTGACATAAATAGGTTTTTCCATAGAGGCATGTAAACAAATGACAATAGCCAATTGTGACGAATAATTTGAAGTGAACTCACTCCTATTTGATACCCTCCTATCCAATACAAAAACGCATTCCAAGAACAATTCCATGTTTTTGAAGAAACTGAGGTCACAAGACTCTTGTCCTGTTTTCTTGGAGTTTTCTTACAAGCACTCAGAAGTCCCCTTGCACGACTCCATTCTTGGACTGTGTTCTGACAGATTGGAACAGTGAGGGTTAGGAAGGTGTCTAGGTGGGAGGATGGCAACAGTCCTTCGCTTTGCTAGGATGCCAAAGGACATGTTTCTTGAATATAGCAGAGGCTGTGGATGACACCAGCTCTGTCTTTTTCCAACAACATAAAACTAAATACCACCAGGTAGGAAATGGTTAAAGAGTACTTTTGGAACTGCTAACACAGGGATCAAGGTCGAGTGAATTTGAGAGCAGGGTCTACGGTTATGGGACTTCATTCTTTAGAATGGAAGATTTCTTTATCGAAGATGGCAGCAGTCAATAGTTTTAATATGTAAGTGGATCCTTAAGGTTATATATAAATCAGTTCCTTTATTCAATATTCCTGTGTGTTAATATAGCAACATATGTGACACAAAATCCATAAATTCTTGTCGCATATTGAAGGCATCTCTTCTGGATGTTCTTCGTGATGCTTTGTGTGTGATGCTAGGCAGTAGGGTTAATGACTGAGTCAGGGCATTTGGTGAAATACAGGCAGAACTTACAGCTTTTCTATTGAGATATCGAATGATATTTTTCCCCAAGTCTCTTAATTTTTCCAGTGTTGTATGTCAATCCACAGGTCACTTATATAGTGAGCAAGCACTCTGTCCCTGAACTGCATGCAACAATAAAGGTTTGGGTTACCCTTTTTGCTTCCCTACACTTTTATCGATGTATGATTGAAAATTAGAAAAATCTATGCATTTAATATGTTCAATGTGTTAATTTGGCACAGAGAATCATGTGAAGTATTTACCACAGTTGAGCCAAATAGTATTCTTGGTCATTTCATTTATTTATTTACATTTGTTCTGCTACTAGAGACAGAACCTGGGGCCTTGGGCATGCTGGGAAAGTGCTCTGCCCCTGAGCTACACCCCAAGCCAGGCTGTTGATTTTATAAGCTTGGTTTAAGTCTGTACCAAGGGGAAATACATCACATGAGCTTTGCTGAACAGAACAAAATGTAAACATAAGGGTGAGTGAAAAAGTACCTAAATATTGTTTTAGGTGTTACAGAAAGTCTCAGTCCAAACTTGCATTAACAAAAAATTACACTTATGTTGCCAAGGTAGTGCAGACCTTTAATCCCAGCACTAGAGAGTCAGAGACAGGTGGTTATCTATGAGTTCATAGCCACCCTGATCAGTATAGTGAGCTTCATGCTAGCTGGGACTATATAGTAAGAACCTGTGTCAAAACATGCATTTATTCATTGATGGGGTGATTTTATATGTCCATACATATGTATGCATGCAGGGAATGAGTACATACATGCCATGGCACACATGTGGAAGTCAGAGGACAGCTTGTGGAAATCTATTCTGGGCTCCTAGGGCTTGACCTCAGGTTGTGAGGTGAGGCAGCAAGTGCCTTCCCCACTGGGGCATCTCCTTCACTTTGCTGTGTGACTTTCATTGTCATGTGATTTTGTTTTTTATTCCAGACTGATTCTTAAAATGTTAACTGTTCATCATGCCAACGCAAACCTGTCAATAGTTGGACTAAAAGCCTTAGATCTCCTCCTAGATTCAGGTAGGTGATGACTGGAAATGCTCGCTACTAACAATTGTCAGGGTCAAAGTGCAAAATAGGTACCAGTGATGTCTAGAGTGCCTATGTCTGCCTGCTCCATGCCTCCGTTTCCCTCAGCTCTCATCCAGCACCTTGGTTCTAAATGGTGCTTCTGTGTTTCTCTACTGTTCTTATTTCCAGTTCCTTCGTAGCTTCTAAAATCTGCTCCCACAATTCACATCCCTGGTAGCTTTGTCTGTACAAACCTTCAAAGTCTTTTCTGTGGTTTGTCTTTGATAAAGCATGTAGCATTACTTCTTGAGTGACTGCTAGATTCTGATGTTTCCTGTAACATCTTTTACATGCTATCAAAACCCCTTTCACTCAAGATTGGCATTTCCCTTGTCTTTCTGGGTGAGACACACAGATGAGCAGAGAGGTGGCCTCAGCCACCTAGTGACACAATCAGGGTCTGATTCCACACATTGGGCTCTCTGCCTAAGGTTACTTCTGCCAAGAGGCTAACAGACCCAAACCAAGATTTTGAGATGGTGTAATAGTAACCATCACTGCCATGAAAAACAGCTGTGGTTGTCAAGAAGAGATAACCCCAAATGACTGGGAGTTTTGTTAAATGAAGGGAAGGTCATTTTGAGGTCAAGAGAATTTTGTGTGCAGAGCTACAGAAGCCTGAGGAGATGCAAGGGAGGCTGCACAGGTGGGTGGGAGACATTTGTGTTCTAATTGTTTCTGATAGTGAAGACCTTCAGGAGAGAAAAGCAGCAAAAAAAGAGTATAAAGCCCAGGGCACAGAGGACTGGAAACAGGACACTCCCAAAGAGCATTTAATTCAATTATTTAAGGGCATGTACTGACTAGTTTCAACTCTCATCCTTGGGAACGTTACATTTTCCTTGGTTCATTTCTCATCTGTCACAGTTGAGTGCTCACTCCAGTGACCCTTCAGCCATGGTAGAAATCTTGTCGCCCCTTGTCACAGCAAGTAGCTCGACATGACTCTTGAACATTTGAAATATGAAAAGCTGGAGTTTGATTTTATTTACTTTTTACAGATTTAAATTTGAATCTAAATAAACCCATTGTGGCTAGGGAATGGGGCTGCCCAGGCAGATGGACTCATGCACGTAGAGAAATAATTGAAGCTTAGTGAGAGAAGTAGTATACTCAAATAGACACTCAGCCCAGAGGGAGAGCAGCCAAATTTCTTTGTGGGAGTTACAAGTGTCTGTGAGCTGTCTGGAGTTGTTTGTGTGTTCTTTTACTTTTGAGACAGGGTCACACTTCAAAGTGCAGGCTGGCCTTGAACTCTCCATGTGTCTCAGGCTTGTTTTAAACTCACCATCTTCATCTCAGCACCCTACACCTCAAGTTCAGGGATTGCCACCGTACACCACTCCAGCTGGCTGACCTGGTTAGCTTTAATCCAGCTTGGCTCTTATTGAATACGAATTTAACGCTAGACGAACTCACTGGCATTACTTAACTTCTCTATTTTCTCAGTCTTTATTTTTAAAGTGGGGTTCGAACCTGCCTTATGAGGTTCTATTGTTGATTGAATGTGTTGTAATGAAGTGAACCAACTAGTGATGGACACATTTGTACCACAAAAGCAATCACTACGAGGCTAGGAGTTTAGATTAGTAGTAGAGCCCTTACTTAGGATGTAAAAGATTCTAGGTTTAGTCTCAATATCACACACACACACACACACACACACACACACACACACACTTGGGTTTTAGAAATACAGCACAGGGAGTGAACTATCCAGAGTTGGATAAAAGTTTAGAATAGGCAGAGCAATTAAGCAGATATTTCTGCATTCTAGGAGAGATGGGAAGAGTCCCAGAGTAGAAAAAGGATTAGCCTCTGCATAAGGATTAACTTATTCAGAGAGAGCTTTGGAATATTTAAGAGCTAACACTTGAACGGCTTGGCTCTTAATGAAATGAATTGGCTCATTGGTGAGACAAAATGGAAAGAGAGAGGGAGGGAGTTTGGAATGATGATGACTGGGAAATTTCTCTTGGGTGGCTGTCAGATGATGGTCTCATTGATGAAGAACAGGAGCAAGGGGAGGCTCAGGTCAGGGTACCCACAGGATAGTTAAATGGTGGTGCTCAAGAAGCAGATGGGAATTCATTTCAAGAGCATAAGATAAGAGGCTTAGGTTTTGTGAGTGGTGTGTGTGTGCATTTGAATGGTATGGGTGCATGTGTGCACGTGTGCCTGTGAGTGATATGTGTGTGCACATGCATGTGTACATGCATGGGTGCCTATGCGTGTGTGTGCATGCATGTGCGAATATGCATGCATGTGTGTGTTGTGTGTGCGTGTGTGTGTAGTACCAAAAGTAGTAAACTGACTGGTGATTTATCTTCGTTGGAGAGAATTTCATAGGGATCACTTTGGGGACAAGGAAGTGCTCTATCAAAAATATAAATCCACCAAACATTCATAACCCTCGCGCAAAGCTAATATACAAACTGCTAAAAACAACTACTTACTTACAGCACATTGTTTTCTTCAAATTAGGAAAAATCACCTTGCTGATACTGGATGAAGAATGTGATATTTTCTTGTTAATTTTTGATGCCATGCACAGATATTCAGCCAATGATGAAGTCCAGAAACTCGGGTGCAAGGCTTTACATGTCCTGTTTGAGAGAGGTATTTAAGATCATAAATTCTCTATTCTGAGATATTCCAAGGAAGATTGGCTTGTACTGGTAAAATTGAATATTATTGATGAGAATAATTACGTAAAATCATACTATCTACAAACTTAGCTTGGTCACGTTGCTTCCTTGTGTGCTGTGAATTTCACTCACAGGTTGTAAATCATGCAGTTGCAGTAGACTTCCTTCCTTTGCATAACAGGGCATGAGTTCACTTTGCAAAGTGGATCGTATGGATGTTAAGAAGGAAACTACAAAGCCAAGTACTTAAAATGGGGTTATGATTCTGAATCTTGTCGAACTTGAAATTGTTAGATGTTCTGTGTAAAGAACTGGGCGATCACATGGTGTCTTTGAGAAACAAGACTGGTGGGCATTTCACAGCAGGCTCAGAAACTGATAACAAATTATTGTGCTGGTTTGAGCTGGTTTTGTTTAGTCCTTTTACTGACTAGATGAGGAAATGAGTCAGAGAATTGAGCAAGTTGTCCTAGGTTAGCAGCTAGTTAGACACAGTGGTTGCCACTGGTTTGGAGACTCAGGTCTTTGATGTTTTGGTTTGGGCAAATTCTTATTCATGAAGGAAGGCTGTCACTATGTTCCCAACAGTAGCATGTCCTTCAAGGACAGACTGACATAGATTAGCAATTATTAAACAAGAGAATCTTAATTCAAAGATCATTAGTGCTTAGGGCATATTACATATTATATAAATATAAGAAGAAAACAATGTTATGATCTTTTTCAGGAGTTTCAAGTTTCCTAAGACAGTAATTTGGTTAATAATGGTAACTTGAATAGTAAGCTAATAAAGATGGTTATCGAAAATTTAAAAGATATTGTGGACAACATACTATATTATTAAGTATAAATGTTCTGGGGCATCTATGATTAATTAAAGGAATCTAACCACTTTCATAATATCTTACCTGGACATGCTGGTATACATTTGAAAACAATTAAAGTTGTTCACAAAGAGCTGTATTTTCAAATATTTTGTTGGTGCCGTTTTCGACCTAACAGCCTGGGGTTTTAAACAGTTTTTCAAGTTCTTACTTAAAAAAAAAATGACTCCAAATGTAGCTAAATCTACTCTGATTATAAAAGCAAATGATAGTTTTTGATCTCTTGTAGAAAACCGTTAAGACAGAGTATTTCAAAGTCCAACCACTAGCTACTTGGCTACAGTTAACAGCTTTTGAACTGACATGTGTAGATGACTTTCCCTTCAGGGGGCCACCATAAGTCCTCAGCATTTCAATATCAAAACCACATTTGTAGCAGATGTGTAGCTTGCTTTTCAGGTGGGTCCTCTAACAATTGGAGTGGGTGGGCTGTCTCTGACTCTGTTGCCTGCCATTGCATCCCCTTCCCCTAGCTGAACTCACTGGTTGGGCCCCAGTGGAAAAGGATACACTTAGTCCTGCTCTAACTTAATGTCCTAGGACAGGCAGGTACCCAAGGGAGGGCTGCCCCTTCTCTTTGTCCCTCCTTGGGTTATTTGGGCATGGACTGTAATACTGACAAGCAGGCACACATAATACACATTAATTTAAAAATAATAGAATAGAAATAGTAGTCATAATCAGCAGGTCAGTATTGTAGAATATTCCTCTCTAAAATCAGTAGCCAACATCATAGTAATGCTTCCCAAAAGGTAATCTTTATTATCAGCGGGTGAGACTCTTAGGGTGTTCCTCCCAGTGGACCATCTCTGTTATCAAAGATCAGAATCATGTAGGAGTCCATCCAGTGCATCATATTTAATGTGCTGGTAAGGTTGTTGTAGACTACCCCCAAAGAAATTATAAATACTCCCTTTTTATATGAGAATTATTGGGCTTCTAATACGTTTTTTCCTTTCAAAAAAGCTAATCCAACCTGTTCAACACAGAATGACTTTAATGTTTTAAACAAATCTAATGTTTCAAATTCCCATGTCATTCTTGCAGAATCGTTTTCACTTAAGTACACCATATTTGTGAATTGTTGTGCTTATAAATATATTTTGTATGGATTAAATTTTCATGTTGGTTTAAAGCATATTCCTGGGGGGGGGTTGGTTTTTTGTTTTGTTTATTTTTTCTTTTCCTTCCTGGTTTAGTTTCCGAGGAACAACTGACTGAGTTTGTTGAGAACAAAGATTACATGATACTTCTGAGTACATTCGGCAGCTTCAGAGGGGATGAGGAGATTGTGCACCACGTACTCTGCTGCTTGCATTCTCTGGCTGTTACTTGTGAGTACCCGCTCCTCACGATTTCTGCTTTGCAAGGAGAACTGCGATGTATCGCTTCTCTAAATGTATTAGGATTTTAATTTTTTTTTTTTTTTTGTGGAGTCCCGTGAATGCTAAACTCTTTTACTCTTTCAATTAATTCAGATTTGTTTGGAATATGCTGCATCTCTTCCTAGGATTCGTGCAGGAGAAACAGTAGTAGGCAGCACGCATGCGCACCTTGCTGATTCTGAGCTCATGCTGCAGTAGGAAAGACAGACAGGATCTGAGATGGAGGCACCGTAGGCAGACATTCCTGTGGCCATGAGAGCAAATAGAGAGCAAAGCCAGAGCGCTTGGAGAGTCTTCAATGCTGAGGACTCGGTATGCAGGGAGGCGCACAGTACCATTGAATACAGGGACACAGTTAGGAGCTAACATTAGGAACATAATGGTGCAGTGCAGCTGGGCCCATAGCCTAAGTCTGAAATCTCAGCTACTTGAGAGGCTGCATTCAAAGCCTGCCTTGAACACATCTCGCAATAAATAAAATAAAATCGGATGTACAGCTTATTGGCTAAGTGCTTACTTTGCCTGACGACTTAAGCACAATCCACACTACTAAAACATCAACAAATCAAAACATAGAAAGATGTGGAGCGGATGATTGGCAAGCCACTCAGAAGATTTCGGTTTCATAAAAGTGTGTGGTATGTATGTTTAATGTGTGTGTGTGTGTGTGTGTGTGCATGTTTGCCAGTGTGTGAATGTGTGCGTGCGTGTTTGCCAGTGCAGTCTTTATGTACATGCATGTGTGTGTATACATGTGCATGCATCTGTTTATGTTTGTGCATACGAGCTAGCATGTGTATGTGAGTGGCACGTGAATGTGTTCATGTTGTGAGTGTATATGTACCCATTTGCATAAATGTGAGTTGGTTCATGCACAATTGTGTAAGCATGAGTGTTTCCTGTGTGTACATGAATGTGTGTGTAAATGTGCATCTGTTTGCACACAGATGCTAGTAGGTGTGTGTGCATGGGAGCGTGTGTGTGTGTGTGTGTGTGTGTGTGTGTTTGTGCAGAGGTTTGCATATCTCCAAGTACCTGCAGGAATTTCTCTTACGAAGGTGGGGAAAGGACATGATAAGGGTAAGTGTATATAGGGTATGAGGATTTGAGAGGCCTGAAAAACCATACAGAAGGCTTTGCACTCTGCTTGATTCTTGGTTAGCATTTATTGATTTGATGTTTATCCATGTCATTAAAAAGCAGAGATCAGGAGAAATAGTTTTCTGTACTGGTGATTCCTACTATTGATTCCAAACAGGGTGAATATGTTTCAGATTTTGTTGTATAAGTGCACCATAGCATTTCACATTTCTTTGTGTGGTTGAGCAGAATATGAGCATGTATGTAACAGTAGTATTTTCGTCTTTACACATGTAAAGTTCTTTTGGATTACATTAATAATTTAGTGTGAAGAAGATAAACTGATATTTTGTATGTAAAATGTAGTACAAAAAACATTAGAACTGAGATACAATATGAATTTTTGTACCTGTTTATAATACATGCATATTATGCTACATATAATACACATACAATATACAGACAAATACACGTATGACATACATATGTGGCTTCAGTTACAACAGGGTCAGAAAACAAATGGGCTTGGGAAGCAGCACCTCTTTAGTATGCTCATAAAGACGCAGCTTTTTGTTATCAACTGGAAATTGCACAGTTGACAGGGGATGAAAATGAATAATAAGTCGAAGCAGATTGTCGTGGTTTACATTCCTGAGTTGTCAATGACAACAAGAAGGCTGCAGTCTGCCTTGTGCTTTTCCTGGCCTCTGTTTATGATTCATTTATCTTTGGGCCGATCGCTTTTTAGAAACCATTGTCTGCCACCCACTTCTGACATAATCCAGTTAAAATGTGGCGATTCATAACCCAAAGGTCAAAGCAGGCAGCAGATAACAGTGAAACAGTGAGGAATCAGGAGACTTTAACCCCAGCTCTGCCGAAAAGGCCTTCTACCATTCTTGTAAGATTAAGAAACATTTTAGTGTTTGACAGCTTCATTTAAACACTAAAGTGTACTTTATATATATATATATATAAAAATAGTTGGTTAGTTTTAGCTGTGCATTCAGAAACGGGAGTGTTTCTCCCACAAGTTCACAGTAGTTTCCTCCATGACTTCTTCCCTTCCGCTCTGCCTGACTCACGTCAGTCCCTTGCTTGAGTATTTTGTCATCATATTTTTCTGTCCCCTTTCCATCTGCCTTCTCCCGGAAGTTCAAGATTTCTGCCTCTTTTCCTGGCTGTTCTTCCAGGATGGAGGACGTAGATACAAGTATATTTTCACAGTTCTGATATGTGTCATGAACATGATCTTGATATTTTCATGGAGTGAAAAAATATTACAAAAATCATCAATAGTTTGACATAAAAGTAGACCTCTAGGTCCATTTGTTTGAAATCTTATGTGATTGCTTTTAGACTTGTAAAGTTCTCAACGTTGGTCTGTCTTAAATTTTATATATATATGTGTTATATATAAATATATAACATTTTACATACAATATATTTTGATCAGCTTTCCCATCCCCAACTCCTACCAGAAACCCCCTACACATACACACACACACACACACACACACACACACACACACACACAATCCTATCCGTCCAACTTTATATTGTTTTCTTCCTCTTTAAAAAAAACATAAAAAAACAAAAATCAAAACAAATGATCAAAAGATCATTAAGACCAAAAAAAAAAACAAAAAACAAACAAGAGGGGGGTGCAAAACAAAACAAAAAGTCCACAGAAAAACACATGGACTTTGTTTTGTGTTGGCCAACTCCAACTGGGAATGATGCCTGCCCTCAAGAGTGCTCCATATACCCAATGACACTTCTCTGGAGAAAACTGCCTTGTGTTTGCCAGCAGATACCAAGTGCAGATAGCCTCTTAGGTTAGGGGATGGACCTATGTTCAGTTCCCCTTCTCAATACTGGGACCCCCTCTGAAGGTATGCAGGCCTTGTACGTGTTCCAACAGTCTGTGAGTTCAGATGTAGATCACTCCTGTGGTGTCTGAAAGACACTGTTTCCTTAAAATTCTCTGTCACCTCTGGCTCTCACAGTCTCTCTGTCTCCACTTCCACTTAGCTCCCTGACCCCTGATGGAAGAGACTTGATGAAGACATCCCACTTCAGACCACATGATGGCTAGTTTTGTGTCAACTTGATACAAGCCAGAGTTATCTCAAAGGAGGGAAGCTCAGTTGATAAAATGACTCCATAAAATCTGGCTCTGGGGTAGTTTCTAATTAGTGATTAATGTGGAAGGGCTCATACATGGGGACATCCATGGGCTGGTGGTCCTGTGCAAACAGTACCCTTGCCTCCAGGTTCCTACCTTCCTTGCGTTCTTCTCCTGACTTCCTTCAGTGATGGACTATGGTATGGACATGTAAGTCAGGTGTACCATTTCGTCTTCAACTTGCTTTTCTTTATAGTGTTTCATCATAGAAATAGTAATCCTGACTAAGACAGAAGTGGCTACCAGGATTATTGGTATTGCTGTGACACATCTGACCATGCTGTTTTGGGAAGGATTGGGGAAGGACTATAGAACTTTGGTCTAGAAAACCAGTAAGTGTTCAGAGTTTGGTGAGCTGCTCTGTGGGAGCTTGGGAGATAAGGGTGTTAAGAGAAAGGCAGATAGATGATGGAGGCCTTCTGAAGTTCCAGAGGGAAGTTCGAGAGTACTTGTAAGACTCTACAAGGGACATTGAAAATTTTGAGTTAAGAATTTGTGGTTCTGCTTAGTTGGGGATGAATGATAAGCTGTGGTAGGAAGACACCAGAACTACTGAAGTAAAACCTTTGCTTTACTGGAACAATCAATGCTGGTCAGCTGGAGTTAAGAAATTACGACTGGTTAAGAAGAGACCAGCATCACTGAGGTAAAATCTTCTAGAGAACATTTCCTCAGAGACCTGTGTTTCAGAAGTGACAAAGGTAGTAGTACCTGATGGTGGCAGTTTACACATTTAAGAGTCACCTAGGTGGCTTTGGTTTTAAAGGCATGAAGCAGTTATTGAAAACAACTGAAGACATCATTGTAAGAAGCTAGGGTAGGCCGTTGGAAAAGATACAGCCTCAATAGCAGTTTAAGGTCCAGCACTGAAGTGGTAATGGAAAGAAGTTGAGTCTGGGCACCACAAAGAAAGCCCTAGAGAGGCCATTGATGAAAGATGCAAAGCCCAGTTGCAGCAGAGAACTCCAGACCATTTTGAAGATCTCAGTAGTATGGGATGACCACCAAGAACAGCAGCAGTGTGGAGTGGAGCCTAGAAGAAGATTTGGGTATGTCTCAGAGGGTGGAGAGAGAGAAGTAACCCAAGCCCTTTGGAGAAACTCAGCAGCTAGAGAGGGGATCCAGGGCATTAGACATTGTATTATTTATACAGTTGAAGTTTGGCTTTGATTTTACTTGATTATTAAAGTGCCCTGGCTCTTCCAAGTTGAAGTAAGAAAGCATTTAACTTTTTATTTTATTTTATTTTATTTTACAGGAACCCACAGTTGAGAGACTTTGTACTTTTAAAGAGATTTTGGATTTTCACAAAGACTTTGATTTTTAAAAGGGACTTTTAAGTGTTTTGGATTTTAAAGACTGGGACTTTTAAAATGTGAAATGTTGATATTCACGTGTGATCTTGGGGGATAAACCAGAAAGAAGAGTCATGGCTTAACAATGATGTGTTTGTATGTCAAGTTGACAAGGGCTCAGTTGGGTTGGCTAATACAATCATCTGAAAGGAGGGAGCGTCAGTAGAGAGAGTTACTGTATAATTTTTAAAATTAGTGATTGATGGGGGAGGGCCAAGTAGCAGTTTAAGGTCCAGCTATTGCGGTTGTTGTCACCTCTGAACTGATGATGCCAGGTTCTATAAGTGAGCAGACTGAAAAAGCCATGGGTAGCAAGCCAGAAAGTAGCACCCCTTCATGTCCTCTGCATCAGCTCCTGCTTCCAGGTTCCAGCCCTTCTTGAGCTCCCATCCTGACTCCCTGCAGTAGTGGACAACACTGTGAAAGAATAAGCCACACAAATCCTTTCCTTCCCCAACTTGCTTTTGGTCACTGTGCTTTATCGTAGCGATAGCAACCATAACAAGGACAGACTGAGTTCTCCAAAGTTTTTGACAATCTGTACATTGTTGAGTTGTAGGTCTCTTTGTTACTTGCCTTCTGCTGCAAGAAAGACCTTTTTTTCTGATAAGAGTTGAATGATACAGTGATCTGTGGGGGTAGCAGTGTATCTCTAGAAGTCATTTGGTTGCTGTGTTCCTTAGCAGAATAATAGTATTAGATTTTCCCTTAGGTCTATGACTTATCTAATTTTAGGATTTGGCCAAGGTAGTTGTGTCAGGTATGGGTTCTATCTCATGGAGTGGGCCTTAAATTCAATTTTTAAAACGTGATCAGTTATCCCCATAATATTTATGCCACTTTTATACCAGTACATCTTACAGATTGGTCACTCCTATAGGTTGCAGGTCTTGTAACTGGATGATATTGGTGGTTACTTTTCTACTCTGGCAGTGTGCAGAGTACTTTCTAGTACCATCCATGACCACTAGTCAGTAAGGGTGAACCTTCTATTTAGGAACCTGCTCAACTTCTCCATGTTTGATGACATAAGTAAGTGTTGTCTCCAGCAATATAGCCTTACCATCAGGCTAAAGAGAGCAACCAACCCTGACAACAGCCTGTGATGTTTGGGGGAAGTATGTCCCGTGAGACCCCTTTGGTCAGTGACTCAACTATATGTAATCTATTCCTGGTACTGGAGGTTTTACTTGGTAGCCACAAGATATATAGTTTCGGAATTATCTCACCTAATATTTGATGATGCCACTTAGATTCTTTTCATATATGCATATATTTTAGAAAGATTCTACAGTAGTGGGTTTCCATATGATTTTTTAAGATGCCCTTTTAATGTAAATTATCCCTCACATATTCTCTCTTTTACCCTTCTCTTCCTTCTTCCCTCTTCCCTCGTTAACCCTCCATTTTAATTTTCTTTTATTACTACCTAACACTATATTATGTTTTCTCTTGTTTGGTAGATCTCTCTTTTCCCCGTTAGTTCTTTACTAGGTACCTAGGTTTCAATTGCAGCACACATATCAAAAGCTTGTAAGTCTTCAGCTACATATAAAAGAAAACATGCAGTACTTGTCTTTTGGGGTCTGAGTTACCTCACTCAGGATGATTTATTCTAGCTCCATCCGTTTGCCTTAAACTTCCATAATTTGAATTTCTAAACAGCTGAATAGTATTGCCCTGGGCATGTGTACCTACCACCTTTTCATTATCTGCTTCCCAGTTGATGGATTTCTAGGGTATTTTTGGTTTCTGGTTATTATCAATACAGCAGCATGAACATGGATGAGCAAGTGTCTCTTTAGTAGGATGCAAAATATCTGGATATATTGCCAAGAGTGGCATAGCTGGATGTTTGTGGTAATATTTGGTTTTCAGCCTTTTTCAGAAATTACAACGCTGATTTCCACAGTACCTATACAAGTTTGCACTCCCATGAACAGTGTGTACGTGTTCCCTGTACTTGTTAGGATGGGCTTTGACTTGCTTTTTTTGATTTTAGCCATTCTAACGGAGGGTAGAATGAAGTCTCAGAGTAGTTTTCATTTGCTTTTCCATGATGACTAAAGGCGTTGAACATTTCTTTAAGAGCTTATCAGCCATTTGTGCTTTATGTTTTGAGAACTCTCTACTTAGTTCTGTTCCCCATCTTTAAACTGGTTTGTTTCCTAGATGCTTATGTTTTTGTTTAGATTTTTATATATATTTTGGATATTAACCCTCTATTGGATGTAATGGTGTCCTTTGCCATACAGAAGCTTTTCAGTTTCATGAGTTATTGTTAATTGTTGGCTTTAGTACCTGTACTGTTGGTGTGCTCTTCACAAAGCCCTTTCCTGTATCAATGAGTTCAAGACTACATTCAATTTTTTCTTTTACCAGATTCAAGGTGTACCAGTCTTATGTTGACATTCTTGATCCATTTGGAGTTGGGCTTTGGGCAGGGTGATAAGCACAGATATATTTTAATTCTTCTATAGTCAGCCATCCTGTTTGATCTGCACTATTTGTTGAAAATGGTGTGCTTTCCTCCAGTGTGCATTTTCAGTCCTTTGTCAAGCATCAGGTATCTGTAGTTATGTGGACTTATGACTGGGTCTTCAGTTTAATTCCAGTACGTCAGTTGTGATAACACCAATACATGCTAATGGTTTTTACTATAGCTCTATAATAAAACCTGAAGTCTGGGATGGTGATATTGCTAGAAGTTATTTTATTATTAAAGATTGCTCTGTATTCTCTCTCTCTCTCTGTTTCTGTATAAAGTTGAAGATTCTTCTTTCAATTTTTGTGAATAATTTTGTTAGAGTTTTGATGGGGATTTCATTGAATCTGTAGATTGTTTTGGGTAGGATAATTTCCATAATATTAATCTTACAGATGTCTTAATATTTTTTAAATCAAGGAACCTGAGGAAACTAATTTATTCTCATGCAAAAGAAAAGTTCTACATCCTGTAGTGTTATCAACTAACAATGTAGGTTCTTTATAGTTATTTGATAGAGTGTGCTGTTTGCATATGGATCTGTACCCATCACATCATCCATTTGCAGGACTCATTTGCATGCACATTTGAAAGAAGAAACTTAATAATTATTGTTTTTTAATTCAGGCAGCAATGTGGAGGTCCTGATGAGTGGGAATGTCAGGTGTTACAATGTCGTGGTGGAAGCCATGAATGCGTTCCCCACGAAGGAAAACATTCAGGAGGTGAGCTGTTCCTTGCTCCACAAGCTTACGTTAGGTGAGTTAACCTTTTCATTTCTCATCACACGCTGTGTCAGACACATGTGTGTAGCTTCCGTGTGGCCCATGCTGTGACTGAGTAGTGTCTTGATAAACACTGGGTGTAAATACTGTGATGTAGCAAATGATTATGAAAGAGACATTAAAAATCAGAGAGGCGGTATTAATGAGACATCTGCATTTTATTGTCTGGAGTGATCTCGAGGAATGTTTGTTGTTGGGCGGTATTTAAACTACGGTTGCTAATTCTGAAGAAGTGTAATTATACCTTATGTGAACAACGTGAAGCAGAAATCAGAAAGAGATATTATCATCCAACTTAAGAATTAGTGTATATGACTATACTGCTTTATGTTTAGGTATATACTTCAAAGAATCAAATCACTGCAATCTAGAGACCATGCATATCTATATTTATCATGATTCTATCATAGAAGCCAGATGATGGAGTCCTCTTGGGAGCCCGTTAGAATACATGAGGGAGATATGAGTTTGCCCATGGTTTTCTGTCGCTTTGGTTCATTTGATTTCCCTGGATCTTTATTCTATGATTTAAATTACTGTTGCGGAGATAGGATATCTGAAACACCAATAGGTCATGTGCTCACACATTTTCTCCCTGCGTCTTCGATCTTGTCTTTTCGTTGGTCATTTACTACTCTATTCAAATTTGAGAATCACGTTTCCCGGTTTAAAAGTCTATTGAGGTTTGTATAGGAATGACACAGAATATATGGATCGTGTTATGAAGAACTGATGTCTCTGCGCCATCATGTCCTTGCTACAGTCCGTTTAGGTTTTGTGTATCTTCATTATTATTTATTTTTAGCTGTTTTATTTTCCTTATAATTGTAATTTGGCATCTGTTTTGAAATTATGTGTCTGAGATATGCCTGCCTGAAGAAATGAAAGTGATTTTATCTGTCTGCCTTTCTATTTATTTGTGACCACTGTTTTGGATGTATGCAGATTATCTAAGCTAACGATCTGTGAACAGTGCCACTCTAAGCCCATCCTCCCCATTCATTATGTCGGTTACGCCTCTGCCTGTCTTCTTGCGTGACCCAGAATCGTGGGCACAATGCTGAATGGAAGCAGTGTTTGGCATTATCCTTGTCCCCTTCCTCATTTTAGAGACAAAACTTGGACTATTCTTTCATCCAGAATGATGCGTGTCATATGATTTTTATAGTTTCAAAAACTTAGCGTGTTCTTAGTGACACTTTTTATCAAGTTGAGAAACTGTCTTCTGTTTCTTGTTTATTTCTGCTTTTGCATCTGTCCCTTGCTAAAGAAAGTAAAAACGCTAATGAGCGTGGAGTTTTATTAAATCCCAAACAATGCATGTAAAGATTTTTTTCCATTTCTTTTGATGCTATGCAATTAACTCTATGGATTTCCAAACAATAAGCCTTGATTCCAAGGTCAAATTTAAGCTGATGATTTATTTATTTATATTTATTTTTAGTATAGAATAGAGTTTATTCAGGGCATGGGGAGGGGGATTAAGAGGGTAGTAGAGACAGAAAGGCAGAGAGGCTGGCCTTGAGCACCTGGAGAGAGAGGGGAGGGAAATGGGGAGAGAGGGAGGAAGGGGTGAAAGGACAGAGTGGGAGCAAGAAGGCAAGAGAGCAACAGCGACTTATTTAATCTTTAAAGTATATTTCCAATAAATCTCTCAATTTTGTTTCTTCCAGGTAACCTTAATTGCCTTTTGGGTTTGCTTTTGTTTTACCTTCATCCCCTTATTTATTAAAACATGTCCATTTACTCAATCACCGGTGCAGTTATTTTGTATTCTATATCTGGTATCTAACATGTGAGGTCTGTGCACATCTCATGTTTCATGAATAACAGTCACTGAAGTTCATTTGTTTGTATTTCTATGAGTTTCAAGTTCTGTGGGGCTTAAGATCTGAGCATTCCAAAAACTTTACCTACCAGCTGCCTCTCTAGTGAGTGACACTTGGAGTCAGAGCACAGGAGGAACAGGGGGTGCTTTAAGAAGGGAAGGTTCGGACCTTTATCCTTGGAGAGAGTGCAGGTGCCATGCTTTCCCACAGGCTGTAAGCAGGCTCCCTGGTTCTCACATCAGAGCTCCTGTGTGACTTCCTGTAGATATTGTCTGATCTCTGAGCTACACACCTTGGGGGTTCTCTCTGTGAACAGAATGATGAACTATAGAACAAATAAATAATAAGGCAGATGACTGTCCTGTCTCCTAAAAAATCACCAGCAACATTTTATGCCAGTTTAGGTTACTGTAATAGACATTAGCTTTACATCATTTTCACTTTGAGCAGGATCAGTCAACCATTTGGAAAAATAACCTTACTCTTGTGAGTTTGTTCTACAAAGTTGTGTTTTCATGTCCACATCCCTTGTATAATTTAAAAAAATATCAGTTAAACTTTTAAGAGAGCTCCTTGGTAGATTCAGTTAAAAGAAGTTTCTAAAATATGAGTGTTTTTTTTTCTTCACAGCACTCCAGTTGATTTCTTTCTTCTTCAGAAAATTATCTGAATGTTTTAGGACTGTTGGATATGATTACGTAATCATATTGCACTCTCCTTTCATAGATCCCAAAGTAATTGCATAGACGTGTGTGTTTGCACATATAAACTTCTGATCCATGGCTTGATCTGGAGTAGTGGAATATGGTTGTCTTCTCCACATTGTCACGAGGGTCTGTGACTCAGGGATGTGTCTCATCCTAGATCATGTAATCTATGGAGGAGAAACTCTCTGGCTTTAAATGCAGATTTCTGCATATCTCTGAGGTTGTCAGAGGCTACAGGGAGGGGGGGAGGGAGGAGGAGTCAATCGGTGAGTGAGTACTGAGCTCTCGTCAGATAGGAGTAAGAACTGTGCCATGCCTTTGTACAGTGGAGTGAGTTGGACAGGGATAATATACTGTGTGCATCAAGAAGTCAGAAGAAAGGAGTGTGGAGTTTCCACTGCCGGAAGGTCATAAGTGTGAGGAGATACAGATGATGATACAGATACAGATACAGATACAGATACAGATACAGATACAGATACAGATACAGATACAGATACAGATACAGATACAGATACAGATACAGATACAGATACAGAT
>NW_021620703.1:3334746-3349761 GCF_004785775.1 Grammomys surdaster | reverse complement strand
CAGATACAGATACAGATACAGATACAGATACAGATACAGATACAGATGGATGTTTGCTGGTTCAACATTGTATTACATCGTAACAGTAGATGGTACCCCAAAGGTGTGTACAAACTTTTGCCTTTAGTCTCAGTTGAAAATATATGTGAAGGAATTTACCTTAAATTAAAATTAAAACAATAACAAAGCGACAAAATATTTTCTGTGAAATGTAGTGGTCACATGCTGGTCCGTGACTTTACAGGGTAAGATGGTCTCAAGTTGCATTTCAAGAAGGACACGGCTGAGTAAGAAAGAGGCTGACCCTGAGAACATTGTGATAACTATGAATCCTGTAGTGCCGTGTACGGGAGATGCTGAGTTGTTTCTGCGTGAAGATTTGAGAAGTCTTTGGTTTCACTGAACCAGCCTAGTTTAATAAGGCGGACAACAGCAGGAATCAAAGTGTCAAAAAATCTCTTTGATTTAATGTACATCACTATGTTGTAAAGAACCATTCACTGATTTCATATATACCCTCATGACATTAGATAGATTTATTAATTTAAATGCAGCGATATAAGTAAATACATTTTAGGTTGTAAGGATGAGAGTTTCCAGAATGTCTTGCTTTACTTTAGGTAATTTTTTCAACATCCTGGTGTTGAATGAAGTACATGTCTTTGTGGTGAAAGCTGTCCGGCAGTACCCCGAGAACGCAGCCTTACAGATCTCTGCACTCAGCTGTTTAGCACTCCTCAGTAAGTCTCCTTACTAACTAGGGACTCCTTTTCTCCTTTTAAGGAGAGGGTTAAAGGGCATCCTTCCAGTCAGAAGATGCTCTCAGAGCACTAAGTGTTGGCATCCCCTGTTCATGTGGGGTATCAAGAACCAGGCAATCACTTCAGATGATCCTTCTCTAGATCATCTAGGGTGGTGGGCAAATATCTCTTCACATGATGAGACAATAGTTACGCATGTTAAAATATTAAAAATTACTTCATGATTAGTGAAGGTGCTTAGTAAAGCATAATTTGTGGAAAACATTCAAACCCTGTACTTAGGCGTGGCTGTTCTAGCTGTTGGTGATGATATGCATCTCAAAGACATACAAAGACATACATACTTTTGTTTTTAAGCTGAGACTATTTTCTTAAACCAAGACTTGGAGGAAAGAAGTGAGACTCAGGAGCACAGCGAAGAGGAGGACAGTGAGAAGCTTTTCTGGTTGGAACCCTGCTATAAAGCCCTGGTGCGCCATCGAAAGAACAATCTCGTGCAGGTCAGACACATTGTTAGAACACTGGATTAAGATCAGGCCTTCCCATCCTTGCTACTTTGATACATTTTTCATCTTCCTTCCTGATATAGGAGGCCGCATGCTGGGCACTGAATAATCTCCTGATGTACCAGAACAGTTTGCATGAGAAGATTGGAGATGAAGATGGCCAGTCAGTATCTCTATGTGTCATGATAGAAAACTTGGTTCTGTTTCAGCCAGTACATAGAAACTGCCATTGCTAGTTTCTCTTGTCAGAATTTAAGCTTTAGTGTTTTTGCCTGTTAGTGGTGGGTATAGAATTTTGCCTAGTTTTTCCACAAGACAGGCTCTTAAAGTATGGCCCATGCTGGGATGTTAGGCCTGAGCTTCCACGTCTGGGGTAGTGTAGAGTTTTAATCCCTACTGAGATATAAACCACTTTAGTTTCTACTGTGGGATTTGGCATCATGAATCATTCAATTATTTGTGAATCCTGGAGAGCCAACCCCTCAGTTTTCTGGCTGACCAGGTGCAGATGCGTGTTAATTCACTCCAACCAAGCACATTCACAGAGCCTCTGGAGTTCTGGGCCACCAGCCTGCACATTGCCTGTGTCCAGTTAGAAACTTCCCCGGCAGGTCCCACCTGACAGCAGTATGGATCTGTATTCCAGAGAGAGGCCTATTTGCATAATGGCCCACTGCTGGAAAAGAGGGACTTAAGGAGACAGATGCTACTTAAAAGCTTCCATTTGGAGAAAAGATAGTGATTCTTAAAATCTAAAATAAACCAGCAACCAAATTATCCCGAGTGAGCAACCTTTCAGGAGTTTGCGTTTGGGCAGATTCACACTGCAATTTATCCATCTTAGTTCACGGTACACACAGTCCTCAATACCTGGAGTTCTTTCCAGTAAATGTGTTATTTAAAGGAAAACATTTCTTCTGTCTCTTAAATCTGCTCTGTTTCTTTTCCCCACTTAAGTCCAGCCCCCCTTTTCATTTTCCCCATTCCCTCCTTTTATATTTTTCTTCCTGGTGCCTCATTTTTTTTTTTTTAAAGATTATTGTCTGCTTGTTTATGGTTCATATGCTGGTAGCTTTCTATCATCCTGCTTGGTGACTGACAACTCTTATTGTGTGTTTTAATTATTTTCTTTATGTTTTGTGCACCTAGTACGTTAATGTTTGTATGGCATTCATAAGGCTTGCAAGAGTCACGGTTTGGTTGTAGTAGTCTACAATGGCATTCCCAGGCACAATTTTTTATTGTGTATTTTCATTTACTCAGAGTAAAATCTAGTCCAAAATACTAAATGGAGAACTCTAGAAGCAAGCAATGCGTATACTTTACTGTGTTTCTTGCTCTGAGAAGTAGGAAGAAAACCTGTGCTGCTTAGTCCATCCTTCCCGGGTTATAACTTTGTTTTTTATGTCCATCCTGTGAGATGTACACCATAGCAACTTTGTAGCTGCCTGTCCCTCCTTACATGTTTACAACACCGTGTGTTTTCCATAAGGCTTACAGGCTTCTGATGAAATGGGAGTATTAATGTTGGACACACTCAAATCTACCTATAGCGTTGTTCTACGTAGGCTTCTATTGTGAGTAGAGGTGGCGTACAGCTCGGCTTCCATGCCTGCACTGTTAAGAGTGCACAGAGAGCGCATGAGTGAGCATTGGAGCTGGAGGCTGTGAACTGATATGCGATTGGCTTTTTGAAAGGTTCCCTCTGCACCGGGAAGTGATGCTGTCTATGCTGATGCACTCTTCTTCCAAAGACGTCTTCCAAGCAGCTGCACATGCTCTGTCCACTCTCTTGGAACAAAATGGTAAGGGGTATACTATGCTACAGAGGAACAACACTGTGCTGGTTTCTTTAAAAGCTACAAATTCTGAAGAATTAAGATATGTAAATGGAATTAGCTGAAGTATGTATGTTGGCATAGAAAGGATAAAAATAAAATTTTTGGGTATATTTTCTTGACTTCTCTCATGTATGACATATATGATACATACTTGCAGAAATTGGAACATTGTATCCACTTTAAATGCAGACATATATGATACATACTTGCAGAAGTTGGAAAATTGTATCCATTTTAAATGCAGACGTATATGATACATACTTGCAGAAATTGGAGCATTGTGTCCACTTTAAATGCTTGTTATATTTTCCTCATATTAATAAATGTATTTATTATTATCATCATTACAATGTTAATAGCTGTGTAGCTTTCCAATGTTTATCTATAACCTATCATAGGAGCCAGTTTCTGTTGATTGGCTTTTAGCTTACATACCATGGGAAGTTTTAGAGTCCTCATAGGGCCTTTTTTCCTCTAAAAAAGATTGCCTGCATTTTCCTTTACATATTTATTCATTTTTCTTAAGTAAACTTTACAGGTGTACTACTGTTCGATGAGTTAGTCACTGTTTCAAAAACTGGTACTATTGTCCAGAGTGCAATGTTTTCTACTCATAAGTTTTTGAGAATGATCTTTCATGTATAATCCCTGTGAGCATCATAACTTTGCATACTTACAGACAGAGAAGGGGCTCTCATACCTTGGAGCTCCCTTAAGCTTTAAGGTCCTGGCTCAAACTGCTACAGATTCCTGGCCCCATAAACATGAAATTTTGCCAAGAAAACTTGTCTGGCACCAGGTAGAGGGGCTTGTCAGTTCTTATGGGATATTTTTTAGGCAGTGAAACATTAAAAAAAAACAAAGAAAAAAAAGGAAGATTGATCTGAGACATAACAATGTAAGCGCCACCAGATTTTAGTAGCAAGGCCAGGCTACTGACTAAGACACATCTCCTACAGGCTGTTTCACTCAGGTCAAATCAAGAGAAAAAGTATCTCCTTCCCATTTTTCTCCATTCTCACCCACCTCTCTGGTGGTGTTTTTAATAAAAGGAGAGCCTAATCAAATGTATTGCATACATCTGTGCAATTGTTAAAGAACAAAGTTAAATTAGCTAACGATGAATCGGGCACATCACGCAAAGGCTTGGAGTAGCCAGGCCCCGAGTGATGACAGGGCCTGTCCCAGGGCTGAGTCATCCCAGGAGCTGCCATACAGCTATGGAGGTCTGGGCAGGGATTGCATTGCAGCCAAGGCGCATTGTGTATAGCTCCCCAGAGGAGATGAAGCTTGTTGCCAAGCAGCGATAGTGTGCTGGGGCTGTGGGTCTTAACCATTAGGAAACTCTGCTAGGTCCTGCAATCAGTTGTTAAGATTTTGTGACTTGGGGTTGCTTTCATTATGGCCTCTGAGGGACAATGACCTCATGAGTCAGCTTGACATCTGTTTGGAATCAGTTCCTGCCCTCCCTTCATGCTCCCATGCATTTGGTCCTGGCATCTGCTAGATGCTCTTAGATGCCCCTGCACATCCTGGGCTTCCTGGTATAATAGAGTAGTAGGATCTTGAACAGTCTCCTTATTTAGCTCCACCACCAAATTCACACTGCAGGCTACTTGGAACAGTGACTATGAAGGGTAAAGGATGGGAAGGGTTATTTGGTTTGTTTTTTGTTGTTTGTTTTAAACAGGATTGGGTTGGCAGAAAGAAGAAATGGGCTCTTAGACAGGAAGGGTGACACAGGCCAGCAATCCCAGCACTCTAGCTAAAGCAGGAAGAATGTGTATTCAGGGCCAACCTGGACTAAGTCTCAAAGACAAATTAAAGAGGAAGAGGAATAAGAAGGAGGAGGGAATGGAGAGGGAAAAATGGTGTCTTGGAACCATGGCGACTTGAAGGCTTAGGCCCAAACATCTTTTGTGATAATTTTCTCATGTAGTTAAGCAGTTGGATGAATTGAGCTCCTTCCTGTGTATTGAGACTCCATACAATCTACACCCTTATGATCTGACAGTTACATAAAAATTTTAGGCTCATGGAGTCAAATTCTAATGGGGAAGATAGACAAGAAGACTAAGGAACATGATACTCGAGGTAGCCAAAAGTCAAGCTGAGAATGAGGGTTTGACCTTTGAACCAGAGGAAAACCAAACATGAATGGGCATTCACTAAAGGCAACTCCTGTAGAAGTTTGTATTTTGTGATTTGCCTTTGAATACAGATAATCTTCTGCTAAAATAGGGTAGATACAGCCAGTAAACTTCTGCAAGTAGATAGGGACACGTGGAAATGTTCTGTACACTCTGAAGGGACTTCGGGATGACTGCCCTTCTCCTGGTCATGGTTGCCATTGTTGAGCAATCTGGCTTCTGCATAGTAGATAGTGCTGAGACCCGTGAATAATGTATGCAGCCCACTGAGCTGTACAGAGTAGTTCAGAGCATCCCAGCACATGCCTTTCCACTGTCCTCTTACCAGTGAGTGTTGCCTCCACTCACCTGTGGTCCTTCTCCTCAGGCCTGCCTCTGGCTCCCATCACCAATGGGATGAGGGCTTGTATCTGTGCACACAGAGTGTCTCTAGCCCATGCACTGATGTCTAGCAAACTTGTGCTTCCTAGCTCAATGTAAGTCTGGTCATTTTGTGAAGTTCAAAGAGTAGTTGTTCATTTAATTTCCATCCTCGTTGTGAAGAGTATTGTTTTTATACATTGTTTTATATAGCACTTCTTTCTAATGGGCTTTAATGTACTAATCACATTAATACCTGTCTACTCTCTGAATAAAAAAAATTAACTGGAAATATCAATAAAGAATTAATAAATATGGAACACAGAGACTGTCAATTATTTGTAAGATACAGGCAGCTATTGATGATCTTTAAGTAGCTAATGAAATATGTTATATGTGTTCTTGCAATTGTGAGCTTTCATTACCGTACATAACTTGAAAAACACCTTATAGTTAATTTCAGGAGAATCCTGCTGGCAAAAGGAGTATACCTGAATGTCTTGGAGTTGATGCAGAAGCATGCCCATGTACCTGAGGTGGCAGAGAGTGGCTGCAAGATGCTGAATCATCTGTTTGAAGGAAGGTACTGTGCATTCATGAGCCTATACATATATATGTGTGTGTGTGTGTGTGTGTGTGTGTGTGTGTATATATATGTATATATATATACATATATATGTGTGTGTGTATACACATATGTATATATACATTTATACATACACTTACATGTACATATACATCATACACATACACACCTACATATACCATATACCAAACCATATACCTATACACATACAAAAACACAAAAATATATATATATATATATATATATATATATATATATATATATATACACATATATATATGTACATATATATATGTATATATATATATGGCACTGAGCCAGGTCTGATATCATTCAAAGCCCATGTTGAAAAGGGAAGCTAAACATGGTACATAAGAACATACCTTTTGTCATCTTCCCTTGATCATTTGGAATTATTTTATCCAAGCATTAAAAAGTGTGGCAGAGGCTGAAGAAATATGGTGAAGGTTTGCTTCTATGCTTCTATGTTATCTGGTTTAGAATTGATAAGTGTGCAGCAGAAATGATAATAGCTTCTCAGATCACTACATATGCGAATATGCAAAACTTATAAGTATATAAATTTATAAAATTTATAAAGTATAAAATTTATAAGTATATAAATTTTGCAATTATTGCTTTTCAAAATTAAAGTACCATTTATTTATTACAATGCATTGTTCATTGCTATTATTTCATTTAAATTAACTTCGGTCTCTCTTCTTCCCCTCATTCCTTTCCCAGTGATGCTTTATTCCCAAGCACTTTATGGCCAGCCTTAGTGACGCTGTGTGTCTGGTTTGTGGCATAAAAGAGGCCAGACATTATTATATGAGTCTGAAATGGTGAGAGGGAGATAGAGGCTTACAAAACCTGCCAAAACCTGAAATTCTGGCAGGTGTCTCCTCCAGCAACATATACTTAGTATATTTTCTCAATCTATTATGCAAAAAAAATGCATGATAATGGTGGTATTGTTTGATATCAAATGGAAAGCAGCCGTACAGGAAAAAGATATGAATAAAAAAAATTATCCAGGATACAGGTGCTACAGGTGAGAAGGATCTTATGTCTTAGCTCGTTATCAGACACTCTTCCTAGGGAGAAATGAACGAATGTCTCTATTTGTTCTGTATCTTCTCAACGTTGAATCTACAGCAGACCAAGCAAGAATACCTCCAAAGCCCAACTTGGCGAGCAGATGAGATTTGTTACGGTTACTTACAGGACTATGAGTGAAGAGTTACTTCCTGGAGCAGAAATGACTCAAAGACAGCTGCATCCCTGAAACCCACCCCAATATGGGTGACAGTTCACAAAGCTGGGAACTCAGAGCAGACTGCTCACAGGGCTCAGATCAGCAGGGAGCAGGGTTCATCTTTTCAGAGCTTTAGCCAGTCTTACCATCGAGAACTGACTGTTGGGAGCCAGTGAGCCTGACTCTTGCCGCACTCATGCCCAGCCACACTTGCCACACAGTCCCCAGCACTGCTTTAATTGACACTTTGTCAATCTCTGGGAATCCTGCATTCCTTTCTACTGCCCTATGCAGCATCTTCTAGTTATTCAGGGGGTTTTCTGACACTGAGCATAGCCTCCAATAGCTCATAAGGGCTTCTGGAACAACAAGAACAATAACAAAGACAGGTCTCCATTTATCAACCTCAAGGTCATTCAATTTCTTTTGAAAAATGGTCAATAAAACATCTTTGGCAGAATCTCCCCCCAAACCAGGGAATTCTTTTCTAAATTCAGAGCTCTGATTCTCATCCCATGCTAACATCTAACCTTTACCACTGCAATCCTTTTGTACCATGACTGTTTGACAGACGTCTGATATATGGCTGACTGACCTTCCCTTACAGATTTGTCCCTCAAGTAGATTTCTCAGTTAAGAGTGAGTTTGGGAGTCAAGAGAGTTGGTCCTTGTTCTTTGGTATATTTAAAGTGGAAGGGTTATCTGCCATGGAGGCAGAGATCTTCAAGGCTTTTACTCATGCCTTGTATATCCTTTGGACACCTTACTATCATGTGCGGTGTCCCCAAGCCACAGAGAACAACTCTTGAGAAGCCTCAGAATTGCTCTGGCCCTCAATCATCAGTCATCTTCTTTGGTTTGCCAGAGGAGTTTAGATGAAGAATGAATGACAAGGGTGGTCTCCTCCCTGCACTCTCTTCTAGCCAAGAATATTTTGCAGTAGGTAAAATTGTCACTGAGACAGGTCTGGCTGGGCTCTAGGGGCAGATAAAGAAGGCCTTCACTACATTGCTGCTGGTTATGGGAAGTCCCAGGCACTAGCCTGAAACAACTGATATTTGGGGCTGTCCCCGACAGTATGGTCACCCCTAGGACTTTATGCATGAGATTATGTAAAGGGTTTTATTAAATATATTTATATTTAATATAATATTAATTATATTTATATTTTATTATAAATATATTAATATATTATAATTATATAATTATAAATATTAATTTATATTTAATATATAATTCTTTATCTGCCCCTAGGCCCCAGACAGACCTGTCTCAGTGACAGTTTTACCTTCTTGGCTAGATGGGAGGGAAGGAACACCCTTGACATACACACACACACACACACACACACACACACACACGAGATCTAGATTGTTTTCCTCTTTTTGAAGTACTTTCTTTAAAAAAAATAAAATGAAATGTTTATAGTCAAAAAAAGAAAAAAGTGAGCTCAACCTCTTCAGGCAGCTGGTCTAGTCTGAGAGTCTTCTGGGAAGCTCTGCTGGTGTTTGTCCTTTTCAGGCCTGGGAAGTTATTTCTGAGGGGTTCAGCAGACCTCGAAGCTTCTACAGGCTCCGGAAGGAGAAGCCTAGCGAATCCTGTCAGTTTCAGGGTTCCTGAAGCATCTGAGTAGTTTACTCCCTGAGTTTAACCAGCTCTCCTTCAGGGTGAGATGTTTCTGCCTCTTCTTAGAACATACAGCGTCTTAATGAGCTTCCTCCTACGTGAAGGTTTTGTCTCAGAGGAAGCTGAATGACTTTATTGCTATTATGAGCCAACTATCGAATGGTTGGGCTTCAGGATTCTTCCAAAAAGAATAAAATAGAAGGATCAGAAAACAGCTTCAGAAGGTAGAAGTTTATGGCGTAAGGATTAAATAAATTCATTTTCATGGATTAAGATAAGCTTGGTGCATTTTAAGTTGTCAGTAAATCTAGCTGTTAGCAATATGGTTATTATATGCAAATAATGTAAGTCGTGTGCAGCACACCTACAGATTAGTAATGGACTTACTTGTCTTTCACACAGCTCCAGCTAATCTATCCTTAGGTAACCTATCTCGGTCAGAGTTCTCTTTTTTATAAGTGTTGTTTTTGAAGAATTAATTGCAGTATTGAAGTGTTGGTTTTGATGGTGAGGGACGTGTGTGGGCAAGTTTCAGTTAAGAAGGCACTGCATGAGACAAATAGCCACACTACCTTCCCGAGTGGCACGTTTACTCGCCCGTAAAAGAAGAGAGGCTCAGATGTCTTGGAGAAGCCAAGAATTTAATGTGAACTAATGAACTCTGTATAAAAAGGCTGATGATGCTAACTTGGAAGATGAACCTTGATAGGGTGCAGGGGTCCTGGGCTTGCTTCTTTCCAGTTAAAGGATTTTGGTATTTCCTCCTCCAAACAACAAGCTTTTTTGTTTTTGTTGTTTTAATCTGGAAAATGGGGGTGTGAACATCTTTCTGGGCTGTTGCCAGTGATCTCCATACTGATCAGAAAGAAGGTGTTACCTTCATAAAACTATGGCAAAAAGATATCCAGGCGATTGCAGATCTAAATTCTTGAGGTCAGGATTTAAACTCTTGAAGTTTTGGTTGGGTTCAAATGCATTTTCTTATAGCTTTTTCTGGTAAAAAAATATATTGTCTCTGATTACCCATATTTGTTTCAGTTCAGTGTTTGTACAAATAAATCAGGCTGTACTTTTTTTTTCCCAATAATCAATCAATTTCCATCCCTAGTAACCCTTCTCTGGATACAATGGCGGCAGTGGTCCCTAAAATACTATCAGTGATGAGAGCCCACGGGACATCTCTGTCGGTCCAGCTGGAGGCGCTGAGAGCTATTTTGCATTTTGTTGTGCCAGGTGAGTCACGGAACTGATTGTACTCAGAGTCTGCCATTTAAATGGAATTTTGCATCTTCACGAAACATTGTTTTCTAGGCCAAGCTTAAAGAATCAGATTCTGACGACTGCACACAGGTCTTTCTGCCAAACATGAAATTAAATTCATGAGAGAGGATGAGTTCATAAGAATATTTAGCACTTCATTTACATAAGAAATAAACACAGGGTAAAGAGTGGACCTTCTGTCTCTAAGGACTACTCACCTCTGATGCTTCTTTGCTATTTCCCTTGCTGTCATCCATGTTAAAGTTCAGGCTAGAACAGAACACACTCTTTCAACTCTCCTCCAATGCTTCACTCCCATCCTTCATGTCCAAGGTTAAGTTAGCTCTCCTCTGGCAGCCACACGGCCCCTCCCTCATTGACTTTAATGACCTTCTTCTGCCTGGCTTTCCCTGGCTGTCACCTTGTTTGTTCCTCAGCTCCCTCTAAAGCACCTGCCCCTATCTCATTCTTTCAACACACGTTATTAAATGTCTCCCGTTCTGTTCTGAACACCTCAGAGCTTTAATGAGTTGAATGACAGAGGGAATGAGGGCAAAATTGGAATGTCGGGAGCTCGGTAGATAGATGAACAGCGGATTACCACGGTGAGCGGCTCTGCTGCAGAAGAAGGTCGGGCATGTCTGAGCACACTGGTACACCTAATGCCTTAGAGGAGCACATAGGTCCGGGAGTGGCTGTCTATGACTCAAGGACAAGTCAGATGGCAAGGGCAGCTTTCAAGCAGAAGGAACGTGAGCACATAGTGTGGAGGGAGTGAAGACAACTGGGAAGGGGATGGGGATGAGTCTGGGAGGAGAGACCCTAAGTGCACTTCAGAGTGATTGTGATTTCACATGGGGAGCAATTAAATTTTATTAATGGCTCGAACATGTTCTGAAAACTTAATAATGGCTCAATTTGAATAATTTTTATTGTTTCTCATATCTTGTTTACAAACATTAGAAGGACCCCTTTTAAACTTTTTAAGAAAAATGTGTTTCTCCTGGGCTAATGGAATTGTGGAATTGACACGTTTTTGAAGTATTCTGGGAAGAAAGCTGAAGTAGTACAATCAGAAATGAACACGCATTTAACGTCCCGATGCTGTCAGGAATGCTCTGTGACTGGAAGACAGTTTTTAGCCTATTAATTCACATTCAATCTAGCAGCATTGTGTCCTTTCTGATAGAAGAAAGTGTGTTATGTAAGTTTGAGTCAGACTACCCTTTTCTTTTAAATATTTTCATGTTCAAGTGCATTTTCCCCTTTTAATTATCTCCATGAATTTAAAAAAGTTTAGATTTCTGAATAGTCTTATTTTTGTTTTTATATGTCTAAAATATACTCATATATACATATGTATACATACACACACACACATATATATATATAGACACATACGTATGTGTGTGTGTGTTTCTCTCTCTCTCTGTCTCTCTCTCTCTCTCTCTCTCTCTCTCTCTCTCTCTCTCTCTCTCTTTATCTCTCTGTGTGTATACCATTAGGGTGTCAAGAGCTTGTTACACACAACTCTGATGTCAATCAGTAATGTGAATAACTTTTGGAACTATATAAAATATGCTTAATAGTATGCATTAATGACTTGGACCACTACCCTGTAGTTCTGGGATCACATTTGCAATTCACATCAATGGTGGAGTTATACGGGGTGAGTTAGTGGGGACTCGATGTAGGAGAGTTGGTTAGGAGTTGATGGCAGTCTAGTGAGATGATGTAGTGGATGAAGCAGATGTAGTGGATGAGGCAGATGCAGAGAGAATAGATTTGAGAGATACACAGGGTATCTAATATTTCTTTGTTGCTCTTGTATAAAGTTCCAACATTTTTTAAATCCGTATTTATTCCTCATGGAAGTTTACTAAACCAACTCTTTTCCATAGTGTCTGGGTGTCTTCTGTTTCAGAATTAAGAGGAGTTTTCACTGTGAGATGAGTGTTCTAGAGGAAGAAACTCTTACTGATTTTATTTTTAAAATCTGATACTTTAGATAAGAACAGCGATCAATCTGTGTATTTTAAATTAAACCATCATTTCCCATTTGTCACTAGCAGTTAAGGCATAATTTTACTTAAAAGGTTATTACTAATTTTTGAATTCTGTAGATTTAGTAAAATGGAAGAACAACAATTCGCAACCCCCCCCCCGTTAGTTTTTTAAGGTAATGTCTCACTATGTAGCCCAGGTTGCCCTGGAATTCACTATGTAGACCAGGCTAGCCTTGAACTCACAGAGCTTTGCCTGCCTCTCCCTCCAGAGTGCTGGGATTAAAGACATGTGCCACCATGCTCAGACTAATAAATTATTTTTGTAGTCTCTGGTGTTCAAAGTTTATTTCTTTTAGGTGGATAGATTCTTAAAGAACAGCAAACGCCTGCTAGAACCATGCCTGTTCGTTAATCTCTTTTATTAAAAAAAAAAACAAGCTTAGAATATGTACTTATTTTGTTAAAGGTTTTCTGTGTATGCACGCATCTCTAAGTTTGTATAAGTGTACCATATGTATACAGTGCGCATGGGCTCCAGAAGGGGCAAGCGGCTGTGAACGGCCTGACATGGGACCTGGGCACTGAGGCTGGGTCCTCTGGAAGAACAGCAAATGCTCTGGACCTCTGAGCTGTCTCTAGCCCTGTACTTCCTCTTAGCATGATTATAAACTGACCCTGAAGCACTATAGCTAGTTAATAGTCAATTAAATAATTATTGATTTTTTTAAAAAGATGAATTTAAGGCTACACTGTATATACGTAAATAGGTATTAGTAAACACAGCATTAAGTGTGCAAACCAATAGGCACGGCATGCTCATCTGTCTCCTTTACTCCACGCAGCCGGCATTCTTCTTTGCTGTGTATAGGTGATGAAACTAAGGTATACAGACACAGAGATTTTTTCAGACTTCAACTGATGCTACCTGAATCTACCCCGTGTTGATGTAATGGTGTCTCGCATGCCTCTGTTACACTAAAACAGTGTCCTTGGACCCTGGAGATATGGAGAGATGAGGTTATGGGCCTGCCACTAAGAAGTTGACAGTGCACACAGTTTGAAGGGCTGTTACATGGAAAAGAAATGATTTCCATTCTGGGAAGCAGTGGGCAGAGATGAAAGTTCAGGAATGCTCATTTGGTCATGATGAAAGGAAGATGCTGATGGCAACTCATTGCGTGAGGCTAGAGGTTTGACTACTGAGAGTGACTGGTTGGCACACATGTTTGTGGCGCAGTGAAAAGCTCCAGGAATCTGTGCAGACATAGTCACTGAAAAATGCAGCAAAGCCATGAATGTTTTAAGTGGGGATGGAAAGTTCCACAAGGGCAGGAACCTAGCCCAAACCAAATTATCCTAGCTTTTAGCAAGTGGCAGTATGTTCAGCCTAAATGCACTTGACAAGAGTATGACTGTATTTGTCACTATTTGTTTGAATTTAGGAATGTCGGAAGAATCCAGGGATGACTCTCAATGCAAACCAAATGTACTCAGAAAGCAGTGTTTCAGAACTGACATCTACAAGCTGGTTCTAGCCGCTCTGAACAGGGTATGTTGAACAAGGGTTTTCTGTCTTTATACCATTAATAAGACTATAAAATCTGAGGGTCTGGGAGTGGGGCTCTGAGTTTTACTTTACTTTCTTTTTGCTTGCTATGACAGTTAGATGTCATAATTAGAACTCAGGGTGATAGTAGGAATGTTGGGGTGGAAAAATATATATTAAAACAAAGATAAGTTTACAACTAACTAATGCATGTTTCTATCTAAGATTGCTTAATTAGAAGGTCAATCAACGAGCCAGGTCTGGATGTCAGGCCCAGACTGCTGTTTGCTCCCTGGTGGGCCATTCTTCCTTTATGATCCTATGGAAAAAGGTTTAGCTAACAGAGACATACCAGACAGGACATGGCTGTCTTCTCTGATGCCTCTGTATATTTTCATAGCTCTCCTAAGATGAATTATGATTAGGGTGATGTCAACAGAGGTATCCATAATTATGACATGAGCTTCAACTCTTATTGATCTAAGCAGAGACTAAGAAAAGTATTTATTCAAGTGAGCCAAGGCTTTGGTATATAAAATAGAGTGTTACAGTTCAGGCTGAAGGTAACCTCTTTCTGGATCTTTGACCTACTTATGTGAGACCTTGAGAGTTGTTCACACATCACAGTGTTCAGGCATCTGGCCCATAGGTCACTGTTTGTCTACTGTCATTTCTGGGTAACAAAATGAACTCTAGGTGTTTTGGCTCTGTCTACATGTATGTGTCTGCAGAAAGACTCCTGACTCTTTGGTCAGGGAACCCAGGGAAATAAAAGCCAGTTTTCTGATAAGATGGTTGCAGGTAAAGACTTTATGATTTGCAAAAACTTAGAGAAAAATATTGAAAATTTAAATTTAAGATATGTATTTTGAGCCAGGTGGTGGTGGTGGCACTTACACTTAATCCAAGCACTTGCTAGGGGCAGAGGCAGGAGGATCTCTGTGAGTTTGAGGCTATCTGGTCTATAGAGTGAGTTTCAGGACATCCAGGACTCTATAGAGAAACCCTGCTTCAAAAAATAGACAAAAATGTATTTAATTCTTAAATAAGAGGTGCCCTAAGAGGTAGCACACACACACACACACACACACACACACACACACACACACACACAC
>NW_021620703.1:3331993-3334736 GCF_004785775.1 Grammomys surdaster | reverse complement strand
CACACACACACACACACACACACACACACACACACACACACACACACACTTACATATATAAATGGCATAAAAAGGTTTGTAGAACATGTAAAACTTGGAAGTAGGAGAAGAGTTGAACATACAAAAAGATTGATCTTCTTCATGGAAGACTTTAAATTAAAGCTGAGCTACGTTTATAACCTTTATAAAAATTGCAGTAGTAATTACTTAAACTAGGTAAGCAAGTATAACATTTCCATGAAACAGTCAATTTGCATAAATATTTTCAGGAGAACTTGACAAGGAGCGACAAGTCATGTAGCCTAATTCCAGTGGGATAACCAAATGTTTTATAAGACACCAGTGTGTGTTTCAATGTTTTTTTAATTGGATATTATATTTATTTGCATCTCAGATGCCATCCCCTTTCCCCATCTCCCCTTCTTAGAACCCCCCATCCACTCCCCCCTCCTCCTTTTTGCTTTTATACCATTTTAATTACATGCAAGTATTTCAGGTCAGTTCTAGGTTGAGGGACTAGCAATACAATAAATGCAAATAGTCCAGGAGCAAGCAAGACAATAAACACTTAAGAACGTTCTGTCAGGAACTCTGACCTGCATTGCTTGCCAGCAAAGGTTCTGTCTGTAGCAATACTCAAGCGCTGGTGATGAGTAGAGTTTCCCCCCCACCCCCACCTTGGCCTGAAACACATGTGTATTGTAGGCAAGAATTGAACCCATTGTTCTTTAGCCTGTGAAATTTGAGGAGTATTACTGTAGCTTAATTTAATCTGTGCTGATAACGTAGCGGTCATTGATAGATGACAAACAACCAGATCGTGCTCCTTCCAAATGAGGTAATTCTGTGTAGAGGTCCAAAGGTAGCAAGGTGGCATTTTAAACGTATTGATAGGCGAAAATTTCAGATTTTCCGTAAACATGATATTCCCCGGGGTCTCAGTTTCTTCTTTCATTCATGTTTACATTCTACGAGTAAGTCTTGCTGGAACTGGCAATTTTTTCTGTTTCTATATCTTCACCCTTCTATCCCTTTTCTACTGTAGATTATACACTTTGTTCTCTTTTTTTTTTCACAGTGTTAGACTTTCTGGTCTGAATCTGACTCTACTCGTCATGCTCTAGTTAACCCTGAGTTTAAATAGCAAGCAGATAGAGTGGACAGCTTGTCACATGGGTGCCTGTCACAAAGGGTGAACTCACTAACTGTTGGCATTGTCACCATCAGATATTAAAGTGTCTTTTGACCTTTGGCTGCAAAGGCCTAGGGACAGGAGCAGTCACTTCTACACACTCTTACCTCTTTTCCTATTGACTTTGGTGAAATAATTTAATTCTGCATGGAAAGACCATGTAGTGTTCACTGTCAGCTTCAGACCTGTGCTCTCTAAACTTTTATTTTATTCTGTCAGTTCTCTCAGTTCTCACTGTTCTCCTCAAGTCTTTTGTTCGAGGTTGAATTCAACACTCATCTTTCCACAGAACTTCTCTTAAAGTCACATGCCTTAATATTTTGATGTTTTGAATCTTTAGTTTGTAAGTTTATTGTGAATTCTTAAAATGTATGCATCTTATGCTATTTTTTTTCTTTTTACACTTACGTTAGTCATGTGTGTCCCTGCCTGTGGGCAGGGGACTAGAAGGCCAGAAGGAGGTGTGAGATGCCTGTAGGGCTGGAGTGAGCCCTGTGAAGCCTGATGGTGTTAGAACTGAACTCTGATCTTCTGCAAGAACAGCAAGTATCTTAGTCACTGAGCCATGTCTCCAGCCCTGTATTTGAACTCCTGAAAAGACTAATTTAGTTGGTTGTAAAACACTGAGGGCTTCTTTTCTTTGACTACATGTCTGCAGGCATTGCTCTAGTGTTGAGTGTCTTAGCAGAGAAGTCTGAGACTGGCTTATTTTTTTTTTCTCCTTACTTTTCTATGAGTTGGTAATGTCTCCTTGATGCCAGAAGTACTCTTTCTCTTGAAGCCCAGCCAGTCACATTGCTGAGGCATATTTTGATGTTAGTTTTGATACCAACTAAACAAACACCCAGGATAGTTGTTCCCCCCCCTGGGAAATTTTCTTCAATTGTATCATCATGAACATAAGTTTTCTTCCATCAGTTTAGCTCTCTTCCTAGAAACTATACAATGTTGGATCTCTTTTTTCTGCCTTCACCTTCTGCTATTTAAGAGAACACTGTGAGGCACAATCTGTTTTTCAGTGTGTTCTCTTCTTGTTTGGATGGGGCGCAAATCTATATATGTATCTTTTTCTATCACGAACAAAGATGAGATATATGAGAGAATATGGAGAATGAGAGATAAAAGCAAAACCACACATGACCCCTTAAGGAATTGCATCCCCTTCCCTGTGGAGTCTGCTTGAGTAGCCATGAGAAGAGTCTTGGTCAGGCTCAGCTTAAGATGGATGACCCACTAAGGAAGCCATGCCAGCAGCTCACTGCATGTCTTCTGAAATAACTTAAAGGTTGTAGATTGTAGATAAGATGGTGTTTCTAATTAATGTCTTAATGCATCCTTCTATGATACATCCAAAGCTTACACTTGGAAAATATTTGCCAGGTGGGAACTAATAAGTTAATCTTGATTCATATTTGGACAGTGATACAGTAAAGACTATTTTTAAGATGCAATATTAGGTAAATGAATGCAAGTCCATGGTAGGCTTATAAAATATCATACATAGATGAAATATATATATATATATATATATATATATATATATATATATAT
>NW_021620703.1:3287642-3331983 GCF_004785775.1 Grammomys surdaster | reverse complement strand
ATATATATATATATATATATATATATATATATATATATATATTATCATAATCATATTATGTGTGATTACCTCTTGGCAAATTTACTTGAGTGTTCAAAACAGCAGACTCTTCTTTTTAGTTTTTTAGATATGTTAGGTCTTGTCACTTGCGATCACACAAAAGCAATTCTGTTGTTATGTAGACAGTCACAGACTTCCTGTTACAACTTATTACTCAGTTGCTAAGCTAGACCTGTAAAGGTTAGAGGTTAAGGGAAGGGCCTCAATACTTCAAGGACCAATACATAAGTAAAAATTCCGTAGAGGTGGAGATACTAAACATGAGGGCTGAGGAGATGTCTAAGACAGTCAAGATACCTGTCACCAAGTCCATGATGATCTTGGTGCAATCTCTGGGACACAGCTAGTTTGAGGAGAGTACTCACTCACACAAGTGGTGCCCTGGTCTCTCTGTAGGAGGTGTGTACCCATACATTCACACAAATGCACTCACGCGTGCACATGCACACAAACAAACAATGCAATAATTTTAAGAAGATACTGAACATAAGGAGAGTCACATTACACCTGGCTTATGATGCATTCTTTAGTTTAGAGGCTGAACTAAATACATGGTTCGTGAAGTTCGGTATCAAAAGAAATTACATTTTCCCTGGCTTGAAAATATCAAGTATTTTAAGACAATGTCAGCAGAATGTGGAACCACACTCCTGAAGTATTTTAACACAAAGATAGCAGAATGGAAAACCACTGCAAGTCCACATTTCTCCTTCCTTGACGTACTTTAAACAAGATTTTACATTATCTACTCAAAAGTGTATACCTCACTTTTTCCACTGATGCATAGAGATGTATATAGTGTGTCTATGCCACAAGATTTGTGATAATTAAATGCTAGTATGCTTAAATTTATTCTTTTTCACTTTTTAACTTAATTACATCTTATTTAAAATTTTAATATAATATATAATTTAAAATTATTTCTTGAGATTGTAATTATATCATTTCCCCTTCTATCCTCCTTCCAGATCTTTCCAATACCCCTCTTTGTTCTATTCCAAACTCATGGCCCCTTTTAAAATTAGTTGTTATTAAATGCATATGTATATATACATATGTATTTGTAAACAGAGCCTGCTCAGACTATATGATGTTACTTGCATGTTTTCAGGGTTGACCCTGTGGTAGTACATGACCATTTGATAGGCTCTTCCCTGTGAAAGACCACTCCTCCAGCTCTTAGCATTTCTCAGTTATTTGAAAAATTCTTAGAAGCAAGTGCCTGCAGCTTTGGTCCTTCCATGTGGTGGCTGCTGTTGTGTGATGCAGCTGTGCTCAGGCACTGATCTTACCTGTGAAGATAGCTTTTAGAGTTGCAGGAAGAGATAAAGAAGATGGGCAAATGAATGGCTTTAAAGTTTTGAGCATGGTATAGAAATCAAGGAGTGGGAGGACAGCAATGAAGTCGTTAGGGAACTTTTTGTCTTTGAATGCTTTAAATTCAGAGTCATTAAGAGAGAAGTCTGATTATATAAAATTAAAGGGTAGCAAGAATATGGAGGTAGTAGGTGTAGACGTTCCTATTAATAAATTCAGAAGGGAAGGAAAGAGGATACTTGGCTTGCCTCAGCTCATGTTTTCTTTCTGGTGAGAGTTTCAGCCTGGTTCTCACTGTCAGTCCATCCGTGTTGATTGCATGGACAGATCCTAATATCATGGCATCATGAGGGCAGTGTTAGAGAACAGGATACTGAGATGACACCGAAAAACTTTCCTCATTTACTTGGGGAGACCATGTTTCTATATCTACAAAAATCCCTTACCACTTTTGAGTTGATATTCTTCTGTTCTTTATTTGCAGTCTTCAGGGTCACAGAATATAACACATAACTGTTTGACTGCAAAATAATGTGACATCATTACTCAGAGAAAGAGAGTTAGACACTAATAGTGTTTACAAACAGAATTCCCAAGAAGGGGAAGATAAGAGTGTCTTGATTAAGTGATATAGGACATAATGACATACTGAGAAGCTAGAGGCAGAGGACAAGGCACAGGAGAAGCTAATTCCATCCCCATACCCTGTGGGGAGCCAAATGCTAAATCATGGAGATCATGGAGGAGCAGATGATAGACAAAGCAGGGCTAGAGGTAGGGGGCTGAGGGCATGTTAGTTCATCAGAGCTCGCGATCTGGCTTGAAGCTATTTCAGCATTGTCCTACAGCAGTGGTGGGGCAGGGGATCAGATTTGTGGAGGCAGATACCATGAAATACATGTTTGCATGATGTATCTGTGTGAAATTAATTTCCAAGGAAGATGTTGTGGTAATCTTTAAAAGCAATGTTGTAAGTTGAATGTCACATTGTTGTAGAGGTTGGAGAGTATGGCCCAAGTATGTATATATATGTGTGTGTGTGTGTGTGTGTGTGTGTGTGTGTGTGTGTGTGTATGCACCAGTTCCTTTGAAAGAGGAAGTATAAGGATATGGTTGTCAGTGTATGTGGTGCCCATTTCTTCTCAAATAGTAGCTTGTCCTTGAAAAAGAACTGTATTCCATCAGGATAGCCATATATTTCCAATTACTAGAGGAAACCCCTATTAAAGAAAAGATGTAGTAATTAAAATCTAGGTCTCTGAGACATTCCAGGCCTGGGCCTGCTACATGAACTGTGTGTTATAAGCTTATCTGCACATCTTTGAAGCTCAGCAAACCTATTACTTGATAAACTTTAAGGGAAGATAAGAAATCAAGCCCACATACACTTGGGGTCAAGCTCACTTAGAGATTCCTGTGGTGAGAGGCCGCACTGCACACTGGTTACATTTCTTGATGGCTTTGCAACAAAATATCCCTGGTTTGGTTTCATTTCTTAGTCTTTTTAAAAAAGAATTTCCATTTTTGGGAAACCTCTACATTTTAAAATACTTTGTATTGGTTCTTTGAGAATTTCACAACATGCACCCCAACCACACTGATTTCCCCATTCCTGGTACGTGTGTGCTCTCCACCCTTGCAGCCTCCCCCACAACAGAGGAAAAAACACTCACTGTGGAAACTGTAGTGTGTCACAGTGTGTCCCACAGTGTACATACCCCTTTGTCCACACTTCTTTGCTTGCAAATATTTTTTTTTCCGTTCTGTGAGGTGCCATCTGTAGGGCTCAATCTTTGTAACCCCAGTGAACTCAGTCTCTATTAGAAATGATACAGCATGCAAAGAACGAGTTACAAGTGCCAACTTTCTATCTTATGCATATCCACAGCATGTTTTCTATACCAGCCTGGACTGAAGAAGTTGGCATTTCTCCAGTGCAGCTTTGACAATGCTACTAACATGGACTAAATTAGATTATTGTGCAATGTTTGTATTCAGTGCAATACTTGACCCAGAACAAGCACTTGAAGTTTAAAATATTTACTCTTGATGCATACAATTAATTAGTAATATAGAAGGCAGAAATAAAGATAGTAATTTGTCCATCCCTTCGTCCCTTGCAACCAATGGCAGGCAGTAGAGCTGGGCCTGAGGTCATCTAAGCAGGAGAGCTGGCCCTACCCCTCATCTGCTGAAGCCCTAGGGAGAGCAGGCCCTTCACCTCACCTGGGCAGCATAGTAAAGCGGCACAATAGAGCTGGCCCTGGATTTGGGGAGTGTAGGTGAGACCCGAGGGTGAGAGTGTGGGAGAGCTGGCCCTGCCGCTTGTATGCTTGGTGGTGGCACAGACAAAGGAGAGACACTGTTCTTCCTTTCCTTGTCCCTTGCCATCTATGGCAAGCAGAAGAGTTGGTCCAGGGTCATGAGAGCCAGAGGTCTGACCAGCTCAGACATCTCTGAGGCCCAATCAAGGGCCTTGAATTGGCCAATCCCAATATCTACCCAACGGATGAACTGCCGGACTACATGAAGGGACAAGTCCTATAGATCCTAAACTACAGGATCTTCATGATATAGGGCAACAACAGGATATATCTAAGAGGAGTCCCAGTGAGGTTCCAGTATTGATAGAGTAGCAGAAGGCAGAGTCCTCATACCAGACAAACAAGTCATTGCAATGAACATTTGCAAGCAAAGAAGTGTGGACAAAGGGTAGACTGTGGGACACACTGTGACATACTACAGCTTCCACAATGAGATTTTTTTCTCCATTGGTGGGGAGGTTACAAGGGTGGATGGCAGGTACGGGGTGGGGGACAGATGAGTGGGATTGGGGTACATGATGTGAGATTCACAAAGAGCCAATACAAAGTTTTAAAAAAAGATACTAATTTGTATTTGACCACATCATTTATGTTTTGATATTGAGCCTGAGTCTCATATATCCCAGACTACCTCTAAACTATTTAACTGAGGGTGACCTTGAAGTTTGGGTAGTCTTACCTCCATCTCCCAAGTACTGAGTTTACAGTTGTGTACCACATGCCTAGTTTTTTGATGCCGTAGTGGGGATTAAACCTTAGACTTTTCATGGTAGTCAACCACTGTACTGTCTAAGCTGCATCCCCAGATGTTGAATTATGCTTTACCATTCTGTAACTGGTATTCAAACCTTTCTTATGATAGTAAATATTCTTAAACTTCTTTTGATTTTAGTTCATTGGGAATCCTGGGATTCAGAAATGTGGATTGAAAGTAATCTCTTATTTCACACATCTTCCTGATGCTGTAGAGATGTTATCCCTGCACGGTGCAGTTGACTCAGTCCTCCACACCTTACAGATGTATCCAGATGACCAAGGTTGGTACAGATGGAGCTTGGGACCACAACTTATTGTCTTAGTCAGGGTTTCTATTCCTGCACAAAACATCATTACCAAGAAGCAAATTGGGGGGAAAGGGTTTATTCAGCTTATACTTCCACATTGCTGTTCATCAACCAAAGGAAGTCAGGACTGGAACTCACATAGGTTAGGAACCTGGAGGCAGGAGCTGATATAGAGGCCATGGAGGGATGCTGCTTACTGAATTGCTTCCACTGGCTTGCTCAGCTTGCTTTCTTATAGAACCCAGGACTACCAGCCCAGGGATGGCACCTCCCACAATGGGCCCTCCCACCCTTGATCCCTAATTGAGAAAATGCCTTACAGCTGGATCTCATGGAGGCATTTCCTCAAGGGAGGTTCCTTTCTCTGTGATAACTCCCACTAAGTTGGCACACAGAACCAGCCAGTACACATATTAACTGGATTTTTTTTATTTCTTCCATCAGTTTTGAGGTTAAAAGAATTACCACTGCTACTTTTCTCTTTTGTTTTAGAAATTCAGTGTCTGGGCTTACACCTTATGGGGTGCTTGATGACAAAGAAGAATTTCTGCATAGGGACAGGGCACCTCCTGGCAAAGATCCTGGTTTCCACTTTACAGCGATTTAAAGATGTTTCTGAAGTCCAGAATACAGTGAGTAAACTCAAGAGAACTGGGAGCTTATGCAGTTTCCCTCTCATGCTCTCGAAATTCTCATCGTACATCAGCAAGATATTCTAGCTAATTAAAATCATTTATCATTTTGTAGTATTTTAATTATAGAAGGTGCAGAAAATTGCATTGCCTATAAAGATCCAGCATTTGTTATTAGATCTGAAAAATCAGTGTGTTTGCTTGCCTTCTGTCCTTCCCATAAGAATGATAAAGACATTCCGGTAGCTGATATTTTGGTTTGTGCTTAGATTTTGGGCAAACACAAGTTATTATTATTCTAAAGATGGCTGTCCTCCATGGCTTCTCATGAACTGCTTTTGCCTGTAGTGATTTGGCTTCTTGACGTCTTCTTCCTAAAATGAAGATTTGAAATAAATTCCACCAGACTTTTTTGAAAGCAGCCATATAATAATTGTCTTTTTGAGGACTGCAAGATCATATAAGGTTGATTCATCAGGGAATAAGAAAAATGGTTACTTGGTGTGGAGACACACATAGCTTTAGCTATTTTGGAAGCTGAGGAGGGAAAATAACTTCAGCCCAGGGGTTTGAGGCTTGTAAAGTTGTGAGACTGCTTCACTTTGTGAATGTTAGCCAAATGAATATTTCAAAACTTCTTTTTGGATTTTTGATAATCAAGTTTGTATCTTAAGTTTTTTTTTTTAACTGTCAAAATTGACCATGCCAAGTTAACCAATAAAAATATCTAGGCTGTAGCCACTGCACAAATGTTTTCAGTAAATCACATATGCAGGTGAAGTGTTTTCTTTATTATGAAGTACTGAAGACACTGCCTTCTTAACTCAGAGCAGGAGTGTATTTTAAAATCGGTGTTTTGGGAAGAGCTTTACTCTAAACTGATTAAAGCCATAGCAGAATTGATTAAAAGCCGTCTAAGGGAAGGAAATAACTGTGGTCTGGGGCTCCAGTTACTATGGATTCATTCATTGCATGCAAATTTTCAAATCTCCATAGCAGAGGCGATAAAAGCCCAACTGAGAAGCTCACTCAGCCTCCTGCCCTATTTTATCAGGTCAGTGCAGAGGTGGAAATGGTTCCTTCAAAGGTCCAGTCTCAGCTCTGCTATCCCACTTGCAGGTCTAGAACTTCTTGTGAGGCTTTAGATGACATTCTTCTCAGAAACTCACAAACTAAAGATACTTTTTCTAAAGTATCTGTATTTGTAGAACTCAGCATCTTAAGAGAGCAAAATCATCTTTGATGCATAGACAGATTGTTCTGATATTACTGTAGAGGGTAGGCTGATCTTTTGTGAGTTTAATCATGGTCTTCAACACTAAAGCTGTTTGTGAAAAGGACACTTCCTTGAGCAATGCATAGGCTGAGAGCTCTGGTCAGCCTGGGCAAGCTTGAAACCCTTCTAAGAAGCGATGTTGATGTTTGTATGAAACCTGCCACAAGGGCACACCTTTTATTTTGTCTTCAGAACTTCAGACAATTTTGCTAAACAACAGTGAGATCAGGAGGACTTACTTGCCTCTGAGGTAGAAGAAGTGTATATAGGAGCTAGCATGAAAAGGTAGGAGAAGTGCTAGACTCCATGACTACTGTGCCCTCTTGAAGTTAAGATTGGTCGCTTTGGATCCAGATCCTCCTCCTCCTCCTCTTCCTTCTCCTCCTCTTCCTCTTCTTCTTCCTCCTCTTATCATTCCATTCCTTTATATCTCAAATGATATCCCATTTCCTGATTACCCCTTTACCAGCCCCCATCCCATGGTATCCTGCTTCCCAGTTACCCCTTCATCACCCCCATCCCACATCTCCCCTCCCCACTCCTCTTTGCCTGTATGAGGGTGCTCCCCCACCTACCCACACTCTCCCACCCCACCAATCCAGCATCCACCTATGCTGGGGTATCAAACCTCCCTGGGACCAAGGGCCTCCCCTCTCATTGCTGTCAGGTAAGGCCATCCTCTGCTACATATGTATCTGGAGCCATGGATCCCTCCAGGTACACTCCTTGGTTGGTGGTCTAGACTGGATGGTCAAGCCAATCTATGTTGTTCTTCCAATGGGGTTGCAATCTGTTCCCCCAGGCCTTTCACCAGATCCCCCACGAGGTCCCCTGTGCTTAGTCTGATGGTTGGCTCCAAGCATCTACATTTGCATTGGTCAGTTGCTGGCTGGACCTCCCAAGGAACCACCACACTAGGTTCCTGTCAGCAAGTGCCTCTTGACCATGGCAACAGTGTTGGGTTTGGTGCCTACAGATAGGATGGATCTCCAGGTAGGGCTGTTCTAATCCTGAGCAACATCTAGATTTCCTCCTACAGGTATGGTTTCCCAAAGGAACCTTTAATGGCCAAATTTGAGAGGATTAAGTATTTGAGGATGGTTTGCCAGCTAGCGTTTGTTCTTCTTGTCCTTAATGTATTTCTTAGTCCCAAGAGAGGAAGACATTTATGATTATTTCAAGGTTTACAGCTGTCAAGTTCAAGTCCAAGTCTCTCTGTTTAGTTAAAAGAGCAAGCGAGGTCTTGAGTATCATATATGAACTGTTGTATAACATTGAGCTATTTTTGCCCATGATTGTTTACGTCACTTATTTTTACTTGCACTTTCAGGGATTACAGACAATCTTGTCAATACTTGAACTGTCGGTATCTTTCTCCAAGCTGCTAGTGCACTATTCATTTGATGTGGTGATATTTCATCAGATGTCTTCCAGTGCCGTGGAACAAAAGGATGAGCAGGTACGGCATCGGTGCCTATGGGCTAAGCCTGATCCCTCCAGCTGCTTTTCATGCTCATTCCTGTTCTTTCTAGTTCCTCAACTTATGTTGCAAATGTTTTGCCAAAGTGGCTGTGGATGATGAGCTGAAAAGCACGATGCTAGAGAGAGCTTGCAATCAGAATAACAGCATCATGGTCGAATGTTTGCTCCTCCTGGGAGCTGACGCCAATCAAGTGAAGGGGGCAACTTCTTTAATCTATCAGGTAAATATCCCAGTCCTCACTTTTGTCTGTCTCTGTTGTTACTCTTTTCTCTCCTCTTTGACATTGTTCCCTCATTAATAAAAAGATTTATTGAAAGATAATATATCATACAATTTGCGTGTTTAAAGTATATAATTCAGTCGTGAAAGACTCAGATAGGAGGATCACCAGTGAGTTTGAAGCCAGCTAGAGCAACACAATGACACAGCGAGAGCCCATCTCTGAATGGAAGTTACAAGGCTCTGTGCTTGGGTTTGTGTAAAGTTGAACTGGTATTGCCGGAGTCAATGCTAGAACATGTCCATCACTGCACAGTTAAATCTCATACACAGCAGCCCAGTTCCCATTTCTTTCCCCCCTGGACGTTTGTGTGTGTTTCTCTCTTTGGCTCCCGGAAATCACTTGCTTATTTTGTCTTTACGTATTCATCTATTCAAAATGTTTAGAATCATGAGCTCATGGTTATGTATCGGTGACTGGCAGTTTCCCGTCGCTTTCTGTGCAATGCAAGCCCCCAGCCAGCAGTGTTCTATTCTCAGCCTTACTGTATCAACTTTGTATTCCAGGGCATGTGACATGGCGTGCTATGTTCTCTCTTTGCTCACCTGACTCCCCTCAGTTGTTGGTCCAGAGTTTCGTTCATGTTGTGATTCAGTGATGAGGTTATGGTAAATGAGACTAAGAAACTTTCCATTTTGTAAATATGTCATCTCCATCCACTCATGTTGTACTGGGCCCCTAGATAGATTACATATCTTTATTAGAGTGAATATTGCTAAACATGGAGTGTAAATATTTTCAACATTTCATTTCTTTTGGACATATATTCAGTAATGAGTTTATTTAATCATATGATAGTTCTGCTGGGTTTTAGGGTTGTTTCCTTACTTGTTGATTTGTGAGTCTCACTATAAAGGGCTGACGGGTCTAGAACTTACTATGAAGACCATGGTGGGCTCAAATTCACAGAGACCAGCCTGCCTCTACCTCTTGGTGCTGGCTTAAAAGCACTCGCCACCACAACACCTGGATCTTACTTTTAGGTTTTATTTTTTGACACTTCTGTGTGGTTTCCACAAGGGCTAAACTAACTTACATTCTCACAGTTTTTATTTCCCTTTTCCACACCCTTGAGAGCAATTTTTGCTTTTGCCTTTTTGATAATCATTCTTACCAGCTAAGGTGACTTCTCACTATGGTTCTGATTGAACTAGTCTACCGATCACTCATGGTAACCTCCCTTTCTCCTCTCTCCTACACAGCTTAATGTGGCCTCTGGGGAAATGTCAAAGCTAACCGGATGCTGTGGGTGTTTCTAATCTAATGCTTCATTTGCTTGCTTATCTTCTTGTTGGGGTGTGAGAAACTCTAAATATGCCTCTTGCTTTGCATCTTCACAGACTTTGCTTTCCAATTGTTCTCCACACAGTACACAAGTCTATTGTTGGAACCTGTCTCTCTCCATGGTTTTATTTTCTCTGCTGTTGTATTAACTTTTCCTGGGAAGATGCACCACATATCTATTCACCCCAGACAGGTCATTAATGATAGATCAAAGTACAGTGCCATCAAAGTCTAACTTGGCAAGCTAATGAGCCTAGTATATATGGTGTCCACTTGTAGAACCATCTGGAGTTGGAACTGTTGAATTCTGGAAGAAATGATTAGGGGGTATGGGGGGGCTGAGGGTAGCAGAGGAGTTAAGGGCAGAGCAATTGTATCAGAGACAGGAGTGTCTGGATGGCACAAGTTTTTATTGTCTCTTCTCTATGAAAGACATATTTTTAAAATTGGTCTTCTCTTGGTTTGTTTAAGTAAGAAGAAAGGCATTAGAGAGTAAAGACAGCTTTAATAGCATTTTCATGAATGTCCTTAAGTTTAGTCACAATGAATAATTAAGTATCTTTGCAGACCTCAGAAATACAGTTTGGTAGAGATTAGTGGGCCTGTTTTCTATGTGTGTCAAAACACATTTGATTTTATAGTACATTTTTGTTTATGGTCAGTCGATGGTTTGCATATGCTTGGTCCAGGGAGTGGTGCTATTAGGTGTGTCAGTAGAGGTGTTGGAGTAGGTGTGTCACTGTGGGCATGGCTTTCAGACCCTTATCCTAGCTGCCTAGAAGTCAGTATTCAGTTAGCAGCTTTCATATGAACATGTAGAACTCTCAGCTCCTCCTGCATCATGCCTGCCTGGATACATGTTCCTACCTTGATGATAATGGATTGAACCTTTGATCCTGTAAGCCAGTCCCAATTAAATGTTGTCCTTATAAGAGTTTCCTTGGTCATGGTATCTGTTCACAGCAATAAAAGGCTAACTAAGACAGTTGAAAACTGGACCGTTCTTTAAGTTACTTCTAGGTCTTTTTCCACCTCCACCTCTTGTTGGGGCAATAGCCACAGATTAGACCAAGAAGAAGAGGGTTTTGTGTATTGTCCTATACATAGGTCTTTCTCAAAGTATATTCATGGGTTAGTGCTAGTTTTATGTCCTATCCTTGAGTGTAAAGAAGTAATTAGGCTGAGTAAGGGAATCTGAAAGAGAAACAGTTTGATTGGCTAGTTCACAAGAAGTAAATTCTTTAAATATTTGTAACTTGTAAGAGACTGCAAGATAAGAAACCAAAAAGGAATGCTTCCTAGGGCATTGTTCATGTCAAAAGACAGAAGTAGGCGCATCTATGGCAATATCTGGTAAAATGATTTCACCTTGGAGACAGTAAGCAAGCTCTCCTGCATGGATCCAGTGTAAGAACAGGGCACATTTGAAGAGCTACAGCCCAGGGTAGGTGATGTTGTACAGCATCCAGATGAATCATGACTTACTGAACCTGTGGCTGCAGGGGCAAGGAACTCTTATGGTGAAAATATAAGAATCCTTGCCTGGAGGGGTGGGTGGCCCCATGTGAAAGTCTGCAGGGTCAGTTAATCCTCTAAGAAAGTTCAGCAAGCAGTGATTGGATCAGGAAAACAACTTATAAAGCGATGCCTCTCAATGACACCATTTAATCTAAGTCACACCACCAAATGGTATGTTTTGGGAATTAGGGTAGAAGATGAGACTTGAGAAAAAGGTACTGCAGAAAGTTGTCTTTCTGGTGAGATTTTCTACTGCCTTGACAACAATATTGCTTCAGTAGTTTCAGACCAAGTGAGGTGTCTGAGGGAAGAGAGGTCCTGCATTGTGAGGAGTCAGCTTTGAACATGACCTGTGCTACGTGACTGCGATCTGGTGCCTGGTTGTGGGTAGTGTGGGTATGGAAGGCATGATTGTGAGAGGTGTGGAGGAAAAGAGCTCAGGGGCTGGGCATGACCTGTCACTCTTCACAGTAGATCCAAGGGTCTGGGTTCAAATAGGCATCGCTTGTTCTTGGCCACCCCCACATTGCTTTTCCTTTTCTTCTCAACCTTTCTCCCTGGACAATGAAAGCACGTATCTGATCATCCTCTTCCTTCAAACTCCAATAAAAATATTTCTTAAATTCTTCCCTATATAGCCAAACCTGAGACAAAGATTGATATTTACTTCTGTAGGTCCATGAGAGTTTAATGTATGTTTCCATTATATTTTAGCATTTAAATTTAAACCCTAAAATATTTTATATTGTATACAATAATAGAAGTATACAGTGTTCATCTTCACATTGTCCGGAATGTTGAATTCATAGAGTTGTATTGTGACTCTTACTTCAGAGTCTTAAACAAGTGTTTGTTGATTAGGCACCAATAGCTGACCAAGGAACATCTCCATCTAAGTCTAGCCTGCAAACCAATGAGCTTACTCGAGTTATTTATAGGAACATGAGTAACTCAAAGACAGCTGCATTATGGTAAAGCCCACCCCAACATGGGTGATGACCCATGAAAGCTATATTCCTGGAGCTTCCAGCTCAACACAAAGGAAGGTCCACAGAGAGTCTTCTGATCCCAGATGTTGTCCACTATTGGGGACAACCTTGGGGAGGAACCTTGTACAATGTGTAACTTTCTGGGCTTCTGAGATCCCTAGGTCTTCCAAGCTTCTTGAGTCCCATGAACTTTCTCTCTTCCTTGAGGAGGGTATGTTTTAACATGAGTTAGGGATATCGATGCATCAAGTATGGGTGCAGTACATGTTCACAAAAGTGTACTAGACTCAGTTAATAGGAAAAGGGTCTTGTGGACCTGTTTAGAAGTAGTTTCTTGGGGCAATTCCACTCTTCATTGACAGGATGCCAGCAATTCAGTAGCAAACACTGAACATGAGTACGTAGCGGTGGCACTATGTTGCGGAAACAACAAGGCTGTGCAGAAACAATTGTTATGAGTCAGTGGAAATGGCCTGAACACCACGAGTTCATTGGAGGATTCTCTCTATGAAGTGAAGACCACTGAAGATCAGCGAAGCCTTGCATGGAGTAGCAATGCAAGACCATCCTCTCACTGCCTGTGGGATTCCCTTTATTTTCTTTCTAAGCATCACACACACTCTCAAGTGTCTATCTTTAGAAAAACTTCACATTCCCACTCACAAAACAGCTTCCAGAAAAACATCATGTGACACAAACAAGTTGTTAAAGAAACCAGAAATGTCCACTTCAAAGGATGATGTGGTGTCTTCAAGACATTGACTGGCAGCTGCAAGATTATTAGATTTATGCTAGGCTTCTATCTGTGGCAATAATTTCATTTTATTTCCCATGTCTATTGTAAGAATTAGTTTTGCCTTATTTCACTTAATTTCAACCTAAATTTGAGGTATGAAGATCGACCATAACAAGCTCTACTTTTCTGTCTAGCTAAAGAGAGGAAATTCAAGTTTTGTGTCCACTTCCTCTTCTTCTTTGTAAAACTAGGTATGTGAGAAAGAGAGCAGTCCTAAATTGGTGGAACTGTTGCTTAATGCTGGATGCCGTGAACAAGATGTACGGAAAGCCCTGACAGTAAGCATCCAAAAGGGTGACAGCCAGGTTATCAGCTTACTCCTGAGGAGACTTGCCCTGGACCTGGCCAACAACAGCATTTGCCTTGGAGGATTTTGCATAGGAAAAATTGATCCTTCTTGGCTTGGTCCTTTATTTCCAGATAAGTCATCTAATTTAAGAAAGCAAACAAGTAAGTACCAATAAGAACGTTTTGTGTAACTCTTACTTTAAGTATAGTCAATAGCATTGTTTTGAACTTAGGACTTAGTGCATGGTACACAGATGCTAGCCCACTGATCCACTACACGAACTCAGTCATCATGGTAGATAATTGTATTTGTTCTTTTCATAATCTTTTTAGTAGATTATAAGCATGGTGAAATCAAAGTTACTTTTGTCCACGGTTGGAATCTTAATATCTATGCTACTACTTTGTACATAATACATGACCACTGGATATTTATAAATTTGCAAGGATGAGTTGGTAGTAAGTGATACAGAAAGCACGTGTTATGTAGCAAGTACTTCACATATCAACAGTAATTAAAATTGTTCTTCCTGTGGATGTTCCTTCTGCATTATCTTTTGATGTTTTCAATTCATGTACTTTTTTTAATTTTTTAAATCTAATATATACAATGTTTAATTTGTATAGGGAAAGATACTCTTCTACTTATGATGTGTTCTTAGACATCCAGGATACAGATTTTTATGCATGAGGATATACATTAAAACTATTAATAAATAATTTGAAAAGATTAGAGAGAAGAGAGAAATACTAAAAAAACAAAACAAAACAAAACAAAACAAAACAAAACAAAAAACTCATGGGAAACTCATCCAGTGAATCCTTTGCTGTCACATAGGGGAAGCACGCAGCAAACTTAAATCTGGATGAAAATGTACCAGAGAGGCTCAGACAGTAAGACAAACTTGGGAAGTTAGTATGAACCTGGTCAAGAATGAATTACAAATTTCACATTATAATGGTGTTTTGATTTCTGAAAATTCCACTGGGTTGTGTTAATCACACTAATGTGAAAATAGAACACTATCTTGGAAAATAGTTCTACAAATAATGCCTCTCCTCTTCCCTCTCTTTCCCGTCCCTCCTCTCCCTCCTCCCTTTCCTCCTCTTCTTCTATCCTCTCTTTTCCTCCCCCCATCTCTATACCCCCTTCTCTTCAGGGCATGTCTATGCAGTCCTTGCTGACAGTAACTCTCTAAGTAGAGCAGGTTGATTTCGATCTTGAAGGAAAACCCACCATTACCTTCTGAGATCTGGGATTATAGATATGAGCCACCTTGCTCATCTTTGTTCTCTCATTTCTGACAGAATGGGGTTGTGACCCTGGATGGAGATTTAGTATTCCTTTAGTTTCATGTGACGATCTCTCTGTGGCAAGTCTTGATGTAATTTTTAAAACGTTAATGTCACTTGGCTGGAAGATAAAATCACGATACCATTGGTTGTTTGTCTAAAGGAAAATTTTGAATTCATATAACATTGAAATATTTCTCAGGTTTTATTTGGCTGACTCACATATTGTATTTATTATGTGAGCCATGAAAGCAATATTTGATGAAATCTTCTAGGGTTTCTGTAGATCAATGGCACCTGCCAGCCCATTTATTCTTGGTATAAAATAAATATAATATGTAATGAAAAATTTGAGAAGCACATTGCCTTAGGATTGAGATTCATCATAAGCAACTTGAGGAGGAGAGGGTTTATTTTCATTGAAGCCTGTCAGAGGTGAGAGCTAATTCAGAGGCCATGGAGGAGGTTCTTTACAGTCTTACTCCCCATGCTTTGTTCAGCTTGCTTTTATATAGCACTTAGAATCAGCAACCCAGGGATGGTATGACCCGCAGTGGGCTGAGCCTTTCTATATCAATCCCTACTTAAGAAAATGCGCTGCAGGCTTTCTTTTCTACAGCCCAATCTCATTGAGGCAGCTTTTCAGTTGAGATTCTCTCCTTTTAGAATGACTCTAACTTGTGTCAAGTTGGCATAAAATTAGCCAGCACGGGTGTTAAAATTCTATCACAAGAGCCATTGAACAAATTTTATGTATTACCTATTTTAGCACTGTCAGGAGATTTCATAAGCATGGTGTTATTTAATTTTCTATAATCCTGTTCTGAACACGGCATCTGCATGTTCGAGGTGAGCTGATTAGTCCTTAGAGAGCTTAACCAGCTTTTAAGTGGCATCACATGTCTGTCTGGCTTTACAATCCCAACTCTTCCCTGAGTTAAGTTAGTTTCATGACTGAAAATGGCCATTATTCCCAAGCCTCATATTGCTGCAGCATAAATACTAAAATTAGAATGTAACAGAGAAGATTCCATGGCAAATAGACACTGTTATTGGATACAGTAAAGTAATTCTGCAAGGAAAAAATATTTGAAAAGCATCAGATATGTATAAGGAGCTTGAGAAAGGCATGTTTATGCTTTATATTTACTGATTTCTAAGTTAACAAACAGGTTGATTTATTTTTTAGACACAGGATCTCTCCTAGCGAGAAAAGTGCTCCGGTATCAGATGAGAAATATCCTTCAAGATGGCGTGGCCTCAGGCAGTGACGGCAACTTCTCTGAAGATGCGTTGGCAAAATTTGGTGAATGGACCTTCATTCCCGACTCTTCTATGGACAGTGTGTTTGGCCAGAGCGATGATCTGGATAGCGAAGGTATCTATTTTAAACAAGTCCACTATGGCTCATGTCTACACACCGGCACTGAACACTGATTGCTCACACTAAAATTCAGCTTTAACTCATTTGGGAATATAGGTAAAAATTTAAACCAGTAGCTCAAGAAACTGTCCCATGCATCCCAGTGTGAACCAGAGGGCCTGGGCATGCACAGGCTTATGGGGAGAAAACTCACCCCAGAGTTGCTGTCCATGCCTTGACACCACTAGGTGGTTTTTTTCTTTTATTTATTTTTCCTTTTTTTCAGCTCTTTTTCTTAGCCTTTATAAGTTAGTGATGCCAGCCTTTCATGGTTACAGGTAGAAAATCAAGAAATTCTAAGTAAAAGGTCTGGACCATACTTGGAAAGTTAGTTCTTAACTTTATTATGGGTTAAGCAATGTTACTATTTTAATAACTCACTCGACATAAAACTTTTGAAATTGATAACTAAGAGATACGACAGTAGAAGTTACCATTCAATTCAATTCAATTCAATTCATTTAAAATTGAGCTTAAGGGACTTGTTAAATTTTGTTCAGTGTGTGTGTGTGTGTGTGTGTGTGTGTGTGTACAAAGTGACAGGCTTCACCATGACATTTTAATACATCTGTATCTCTGTACTTTGCTCATGCTTTGACTGGTCCACTTACATCCATACATACCTACCTTCCTGTTTAGGCTATGTATCCATTAGATTATAGTGTGTACACGGCACAGTGCACATATGGAGGTCAGAGGAGCATCTGCACGAGTCAGTTCTTTCCTCTTGCCATGTGGTTTCTGAGATCTGAACTCAGGTCATCAGGCTTGGTGGCAGTCATTCTTCACTCAGTCATTTTCTCAACTCTTTTATTTAAAAATTTAATAAAACAATTTATACTATAGGATGAGTTAAACTTAATGCTGAGCCAGTGGGTTTATATCAATGTTTATATTATATATTATGAAACTGATATTTTTATATTGAATTTATAATTTGCTTCAGGCACCTATAGAATTAATTCTTTCCTCCAAGCTAAAAAGTAGTAAAATTGAAAAATCTTATTTCTTTCACAAATAGTTCAATGTTCATCTTTGAAAATGATGGCTTTTGTTCAACTTTATTTTTGAAAACTCTTAATTTCTGTCATTCTCATCTCTTTCCCTCTTAAAAGAATTATCACTAATGGTAAGTACAGCTCAATGATGCATACACTCCTGCCTATACTAATCATTGGTCTAGGTCAATGATATGACTTTATGTAAAATACATGAATCATAAGGTATTGGCATCAGCTCTCAATACTGCTAAAAACCAAAAATAAATGATTTTAAAAACAAATTCCATTTAACCCCAAAGTATGAAATCCAAATGAATTATATTCAAGATTGTTGAATGCCTAATAATTTAAGGTATATTTTCAACATTTAAAGCCAACTTTAAAAATCTATGAGAAGGTGTAGAGAAATGGAAAACCTGTTGGGCCTACTTTTCTGCTTTTTTTCTTTGCTCTCTGTGCTGTGTTTACTATAATATATGTGACTATTGATTTTATTGGTTTATTCCTTCTGAACCCTGAACAACTGTGAGACAGTTGAGTCAGCACTCAATGTTGACAACGCTACCACACGTATTCAATCAACAATCTGAAGGAAGCAAACACTCATTGAGTTTTAACTGAAACACCAACATCGTTTACCATTTTATTCTCAGGTTCAAAGGGAAATATGAAGTTTCTTGCATGTATGCATGTGTGTATGTTGTATGCACCGGTGTGTTTCCACGGAGGTATTAGGTATACATTACGTATACATAAGGCTCATTGCCTTATTTCTTGGAAGCAGGATATCTCACTGAGCTTAGAACTTAGCTTTTCCACTAGGCTAGAAACTGATAAGTCCCATCAAATTCTCTTGTGTCTGCCCCTGCCCCTTAGTGCTGGAGTTATACACGTGTTCAGAACCACATGACTTGTGGTTGGCTACCAGCTTCTGTGGGCCTCATGTGTGTGTGAAAAGCACTCTTTACCACAGAACCCATGCAATTTCCATTAATGAAAACATGTAGACTTCTGTGACTGACTGATGATGCTCAGATCTTCTTCCTCACGGTGCTGTTACTCTTCAATTTCAAAACAGGCAGCGAGAGCTCATTTCTCGTGAAGAAGAAGTCCAATTCAATTAGTGTAGGAGAAGTTTACAGAGACCTAGCTCTGCAGCGCTGCTCACCCAATGCTCAGAGGCATTCCAATTCACTGGTAAGTTGCACAGCGCCTACCTTAAATGTTTGGTCCCGACATTCCCTTGATGACTGAGCTCCTGTAAAGCTAGGTGCGATTGGCAGGGTGTTAACTGTTACAAAAATGAACACACATGAAGACATATTAATTTATAACTTATCTTAGATTCAACACCCATGCACACTAGTAATTTTTTAAATGGAAAAAGACTCACACATTTCCATGAGATGCTTGATACTGAGAGTTGCACTATTTTTAGGTCTACCTTGAAAGACTAATGATGAGTTGTGCTTGAAACTTGATCATAATGCAGAATTAAACATTTAAAATTGTCCTTTTTGTTATGGAAGAAGCTCTTAATTTTCCTTTACTGTGTATATTTATTGTATACATTGAAGGCCCATAATATGAAATGATTATTACAGTAAAGTAAATTGACACGTCCACTTCACATAATTTACTGTCCCGCTGGCACTGGCAAAAGCACCGTAGATTCCTTTTATTTGACAAAGCCTTCTGTTTGTAATCTTCTTAAGACTTTTTAAATGTCCAAATGTATGGTGTCTTCAGATTTAATCTTTCTGATCTGTGCTTGTGAGGATTTTATTTTGGTTTTGAAGATGACGCTACATGCTATATACTTTCAAAACTCCTCCTCCTGAGCATACAACCAGATGTTAGTGAACACAGCCATGCGCCCCTGCTGTACAACAGAGATGCCTTCCTCCTGTTTCTCTCAGTTTGTACCATTGGCTCAGCTTGCCTTTCCTTGCCAGCCTCCCTACTTTCCCCACATTCTGGTAGCCTCTGTTTTACTCTTCATTTAATTTCCTTATTGACAGTTGTATATATACATATAATGAACATTGGTCATTTTCAGCCCCTATTACCTTCTCTCAACTCCCTTTCTCTCCTGCTAAAACTCTTCTTCCTAATGACCTCCACTCCTACGTTCATGTCTTTTGTGTGTTTATGTGTGTGTGTGTGTGTGTGCACACATGAGAAAGAGAGAGAGAGAGACAGAGACAGAGAGACAGAGAGAGAGACACACAGAGAGAGACAGAGAGAGACAGGGAGTTAGCTAGTTTAATTAGGGCTGCTTCCAGTAGCCTGCTAGGATTATGGTCAACCTATCAGTGGTTGCATCACTGAAGGAGGTTACACCCCTTCCTCCAGTCACCATTAATAATCAGTAGTCCCCCAGGGAGGGGTGGAGCCTCACTAGCCCTTCCATGATGCAATGTTGGCAGGTTCAGTTTTGTGCACTCCTTGTGCGGTCAACCACAGCACAGTGTTCAAAGTGCAATGGCTCCATCCGACCAAGAAGAAGTCCCTATGAAACAAACTTCCCCACCCTCTAGCTCCTTTGTTCTTTCTGCCCTCTCTTCCAAAAGGCTCCCTGAGCCTTGGAGAGGGTGGATGTAGTTGCCCCATCTAGGGCAGGGTACTATCATCTTGCATTCCCAGTGCTTTGTTAAGTCTCTGATTAGTCACCACTTGCTGCAAAAAGAAGCTTCTAGATGTTCAGCAGGCAAAGGGTCCCATTGGATGCTCCTGCTGACAGCAATCCCTGCGAGTCACAGCAAGGTGGGAGGAGACAGCCACTCTCACACAGCTGTCCTCTGACCTCGACACACGTGCCCGGGCATGTGAACCCCATCCAACATATATCACCCAAAATTAATAAACAGGTTGTCTGAAGAAAGCTGGACTGTAGGGCTCTAAACATGTCTATTTTTCACTTCTATAAGCTCAGCCTATTGAGGTCCTCCCCGCCAAGATTTGGTCAGTGTCTAATATATATGTATCTTATCATGCCTAGTAAATAATGTGCCGGTTGAAAATAGAATCAAACAAACAAACAAACAAAACAAGTTATTTTTGCTTACCTTATTTTGAGCTCACATGAAGATGTATACAGCGAGTGATCGTAGCCAAACTGAATAAATTAGGCCCCAGGACTTGTATAAGATGGTCATAATTTCCTTAAGTAGTCACACATTTACTTCAGTTGGTTGATGGAGTTGACTGTGTAAAGCTTTCTGCCTCAATTTCTGCCTTTCAGTTTCTTTATACTTAAAACTTAAGGCATAGTCTGCTGATGCTTCTGAAATCACAGCACTCAGAAGGCCAGGTCTGGAGGGTCCTGAGTTCTAGGCCAATCTGACCCTTCTATAAATGCATAAAACAAAAGGGGAAGGGTTGATACAGAGGACATTTGAGCAGTAATATGAATTTTTTTCCTTTTTGAACTCTCTGTTCTTACCTATTTCTTTCTGCAGTAATTTCATTTCTTAGTTGCTTCTATATAGAAATGTTCTTTTCTCAAAATAAAAAAAATGATATAACAAATGATAATAATTTTATTTAATTTATTATTTATTAAATAGGGTCCCGTTTTGGATCATGAAGATTTATTGAGACGAAAAAGAAAAATACTGTCTTCAGACGAGTCTCTCAGTAAGTACGGGGAAACAATTTTTGTTACATAGGTATTTGGGGCAGAATCTGTTGTTTTGTTTAATTTGCTATGATTACTTTCTTTTTAAATTTATGCTGCCTACTTGAACTTACACAGCTTTCATATGCATTCACCTAATGATCAAAGAGGCTACTGAGATCTACTTTTTATGACTGTTATCAGACTCACATTTTTATGAGCTTTCTGAAATCCAAATGATGTTTCCCACATCTCTATTCTTCATCTTCATCTGTAGTTCTGTCTTCACACCTGACCTGTTAAATACTTTTATTTGCACTACATTCTAACCACTAGAGGGCATGCTCCACAGTTTGATGATCTTGCAGAGCCTGCCTCCTGAGGTGAAGAGGGCTCAGTTCACTTTCACAGGTTCATTCAAGAGTGCACTTCTGTCTTTTGTTGTTTGGGGTGAAAAGGGTCCTCAAGGCTGCAGTCCCATGTGAGGCAATCAGATAGCTCTTCTTCCCTGGCTTCTGAGAGAGAACACATCACGTCGTTAGACCTTTCTGCCAATGAACTGAAAGATATTGATGCTCTGAGCCAGAAGTGCTGCTGCCTCAGTAGCCACCTGGAGCATCTCACCAAGCTGGAACTTCACCAGAATTCACTCTCGAGCTTCCCACAGCAGCTGTGTGAGGTAAAGTCTGTTTTCCTTGTAACTTCCAAGACCCTGTGGGGCACCCATGACCCTCCCAATTGGTTGGGTAAGCACATCTGTTTAATAAATACATTTGTAATAACCCCAGAGTACCTGGAATGTGTCCGTGTCACACTAAGGGCAGGCATTAGAGAGTTCCTCTTGGAGTGGGTTTTCGGAGAGCAAGCTCAGATTTGAATTCTCTTCTCCTTTCCCCATGACTTCTGTAGTCTCCCTTGCAAAGGGCACTTGCTCTGTATTTATTGAACAGTACAGGAAGCATCCCATGGGGAAGGAATAGGGGTTCATTTTGAGAAATCTTTAAGAGTTGTACAAGGAATGAACTATTACTGACTCTCAGTGACCCCACTGACCCTGATAACAAGTAGTACTGCAAACAGACTTACCAACCCATAGCCACACAGCTTCCAACTTCTATGGTAGATATTTGTTTTATAAAGTTTATTTTAACATATGCCCTATTTCTGGCATTTGTTACTACAATATGCATATATACACAGGCATTACTCTTGGATTAGGGGCATGGAAAAGTACATAATTTAAGATTATAACTATGCTTTAGCTTTGGCTGTAAAAGCTGATTTTATGGGAAATCCAAGGCAAAGAAGTTGTTCTACTGTTCCCTTAAAAGCACAGTTCTCAAAGCTGTGAGTGGTGACCCCTTCGGGGGTCAAATGACCCTTTCACATGGGTCGCATATCAGATGTCCTGCATCTCAGATATTTCCATTACAACTCATAACAGTAGCAAAAATTACAGTTATGGAGTAGCAATGGAAATTGGAGTCACTACAACATGAACTGTATTAAAGGGTCTTAGCATTAGGAAGGTTTTTACAAACAGGCTGAAAACACAATAGGATAAGAGTCTTGAGTGATAAGTGATCTCAAGATACATTACTAACTCTGGCTGTGAGCACCAGGCAAAGTTCCATTCTTAGAATGTAAGAGATTTTTATAATAGTGTATCACTGTAGTTAAGTCTGTCTTTTAGATTTGGGGCAACAACTTCCCCATTACTTTGGATTTTACACAGCTATCTAGACACTGCCTTTCAGAAATTCTTATGCACTTTAATATGAATCACCCTACCGGAAAGCCTGCTTCTGATTGGCTTAACCATGCAGGTTGGATAGCATTGCAGTAGCCCCGATTCCGTCTTACAATTTGCAGAAGCAATGTCTACAAATAAGCTGAATTGAGGTCTCAAATTTATATTTATGAGCCTGCTTTTGACAGTTGCTTATGGAATTTTTCTTGTTTTAATTTAACACCATCGCAGGAATTGTTGGCCTAGTAAGTATACTGAAGTTCTGGTGAGCATTGTATTTTCAATTAAAAAATACTCCAGATGGTTCCAGTTAACCAATGTTAGGAAAACCAGAACTGGTTTTCTGGAGGTTTCTCTCAAATACTCAGCATGGAATATTTAATTTCTTTTCTTCCCAGACTCTGAAATGCTTGACACATTTGGATTTGCACAGTAACAAATTCACCTCGTTTCCCTCCTTCATGTTGAAAATGCCAAGTATCACCAACCTAGATGCCTCTCGGAATGACATTGGACCAACAATAGTTTTAGATCCTGCGGTGAAGTGTCCAAGCCTCAAACAGTTTAACCTGTCCTACAACCAGCTCTCTTCCATCCCAGAGAACCTCACCCAAGTGGTGGAGAAACTTGAGCAGCTCCTACTGGAAGGGTAAGAACTGACTCATTAAGGCAGCAAGGAAAATCACATTGCACTGAACTTAACAGGGATGGGAAGAGATGGTGCTATTTCTATAGCACTGGATTCTAAGTAAGTATGGCAAAAGGTGAATTCGGTTGATAATTAAGGCTGATAATTAGGTTGATAATATTGTCACTTGGAATCCTCACAATTAATTTTAAGAAGCTTAAATGTGCTCTGAGCCATACTTGGAACGTAAATTGATTTCACGCCTTTAAATTCTACTAGCACTCACGGTTTTTAATCCTTGGTTTTTGTGTTTTCCAACTAGAAATAAAATATCTGGGATTTGCTCTCCCTTGAGCCTGAAGGAACTGAAGATTTTAAATCTTAGTAAAAACCACATTCCCTCTCTACCTGAAGACTTTCTTGAGGCTTGTCCAAAAGTAGAGAGCTTCAATGCCCGCATGAATTTTCTTGGTAAGTGTCATGTGCTGATTTCACTGTTACCAGGCCTTCAAGGGGGTGACACAGATCACAGAGAGGTGTTTTAGGAGGGAAGTTACAGGTGGTGGTTCAGTTAAAATATTCCAAAGTTCTACAAGCCACATTGGCAGATTGAAGATGAAGTGACTCATCAAGCCCTGGAAAGGTCTGGAGAAATGAATGCAGACATGTAATAAGTGAGGGAGGATCAGGGGATTTTGATCCCGCTTATAAGACATTCTGGGAAAGATAAAATTGTGGGTCCAGTCAACAGAGTCATAGTTACCATGGTCTAGGGAAGAGAAGAAGAAGATTAGGTGTGTCATCACCATTTGACACAGTGATGATGGACAGATGTCCTTTTTGTCAAACCACAGGGAATGACCCCAGAGTAAACGTTTTGGTGACACTGCTGTATCAATATGGATCCTTTGTTACAGCTGAACTAATGCTGACTTGGTAACAGGAGAAAGATGTGTGGGAAGGCAGGGGCAGGGGGACAGAAACTCGGTCCTTTCCACCCACATTTTCTTTTTCTTTTTCTTTTTGTTTTGGTTTTTCGAGACAGGGTTTCTCTGTGTAGTCCTGGTTGTCCTGGAACTCACTCAGTAGACCAGGCTGGCCTCAAACTCAGAAATCCACCTGCCTCTGCCTCCCAATTGCTGGGATTAAAGGCGTGTGCCACCACTGCCCAGCCCACATTTTTTTTTTTTGTTTGTTTTTTTCGAGACAGGGTTTCTCTGTGTGTAGCCCTGGCTGTCCTGGAACTCACTCTGTAGACCAGGCTAGCCTCAAACTCTCGAACTCAGAGATCCTCCTGCCTCTGCCTCCCAAGTGCTGCACATTTTCTATAAAACTAAAACTGTTTAAAATTCTATTTTCATGGGGTTGGAGACATGGCTCAGCAATTAAGAGCCCTGGCTGCTCTTCCAGAGGTCCTGAGTTCAATTCCCAGCAACCACATGGTAGCTCACAACCATCTGTAATGGGATCTGACAGTGTACTCATATTTAAAAAAAATACTTTCAACACTGTCTATAGTTTTAAAAATTCTTATTTCACTGCTATTATCATAGGAAAAGAAGTTACAGTCTCAAGGCTTGCAAATAATTGTCACACTTTCGTTCATTTTTTTTTATCTCTTGCACTAAAGAGTTCTGTGACTGCCTACGTGCACCTGCAAACATTCTCAGTACTGTTGAATAGCAGAACAGATTTTAAAATAAATTATTTAATTAAAATGTAATTCAATTATTTATTCCCCCTCTTTCTCCTCCCTTCAACCCCTCCCATTTTCCCATGTCTCTCAAGTTTATGACCGCTTATTCTCTAGTTATGTTATTGCATATATATGCAAATAAATATGCCAGTGCAACCTGCCAAATCTGTTTAGTGTTGCTTGCATGTATATGTTTCTAGGGTTGGCCACATGGTATAGGATAGCCACCTAGGAAGGACTTATTCTTCCTCTCTCAACAGTTCTTAATTGCTTGGAGCTCTTCACATACAGGTAGGGCCTCATGAGAGTTCCCTCCTCTATGTTAAGATGTGAACTGGTTTTTAAATTGTCCAGGTTCTGTTCAGGCAGCTGTGTTGTTGACATTTCATGGATGTAGCTTCTCTGCCATATCTAGAAGACACAATTCTACATCAGACTTCCTGGCTCTTACAATCTTTTTGCCTCTACTTCTGAACTACTCTCTGAACCTTTAGCATAGGGGTTCTATTGTAGATGTGTCAGCGTGGACTTGATAGCCCCAGGGTCAATGTTTACTTGCATTTTACCTACTGTGGCATTCTTTGACTATCCTTGTCTGGTGCAAAACAAATCTTCTTTGATGAGGGATGAGAGTACACTTATCTGTGAGTGTAAGGATATGTATTTATAGTGCAGTTAGAAATTATACTGGTTTAGGAAAATGGCAGTCGTAGGTTCTCCACTAAGATACATGACTCCATTACTTATACATGACTGTCTAGGCTTATAAGACCAGGTTTGATTTTCTTCTGTTGATTGGGCCTTAAATCCAATTAGAGAGCTTGGAGTTCCCAGGAGGATATCAGTGCCATTACTACACATTTAGGTAGACCCTTATATCTGCTTATTGCTTGTAGGCTTCACCGCTAGGTAGGACTACTGATTCCTCCCTTGGGTGATTGACTTTCACCTTCCACTGCTATGAAAGCTAGTTTTCAAGGAGGCCCCTTTTGTGTCAAATCCAGCTAGAATTCTTCAAGTCATGTGTTCAAAGAACTTTGTGTCTTCAGCAGCAGGATGGCAACAGGAATAGGCTATATTGGTTTGGGAGTCTCTTGGACTACCCTGATTGATAACTCAAAAGGAGGTTTCCTGGAGTTAGATATCCTATAGCTTTTGAGGAAATTGCTATCATTCTAAGTAGATTACTTCATTTAAGCATTCTCTCTCTCTCTCTCTCTCTCTCTCTCTCTCTCTCTCTCTCTCTGTCTGTCTGTCTCTCTCTCTGTCTCTCTGTCTCTCTGTCTTTCTCTCTCTCTCTCTCTCTCTCTCTCTCTCTCTCTGTCAGTATTGTTCAAAGTAGTAGATATAGGCCTAATTTCATTCTTCTACTTGTATTTATCTTGTTTTCCAGCATCATTTGTTGAAGATGCTCTTTTCACCAGTGTGAATTTCTGGCATTTTTATCAAATATTAGATGACAGTGGTGATGTACACACATGTTTGGGTTTTCTGTTTTGTTCCATTGAGCTGCATTCTGTTTTTGTGCCAGGACAACACAGTTTTAATCACTATGGCTCTGTCGTATAGTACATTTCATCTAGAATGGTAGTCCTTCCTGCATTCTCCCTCCCACCAGGATTTTTTTTGGCTATCTGGAGTCTTATCTGGTTCCATATAAATGTTAGGATTTTCTTTTCCATTTCTGTAAGGAATGTTGCCAGGATCTTGATTAGGACTGCACTGAATCTATTATTGCTTTTGGTAGAATAGTTATTGTTACAGTATTAATTCTGCCAATCTATGAACATGGGTGGCCTTAACTTATTATTTAGTGGCCCCACTATTATCTTATAAAGTAAAATCATTTTATACTTTTACTATGAAAATGTTATGTACACAAATGGTATGTTACTAGAAACTGTTCATACAAGTTTATCAGAAATCTAGTGAAGATAAGTGATATGTCCATTATCTTGTTTTATTTCTTCAGCTGCAATGCCTGCCTTACCTTCTTCCATAATGAGCTTAAAATTGTCTCAAAACTCTTTCAAGTGCATTCCAGAAGCGATTTTCAGTCTTCCTCAGTAAGTCCATTGTTATTTCCCTTCAAACAGAATGAGCTGTGGCATAGCTTTTAGAAGCAATGGTTTGATGTGAGCATATATATTATTCAGTTATAAATACACTACACATTAAAACGAACTCAATTCTCTCTTTTTTTTGTAGAGTTTGATTTTTTGCTAGATAAAAGATACATTACATTAACTTTTGTAGTAACTTCTCATGCTTTTGTATATGAATAATCTCAATAATTAATTATTTATTGCATTCTACAACCAAGTAATATGATGCTGGCTGGATGTTTGCCAGATGGCTGTTAATTTCTTTTGGGCTTTAGCTGATCACAGGGATTCATTTGTTGCCTGAACACTAGTTACTGAAATTACATTTGTTTCAGTAACGTTTTCTGCGAAGATTAGGAGTATGGTTCCACATCTGGACAGTGATGTGGTTGAGGTTTGAGGACTTGTTAATTTCTTCGAAGACAGAAACATCAAGCATTAATTCAGTGTCAAGTGTGCTGTCATTTTTAGGAACTGTTTTATTCATGCATTATAAAAATTCATAGTTTGTATGTATATGTACGCATATCATAGGCAAGTAGCAACCACCACCTAATCACAGAGAATGTTAGACAGACTCATTAGTTCAAATCTAACTTTGTAAAACCCCACTCCCTGTACTAATTGTTCCACATGGACCTTCTCTTTAATCTTCCTAATCATTTTACAGGATAACTTCTGCTATAATTTCCTTTTTACAATCTTACTTGAAAAATGAAACATCTCCCCAAAAGTCATAATTCATCTGTGTTGATGGGCTTAACTTCAGACTTTCAGTTTTTACATAGTAGCTTCTATTAAACAAATGTGATCTCATGTTTTAAATATATTCCCCAAATCCATTAAGATCAGTTTTTAGGAAACAATGTGACATAAAGATGACTTCTTCTACAGAGCTAACCCTATAACCCAGCTCCTGATTTCATCAACACCGTCCTCGGGCACACATCTCCAGACTTTATGCTCATGTTTTAAATCTTCTCTTGTTTTATAAGTGCACACATAGTTGTCTAGGTAGAGTCCTGACTACACCCAAAGGGCTACTGCCTTGGGAAAACTTAGTGATTCAAGTCCCTTGCTGGTTAGACTAATAAATGTAATATCTAAGACAACCAAATTATTTTTCCGGTTTTCATGTACTTTTCTATGGCAACTAGTACAATATAGAGTATATTTTTTTTAGAAGAACACAGGCATTGCTTTGTAGACCCAGATTATTTCTTGTTAGATAGATGTTGCTGCTGTGTAAGTTTAGAATTCATCCATTAAGCTTTAAATACACTGAGTGGAAGGGATGAATGTATATATAAAAACCCATGTAAATTGCTGCCTGCCTTTTATTCTCTCCACACATGTGTACTCATGAATATTAAGGTTGTCTGAAAAGTTGAGAAACTCTGCCTAGTGAGAGCAAGCAGGTTTCATGGCATGCTTATTCATCCTGGGTACCATACTTACTGAGACTAGCTGGTAAAATGGAGTGCTCACCTCTCTAGTGACTAATTATAGAGCAGGCCCTGAAAGTGAGAGAAAGCCATCCATGGAGGCAAGGTTAGTGGGAACTGCACAATCTATAGAGGAAGTAATATTTCAATGATAATTTGTGTATTTGTTAGTCATAATTTCTCAATTCCCAGGAGCATTTTGAGAGATAGCTTTATGGTCCAAAGGGAAATTGGACCTCAGTATTTTTCTTTTTTTAAAAACTTTACTGTACATATATAAATTATAAATATGGAGTACCAAGTGAGCCTTTTATATGTGAATATCATGTAATATTCAAGGGATAATGTATCTGTCACTTCAAGCAGTTTTTTATTTTCTTTTTGCTGAAAACATCTCAAATCCTGACTTATAATTAAAGAAATACATGGTGCATGATCATCATCTTTGTCATCCCAAGGGAACATGACAAGTTTTGTTTCTAATAATCCTTTGTCACTCACACCTCTACTATAGAGAAAAAAAGGCCTTTTCTTCTAAGTACCTTATGAATATACAATCTCAAATTTATGCCTGTATGTAATCAGTGCAGCCTTAAATTCATTTCTTATTCTCAGTCTGGTAAATTTCCCAGTGATATTATTGTGTGTTCTTTGGAAACTCCTACTCTGCTTTCAATGCAACATCCTGTCGTTCCAGCTTGCGGTCCTTGGATATGAGCCACAACAATATTGAATATCTGCCGGGACCTGCACACTGGAAGTCTCTGAACTTAAGGGAGCTCATTTTTAGCAAGAATCAGATCAGCACCTTAGACTTGAGTGAAAACCCACACATATGGTCAAGAGTAGAGAAACTGCATCTCTCTCATAATAAACTGAAAGAGGTGAGAGGTCATCTTTGTTTTAAGTTACCAGAAGCTTGAGAACAGATTTCAGTTTGCGTTATCACAATTATTTTTAAATCTGTTGATAGTTCTTCATTTGAAAGTCAGATGTGATTTTCCTTTGAGGTAAGTGTGTATAGTCAAAGCTCAATTTCCAACAAGCAAACCCCAAATACTCTTGTTTATATTTTTAAAGAAGTGTTACATATGCGTGTGTGTCTTAGGGTTTTCTTGTGAAGAGAGGTTTTATTTTGAAAATTATAAATAGGACCAGCTAGATTGTTCACTAGGTGCTTGTTGCTGTGTCTGACTACCTGAGTGTCCTCTCCACATCACACATGGTGGAATGAGAAAATCAGCTCCTACGAGTAACACACACATGCATGAATGTGCATGTGCACACACACACACACACACACACACACACACGAGTACATACACACATGCATGCACATGCACACACATACACGTGTATACACATTCCAATACATTTAAGGTATGGTAAAGTGATGAATGACTCAGATGGGAATAAGTTTTTTATATACCTTTTGCTTGTTTTTAAGAATGCATATTGCAAATAAAGGTAAGACTTTACAGCATACTTAACCTTATGTTAAAGCTGTGTAGGGTGCTGGTGGGATCTCAGAGCCTTTCCTGTTCACTATTGTCTTGTGTCCTAGCTGTGCACACTGGTTCCCTCTCACCAACAGGTGTATCCTTGTCTGCTTTGTTAAGATTCCTCCAGAAATCGGCTGTCTTGAAAACCTGACGTCTCTTGATGTCAGTTACAACTTGGAACTGAAGTCCTTTCCAAATGAAATGGGAAAGTTAAGCAAAATATGGGATCTTCCCTTGGATGGACTGCATCTGAATTTTGACTTTAAGCACGTAGGATGCAAAGCCAAAGACATCATAAGGTCAGCTGACTACATCCTCTTTGTTCTCTGTGAAATTTGCCTTGCCTTTCCCGTCTGCGATTTTGATGGCCATAAGGTAACACTTAAGGAAAAGGAATAGACTATTTAACATGTGTGCCTCACATGCTTTTCATTTAATCGGTGTGTTTATATGCAGCTGCTGCAAAGGCTTTTGTAATTCCTTGTGGTACAGGTGAGGGACTTCTTCAGCACCTGGGGGTGATGCTGGGTGTCTGTCTCCAACCTGCCTCTCCCTTAATCACTGTTAACCTTTGATTCTGCTTCACTCGTTGACAAGTCAGAGTCTCTTTCTGAGCCTGGATCTAGCCAGGTTTCCCTGGAGAGCTCCTATCTCTGTCTCCTGAAGCCTGGAATTGCAGACAGACCTAGCCTGACTTTGGAGTGGGTACTGGGCTCCTGAACTGGGCTCCTCAGATAGAGATAAGCACTTACCCACTGAGTATCCCCCATCCCCAATGTTTCCTTTTGATCATCTCATCGGGGAACTGTACAGATATTTTCAGTTGGCACCAGTTAGTCAATATTCCTTTAAATTCTCTTATGACGCAGTTTGGTTTCTAATTTAAGAAGAGCCCATGGGTTTGAAAGAGAACAAGGAAGGGTACATGAAAAGGTTTGGAAAAGTAAGGAGGATATGATCTGATTCTATTATAATCTCAAAAGATAAAGACATTAAAATGAGGCAGTACATAGCATAGTGTCAAATGTATTTTTCTATATCCATTATATATATATATATATATATATATATATATATATATATATATATTTATATATATATATTTAAGTAATTTATTTTTTCTCAAATCGCAATTCATTCACACTGGGGTTATAAACACAGAAAGGCAGGATGTGGGGAAGTGAATGACACTGGAGTGTGGGTGTTCAGGTGGAATACAGATATCTTCAGGACCGGAACTGGGTTTCGGCTGGGTGAAGGTTCAGGAGACAAGTCACTATGACCCTGCCTATGACTCGCTTGTCCTTATCTAAGTTGGTATTGTCTGCCAAGGCTACCTATTTACAAGGTCTATGACTAGTCAGGCTGGTAAATTTCCACAAAAGCTGCCTGTTTACATCAGCTTATAGCCATCTGTTTCAATGTTTTTCCACTGGGACCCAAGACTTGGTGTTAGTATACATGTATGACAGGCCTATTGCTGATTTTAGGCCTATGGCTGATTTTAGGCCTTCAGTGTGTAAGCAGGGCTGCCCCTAACATCTCCTCCTTTCTCTAGGTATAGAAGGGCTGTGGCAATTCTAATCTTGCGAAGGCGGGGATAGAGGCCTGACCTCCAGTAATTGAAGGGGACCTTGTAATGGCTCCGGTCCCCCTGCTGTTGTCCAGTGAGGCATGAGGGCCATATCCATCCCGATGTCTTTTTCCTGGAGAGGGGATACTTTTGACATCAACCCCTATGCAGTCAGGCTTGTCCCTCAGGGAACCCAGAGAGATATTTTTATCTTTTATTTATATTCCCTTGCAGTGCTTAGCCTCGAAGCCTAAGCAAGAATTCAGATCGCCTGTCTTGGTATAGGGGCAGAAGCCCCCCCTTTTAGGTTGGGTGGAGATGGGTTTTGGAAACACCTTGTATAAAGTAACAACCTCATCTTGAGTCTCGTGGTCCTCCATAGCTAACTTATGATAATGTATCTGAATAGGTTTTGCTACCAAATTATTTATCTGTTGTATCACAGAGTTAATCTGCCTATTTGAGGGCCAGGGACCAGCAGAAATAAGCAAAAATAACCGAAATAATGGTCCCAAGATGGGAAGAAATAGGGTTGACAACCTTGGAGAGGCTGAAAACCAATTCTTGTACCAGCATTCATCTTTCTCTTTCTCTCTCTGATTTTTCTCAGGGCCTTCACTGACCTATTTCATGCTCTCTTTAACCCTCCTTGTCTTGTCTATGTAAAGGCAACATTCTTCTTTAAAGGCTGTACACAGTCAAGAGCTGTACACAGCCTTTTCTATTGTAATAGAGTAAATCAAGTCCAATAAGGATCTTTGCGATTTTAGGAGGTCTCTTCAGACATTGAAACGAGGGATTTCTTCAGATTAGTGATGTCAATCTCTAGCTGTTTGATGTCCTTGTCAATGGCCCATCGAAGGTCTGAGTAGTATAAGTTCGGAGGCCAGCATCTGGATTAGAACTTCTAACAGCAGACATCACAGGTGATTCATTTTTACCTAGAAAGGAAAAAGAAGGGAATTCTCAGGGATATTTCTCTTCCCTGGATGTAAATTGTTATTCATCTTATTTATGGTTGGGCCTGGTTTTGTGGGAGTATCTATTTATTTCATTAATCTTTTTGGTAGCCGGTTAGCTGTGCCTTCTGTGGTATCAAACAGGCATATCAATCCTTGGCCCTGTAAGGGAACTGGGTCTGGGCCATTCCCTTTAAGGGTAAGAGGGTCCTTCCCCATATCTGTGGCAAAGTTTTGTTGGTCTCGGTGGTGCCAGAGGCAATCAGCAGCAGATTTGCCATGAGCTTTCAGCTTTAGAGAGTTAAAAGTGAACAAGGCATGATGGAGAGTATTTCAGGGGGACTCCTTCTGGGGGGGGGGTACTGTTCCCCCTCTTTTGTTTTTAAAGCCAATTTTTCAGAGTTCTTGTAAAATCAGGGCAGAAGTGCCAACAGTCGTTCCTTCCACACTCAGAGAGTCATGAAAACCCTATTTAAAGATATATAAATCTATTTTAATAATCTTTTGTCAAAAGACTGTTATAGCACCGCTGACAACTAATCAGACTATATAATATATCGATTAGTAATAGCTTCTTCTACTTTTTGTGAGATTACCTCTCTTTTGTCAATTAATTGTTGAGGAAAATTAGGATTTACATCTCTCCTGAGAATATTGAACAGAGACTTAAATTCTTTTGTGGAGAGCTGAAAATAGGATCTTAGCCAATTAGCAACTCCTAGAAACTTTTGAAAATAATTTAAAATAAACTCTCTCCTTCTCTTTTTTTTAGATCCTTTACCTGTGTTTTTTTTTTTTTATTGGATATTGTATGTATTTACCTTTCAATGTTATCTCCTCTCCCATTCTTCCCCAAAACCCTTTATCCCATACCCCCTCCTCCTATTTTTATGAGGGTGTGCTCCAAACATCCTCCCAGTCCCATCTCCCTGCTCTCGAATTCCCAAACAGTAGGGGATCCAAACTTTCGGGGACTGTGGCCCTCCACTTCCACTGAAGTCTGACAAGGTCACCCTCAATTACCTATACAGGTGGAGACATGAGTCCCTCCCTTTGTGCTCTCCGGCTGGCGGTTTAGACTTTGGGAGCTCTGGTTGAAACTTTTGATACTCCTTCTAGAAAGGACCAAAGCACCCACACTTTGGTCTTCCTTCTTCTTTGTGAGTTTTATGTGGTCTATACATTGTTTCTTAGATACTGTGAGCTTTTGGGCTAATATCCACTTATCAGTGAGTGCATACCATGTATGTTCTTTTGAGATTGGGTCACCTCACTCAAGATGATATTTTTCCAGCTCCATCCATTTGCCTAAGAATTTCATGAACTCACTGTTTTTAATAGCTGAGATATATTTTTAAAACTACTTGTATCTATAAATTTTAAGTGTGGTTTCTCTTGATCCATCTAGCACATTGATTTATCTTCAGCTAGTTTTACATTAAGATTACTTAGAATAACAATGTTGAAATTATTTGCTAGTTTAATAGCTTATATAGTTAAAATGAACAAATAATGACCTGGTATTCTTGTATTCGTGACTAATGACAATATATATCTGTATCACAATGCCATATATAAATATTTATTTTGTATTATACTTACAATATATGCATATATATATATATATATACATACACACACACATATATGTACATATGTGCATATAACACAATCCAGGCTGCCTCGTTATCAAACCTTCATTAAAACAGGCTTTGGTTTATACACTTCTTTGATTCTATGCCATTGTAAAGCTTGAATTTTATGATGGTTAAGACTTTCCTTGTACTGTTTAAACAACTTCCCACATATACATTTGTACATGTATCTATGTACACATTGCGTTTTAATAGATATTGCAAATGGGTTTGGGGATTTTGATTATTTCTGGTGATGGGATAGCATGCTGAAATTATCAATGCTACAAAATATCATTGACTGCTCCGAAATCACTAATAGAATATATGTACTGATTACATGCCAGAAGTCATGCGTCTGGTTGGTTCTATGACCTTTAAAGTTTCACATGTTTGTGTATTATCTGTGGAACAACCCCTGGCGTACTGCTCAGTAGACTGCTACATAGTTTCTCTTGATCCAGGTTTCTACAACAACGTCTGAAAAAGGCGGTGCCCTACAACCGAATGAAGCTCATGATTGTGGGAAACACGGGGAGTGGTAAGACCACTTTACTGCAACAACTCATGAAAATGAAGAAATCAGAACTTGGCGTGCAGGGAGCCACGGTCGGCATAGACGTGCGAGACTGGTCCATCCAAATACGAGGCAAAAGGAAAAAGGACCTTGTTCTAAATGTATGGGATTTCGCAGGTACTTAAGACATCGTCTTAGCTTTCATTTTAAATAGAAATTCTAAAACAGAGTTTCCTGATCCAGTAGAGAAAGAACTGGTGGATCCCGTAAGATGATCCCAAGCCCCTTAGCCCCTAGAGATTTTGCCCTCCTCACCAGAATGAACACTTCACAGAGAGCAGTGCCGGCACCCAGCAGAGGAATTGCTTGGTTAGCGGCTAATCGTCCGTTCTCAAAGCCATCACGGGAACGCTGTCTGTTGTTTGCTCTCTTCTCAAGGATTTGCTGTGCCCTTCATCATTTCATAATGAGTCCTACCTACTACGGGAAGACTCAAACCTCTGATATCTTCTTTTAGGTCGTGAGGAATTCTACAGCACTCACCCCCACTTCATGACCCAGAGAGCTCTGTACCTGGCTGTCTATGATCTCAGCAAGGGGCAAGCGGAGGTGGACGCCATGAAGCCCTGGCTTTTCAATATCAAGGTGTTCTCTTCTAACCACATGCAACCAGAGTGTTAAGTGTGGTGATTGCTCACTATTGTATGCTATGCTTCTGTTTTTGTTGTTTGGTTTTTTTTGTTTGTAGGTTTTTATTTGTTTGTTTTTGTTTTGTTTGGTTTGGTTTTTGGTTGTTTTGTTTGTGTGTTTGGTTTTTTAAGGCTGAGTCTCACTATGTATCTCTGGCTGCCCTGGAACTCTATGAATGATCAGGAGAGCCTTAGATTCACAGGGATCTGCCTGCCTCTAATTTTTGAGCATTGAGTTTAAAGGTGTATCCTCTCTGGCCCAGCTATATTGTTATTTTTTAATTGTCTTTATAAAGTGATATATCTAAAAACAAAACAAAACAAAACCCAGTTCCTCCAATTGTTTTGAATGTTCTTTCTCCCTCCCTCCCTCCCTCCCTGCTTACTTCCCTCTCTCCCTCCCTCTCCCTTTTCTTTCCCCTCTCCCCTTCCCCCCCTCTCTCTTTTTCTTTATTTTTATGTTAGAAGCATTCAGAGTTTGAGTAATGATTTGGAAGGGGGAATCCAACACTGTTTCATGTCACTAGGCTCTGAAGTCCTTTTACAATGTAAAATCTGAAAGCACAGACATGACTAAATTTGATCATACTGCTTTGTTAAGTGTCATCCCAACTTCCCCAACTTAAAATGAAATACACCAAACATACTCTGCACATGGCTAGAATATTTCCAGTGACCTTTTAGTGGGAAGTGTTCAGATTCTGCCTCTTAAACAGCCCCAGACTGTTCGTCTCCTATCTTTAGTCTCTCTGTTTTATTATTTCTTTAAAGTTTACTTGCTACACTGCTGACAGCTATTCCTTTAAAGGTGACCTTTTGAATCGAGATTGTGGTAAGATTTTGTGCATGCTGTCTAAGTCTCAGGGAGCTTTTCTGGGAGTAAAGTCCTCAGAAAGGTTTGCACCAGGAAGGACATCTGGGCACAGGATTTGGTAGGTCATGGGCTGTATCTGGCAGTTTGGATCTTCCTTAAATGTGTCTTTTCTTGACATTATCATAGTTCACACCGAAACTTAGGCAAATATTACAGTGGCAATACAGCTTTCTTCTGTGGTTTATGTCTTCCATTCTCCAAATTGAATGACTTTTAAGTAAATTCAGGGTGTAAAATTCACAGCTAAAGAAAGAAGTGGAAGCAGTTTTGAGCTGCTTTGATGTAGCTTGAAGTTTACTGAATGTTCATTTAGAAGCGCAGCTTGCAAACAACTTGCTTTGAGCAAACATTAAAATAAAAGCAAAACTATATTATCATGGTTATGTGGGATTCTGGAAGCGGTAAGAGTTGGATTGTAAAGGATATAATAATAATTTTTGAATTATTTCATGATTACTGCTTTGTTAAGTGACATCCCAACTTCCTCAGCTTAAAATGAAATATACCAAGACATACTCTGCACATGGCCAGTGTATTTTCAGTGACCTTTTAGTGGGAAGTGTTCATTTTTATTTAGATTTAAGGGGATAATTTCAGTTGCCATTTGATTTGCTGCTGTAACAGCATACCCAAGCCGGAGTGGTTTACAAATTGCAGAGATTTCTCTCATACAGTTCTAGAGGGAGGGAAGTCGAGTACTTTGGGGCTGGAATATTCGAGGCCATTCTTGATATGTCATTTCATGGTTGGGAGGCGGAAGGGCAAGAGTGTGCATGTTCAATGACAAAGGGGCGTGGAGGGGGCCTAACTTATCAGTTACTAGGTATCATTTCCTGTGAGGATAGTCAGTCTCTTCCTTTGGCTCTGCGCTTATAAGTTAAGCCTCTCATATAGCTCCCATCTCAAGACACTGCTGTGTCACAGGATTGCATTTCAAGACATATCTTTTGCAGAATATTCACACAGCAGCAAGAAAAGACAGCTGTTAATTATCTGGCGCTGAAGTCCTTGAATCTGTCATTGCTGCAGCATGGAGTTTCATACATAGCAGATTTCAGCAGAAATATAATCAGGAAGGATTTTGTTCCCGGAAACAGGAAGTGTCTTGTCTCTGTTCCCTTAGGCTCGTGCCTCTTCCTCCCCGGTGATTCTGGTGGGCACACACTTGGATGTTTCTGATGAGAAGCAGCGCAAAGCCTGTATAAGCAAAATCACGAAGGAACTCCTAAATAAGCGAGGATTCCCCACCATCCGGGACTACCACTTTGTGAATGCCACCGAGGAGTCCGATGCACTGGCAAAGCTTCGCAAAACCATCATAAATGAGAGCCTTAATTTCAAGGTGGGAGGTTGTGCGCCCCCTACAGGCTACTAGATGGTCAAGGTGGGCGAGTGTGTGCCTCTTGCAGGATGCTAGATAAATAAGCCTTTCTCTTTGTCACATGATGCTTCTGCTTAGAAATGTCAGAAACCTTGAGGAGAGAGAGCAATTATCTCAAAATTGTAGGTTTTTTTTCCATAGCTCAAAACGATGAAAGTACTTTCATTTTAAAATTACTTATTTATGCCACACTTCATTTATAATTCATAGAAGTGGGAATAAAAATAACTTACAGGATCCTGAGAAAATGGAGAAGAATGTTGCCAGGACACTGAGAAAATCATTCAGATGCCCGACCTCCCAGCTTCCTCTCCAGGGGTTCCATCCAGAGGCTAAATGAGAAGGTGGTGCCTGGGCCTCCTGTCCTCTGTGACACTGGGTCCTATCTAGCACAGAAGTTCTCAACCTCCCTAATGCTGTGACCCTTTAACACAGTCCCTCATGTTGTGATGACCCCCCAATCATAAAATTGTCTCTGTTGCTATTTCATGACTGTACTACCTTTATGAGTCATAATGTAAATATCTGTGTTTTCCAATCATCTTGGGTGACCACTGTGAAAGTGTTATTTTGGAGGAAGTCACGTGAAAGGATTGTTTGACCCCTGTCCTCCAGAAGGGTCACGACCCACAGGTTGAGAACCACTGCTCTAGGCGCTTCCTTTGAGAGTCCCTGTTTTGCTTGTATCTTGGTCAGTCTGTGTAGTTCCTTCATAATTCTTATTCCGATGGTTTCAATTTTTTTTCTATTCTTTACCTCTTAACATTGCCAGTAGCTAAGACCCCTGGTTGGTTTTAAGCAATCTTTAAATAATAATTACCTAACTCATATATGCTAGGTCTCATCGTAAGACTTGTGTTTTAATTCCTGACACTCTCTTTGATAAACCACCTGTTTAGGAAAATATTAATAATTGGGACACCGGGAAGAGTGCTCCTTTCCAGTACTCACAGGAAGGGAATACGGTTAAACTTAAACTTTCTAGAAAACACTCTGGGTGCTTCAGCGCGGCAAACACAATGATAGTCTCTAGGTTGGTTCTGGAGATGCTAGAGTGTAACCAGAGCCCGGTTTGGCCTGCGTGCCCCAGAGAAATTACCTTCCAGGCCACATGTAGTCTCAAAACAGCTTCAATTTGGATGCTGAATGATAAGCTCTGGTTGTGTTGTGCACGTCACCACCCTGTCAGTTCAGCTTTGTCACACTCTCGCAGGTTCTGGTCCTCTCAGAAGTGGGTTTGTCTCTGTAGTACCTCTGTGGCTGTAATTGCACCTGTAGAACGTCTTTGTTTCTTGGAGCACATTGTGTTTTTGGTTTTTTGTTTGTTTGTTTGTTTGTTTTTCCCTTTTGCCGTTGTTGCTAGAGCATATATCGGGTATTTAAAATTCCATTTCAGAAGGTGAGTTTGCTTTGTAAAAGCGTGGATTTGGTTGAAGCAAGCCTGTAAGGAAGGTGTGTGGATCGGTGGTGTGGGCTGCTGCTGCTGTGGGTAGGTGAACCGGTCAGTAATCCAGGTTCAAACTACGCTGAGACAGTTTCAGGTTATCCCTGTCAATCAGCGAGGCCAGATTCCTTCTGCGTACATAGGCGCCTTTCAAACAACTCTGTACGGAGAAGCAAAACATGGTGCCCGGGAATGGCAGTATTATTAAAAAGGGACGAGTATTGCTAATGGCTTCCTCGTTTGGCAGGCTGGTTTGAGCATGCGCTGGCTTGCTTCGGTGGTTCTTTCAGAAAGAGGCGTGGGAGCTCACATTTCTGGGACCTTGTTTCTGATTGACGCTTGCAACCGTTCTTCAAGGAGCAGCTTTGAGTCTATTAGAGAGCAGCCAGTACCACCTCATATGTCTTTTCCTTTTAACTTGACGCTCTCCCAATCTTTCCTTCTATTTATAAATATATACCTGTGCTCTTTAGAAGGTTTTTCCCCCCACACCAGCCCAGTAATTAGCTCGTTACCAAGGTGAAAGGAGAAAGGTCAACAATACAGTCGGTTTGAAGGTTTGAACCACATCCTTTCGATTCTCTGCAGCCCATTGCCTGAGCAGGCATCTTTTTACTGCTTGGTACCTGCCCTTCATTTGCTTCCTGTGAGACATTCACTTGTTTCTATAGGTCTGTTTCCTTCCTAAGCTTAAAACATAATCTTGGAATTGAAGTGTATGTCGTCTTAATTTGTGAGTAATGAAGAAAAACCATGATGATTAGTAGGATTATAGTTCGGGTGCTGGAAACAAAGCTCTTGGTGCAGTTAGGGAGGAGGGAGTCACAGTTTTGTGTTTAAAGAGCCAGTCTTTAGAGCCTAAGGAAATTCTGTTGGGAGGAACTAATGTGGGCATCTTATGGATCCAGACACGGGAAGAGGTTGCCCCCTGGTGGTGGGCAGAGGAAGTTGGCTGCTATTTTTAGAGTTGCGTTTCCCTTTAAAACTAGATTTTTCAAGGGAGAAAAAAACGCCTAAAAAGGATATCTGTTGAAGAAACTATTATTATCTCAAGACCCTCATTTAAAAATCTCATTCTCTGTCTCTCATCGACTGCTGAAGACAAAGGGATTTCTGTCATATTGAGATCATCAGCATTTAAATAAATCTCATTTTTCCAGAGTTTAAGGTTCCATGAGAAAACAACTTGGTGAGGAGATGTCATGTTTCCAGTCCTAACTCTTGATATCTAGAGTTCACTCGTCCAATGCTTGTGGGTATTTCTCAGAAAGAGATATCCCAGTGCTCTCATAACAGACTAATGTCTTACCCCCACCTGGGGGCTTTGCGTATAAACACAGTGCATTATGGAATGAGATCATTCATTCTTGGTTAGTTTTATTTGCCTTTGTTTTTGTAATAGAATTTATGCATTACTAGATAACTATTTCCATGCTATATTTTATTTTTCTCCAAATTGACTCTATGTCCATAATTTTCTTACTTTAATTTCATCTTCTATTCATTACCATTTAGATAGGTTTCACATCATGTTTATATTTTATTATTTTTTTTAAAAATCCATGTGCACTGTGTAAAAACGGTTATGGCTGAATTTACCATATAATCCATCTGCGACTTAAATAGACTTTTTTACACCTTGTCATTTGTAATTTCATAGATCCGTGATCAGCCCGTGGTTGGGCAGCTAATTCCAGATTGCTACGTAGAACTGGAGAAAATCATTTTATCAGAGCGTAAAGCTGTGCCAACTGAGTTTCCTGTAATTAACCGGAAACACTTACTACAACTAGTGAGAGAACATCAGCTGCAGCTGGACGAGAATGAGCTTCCGCACGCTGTTCATTTCCTCAATGAGTCAGGTTTGTATGTTCCTTCTGGATTCTGGTTTTCAGTGTTATGTCATGATCATTTGAAGAGATATCTGAATCTTGTACATAATCCATATTCAAAATGTAAGAGAACGTCAATAAAATCCTTAAACGGGTCACTAATGGATTTTATCTTTTGGAAGGCCACCATGCATATGAACATTGAGTCATATACCATATCCTTAAAAAAAAAGTATGCTTAGAAATGTTCTAAGGACAAAGTAAGAAAGAATCCTTGTGTGGGAATGAAGGAAGATATAGGTTCTGGGACCCAGATTTAGTAGTATGAGACACCAGACCCACAATGCAACAATGTAACTGTTCATTCATAGTAACACATGTTTGTGTGAAAGCTGCTTTTATATAAGAATTAGCACTGCTGTGGGGCCCTGAGCCACTTTAGGCAGCAGAGGGTGTGGTGTAAGCTGTCTCTGTTGCTTAGTCTTAAATCACAGTGAATCATCTCAGCACACTGCACCCGCATGCCATGAGCTTGTGGAACCTGCCAGTTGATTGTAGTGCCAGAGTAACTGACCAGGAAACTGTTTTGATCCTTGTATTCTGTTGAATGGAAAAACACCTCCATGAGTCCCTTTCTCAGTGATTCTTGAATCAGATATGGTGAGATATGTGTTGATTCTTATCTATATGGAAATTAATATATCCATACTATGTATGTAGAAGGTTCAAGAGAATATTGTGAATTTGCATTTCCTAATGTATCTTTTTCAATGCATGCTGGTATTTCTAATACACTTACATATGAACACGTGGTATAGTCTGGAAATACTTCCCTTTATACTGTTGGGGCTTTAGAGCCGATTAACAGGAAGTGCAGGCTCTCCAGGGTCGTTCTCTGTGAGATCCTCGGTGTAACCAGCTACACTGGAGTCGCTGGGGCTTTGTATTACAACGCATTTCACTTCTCACTGTCTGATGAATTTTCACTTCAGGAGTTCTTCTGCATTTTCAAGACCCTGCGTTGCAGCTAAGTGACCTGTACTTTGTGGAACCCAAGTGGCTTTGTAAAGTCATGGCACAGGTTGGTGTTTTATATTTGGGGGGACTAGAGGCAACGGTTGAAGAGCAGAGTAGAGGTTATGCAGAACATTTAGCATTTTAGTGTTTGTGCTCAGAGAAGGCTGAGACTGCTGTAAATATAAAGAACGATAGACCACTTGACAAGGAAGACTGCTAGAAGAGCTTCCTGGAATGGACAGGGATCTGAAATTCACAAGTCTATGTGTTCAAGTCATGGGCAAATATCTAAATCTCAATGGTAAGTTAGGTTGCTGGCTTCATTCAATGAACAAAAACATTACAAAAATCTTTAAAGTAATTATGCTACGAGTGAACTGGGTTGGTGAGGCTGTGAAATCAGTCTAAGGCAGGAAAACCAGACATGGTAGTGTGTGCTTGATAGTCAGTATTTGGAGGATGGAGACAGGAGAAGCAACAGACATTCTAGGTCATCTTAAGCTATACAGAGAGTTCCAGACTAGCCTGGAATACATGTAGTCCTATGGTCAACACAAAATAAAATAATTTAAAGACCATAGAAGATACTTTTTCTGAGCTCCAGCTATTTATACTTTTGAAAGCTACGTTGGCGATTATCTTGTTTTCTGTTCATGTTTAACAAAGGACATGACTTCTCCTCCCAATAATAGTACATTAGCGATGAGTTTATGTAGAACAAGTACCAACAAAATTGTAGTGGGTCATTTTTATAGAGTCGATAGCAACATATTGTCAATCTACTTTCTAAATTATAGCTGTACCATCTCAGCTTTGGCAAGTAAAATTTTGTCTGGACATTTCAAGATAGCGTAGGGTCATACAGGGCCACCACAGCTAAGGATCACTGTGTTTCACTCATTCATAGCTCAGAAGAATGCACGGACACTGCCTCTAGCTCTTACATTCATTGGCAATTATTTTATTTATGAACATAATTTACAGCTTTACACGTGGCTCCCCAAGTCTCTACATGATTACCCACTTTCATATTGGATATATCTCTCCCATTTAAGCCATAGTGCTAATTGAATTTCTTTAAGCAATCTTGAATAGTAGTGCTTACATCTATTTAAAGATAAAAGGGAAGTTATTTTGAGAAGGGAAATCAGCTGAGGCTAAATCCTATACCCAGACACTGGAGAGAACATTTCAACATCAGTGTAATTGGCATTTAATTGCATTGTGTCTGTTCTAATGGTAGATATATTCAAATTGTTTTCCACATTTCTGCCCAAATGCCACAGATGGCATGAATTGATTATGTATGAATGGTATCCTGTCTTAGGGGCACAGTCTCTGTATTGAGCACATCTTTTCTATGCATGAACAGTTTTTCTCATGTTTTAAGCCTTTGTATCTTCTCTTAAATAAGGACAGTTATATTTTCTTTCATGTTGTTTCCCTAATTTAATGTAAACGAAAGGTAAATAGTAGCCTTATATCTGGCCCTGATTTGACCTGTCTGACAATTTAAGGTATACAAGGTTTTTGTTTTTTGTTTTTTTGGAATTTAAAAATAACTTCGAGACAATCCAAGAAGGGAATCATGCCAAATATACAGTCAAATAGAAAGTATGTGTGGGTAAATGCATTCATTATCCAGGAGAGTGTCCCATTCACCCTGTGGTTTTTGCTTTTTAAGTCCAGCACCATGGCAGACAGAAACTCTATATAAACAAGAGAAGGATAACGTTGTCCCCAAAGTAATAAGTTTCTATTTACTTAGCACACATATATAATGTTATTAGAAGGTAGGCTTGTCTTACAGAGTAAGGAATGGGTCCACACCAATTTTCCTTTTTAACAACAGTAAAGGGAAAAGCAATCAAACAAACAAAACACTCCATGAAAAGAGCAAAAACAAAACCAAAGACTTCCATTTCATCAGACACAACTCCCCCAAACCAAGGGCAAACCCAAACCAAACCAAAGTAGGTTCTTACCATGACTACAGTAAAGCTTTTGAAGATTCTATGGAGTAATTAATTTGAAACTTCATGGAAATTTTTATTAGCTTAAGTATAGTGCTATGATGCCAATTTAACTGCATTTGGAATCAGGGAGATAGGGTCTCACTCTCTACTGCAAGCTAGCCTAAAGAACTAACTATGCAGCTCAGGTTGGCCTAGAACTCACTGTGTAGCCCAGCCTAGATTTGAACCCACAGCAATAGCCATTCCTTAGCTTTTCAAGTATTGGCATTGTAGGTGTGAGTCAGCATGACTGCTTTTTAAATGAAAAATGGAATCATGACTTTAAACGATTCAAAGATACTATGGGAGAGTTAAAATTTCAGTTAAACCATCATTTAAATTTCTTGTTACCAAAGCAGTGACAGCTATCACGTTTGCTTGTATTGATACATTGAAATAAAGGGAACAGCGCTTTAAATAATCATGAAAAAATAATAGTATGCTTGTCTGATACTCACCTGCAAAAATATATGCTTCTGAACTCGATATCCCACCGGGATTCCAGGCTATCTGGCTGTTGCAGAAATTTGATCTTGCCTTACTGTTCTAACTAAACACTGTTCTCTCTTTATTTGTACCTAGTTTTGAGAGAGAGAGAGAGAGAGAGAGAGAGAGAGAGAGAGAGAGAGAGAG
>NW_021620703.1:3281922-3287632 GCF_004785775.1 Grammomys surdaster | reverse complement strand
AGAGAGAGAGAGAGAGAGAGAGAGAGAGAGAGAGAGAGAGAGAGAGACTGTTTAAGTTGGAAATATTTAGGAAATTAAACCTAGTGATTATGAGTTGGAATCTTTCAGATTTTGACGGTGAAAGTGGACGGCTGTCTGAAACATCCTAAGGGCATCATTTCCCGCAGAGATGTAGAAAAATTCCTTTCAAAGAAAAAGCGATTCCCAAAGAACTACATGATGCAGTACTTTAAACTATTAGAAAAATTTCAGATTGCACTGCCAATAGGAGAAGAATATCTGCTGGTTCCAAGCAGGTAAGACAGACCTTAAAAAATCTAATAGAAATTGACCAGATGACATTATGTTGGTTGACAAAGTAAATTTTTTTCTGTAAACTTTCTGGCAATGCATGGCATATATTTTGAAAGAAAAGTTGCAGTTGATTAATATTTAAAAAAATAAAGTATTTCATGTATATAATTGCTATTTGGCTTAACACTCAAATTATTTGAGACAGATTAATGGTAAAACAGTGTGTGCACATGTGTGTCCATTTTTACTTGGCAATTTAGCAGTTGTATTAGGGATGTTTAAGTGAGTTTCCAAGAGGGGGGCTCCATGGGGGAAGACTATATTCTAACTTTGTTTGTAGAGAATTCTCATATTGCTTTGAAAGTAAATGGGAAATTCTCTAAAGTATTGAGAGTTTAAATTACCTTATTATTATTATTTTAATTGTTATAATAATATAATAATATAATATAATATATATAATAATAATATAATATTATAGTTATTATTAGTGCACATAGGATTGTTGACTTTTTTTATTCATCTGCTCCATCTGTGCATACATTTGAATTGATGAAGTGATCTCCAAATTCTTGATGTAGAAGATCGTATATCAAGAGATTATTATTTTTTAAAATGCAACTGTCTTAAGTAGTTATTTTCCTGGGATTGAAGCAGTGGAAATCTCAGGCCACCAGGCACCATACTCAGGTTGCCGGGTGCCATCTTGAGACCACCATGCTCGGACTGCCACTGTGGGTTTCTGACAGCAAATGTCCTTTGCAGCTTATCTGACCACAGGCCTGTGATAGAACTCCCCCACTGTGAGAACTCTGAGATCATCATCCGGCTGTATGAAATGCCATACTTTCCAATGGGATTTTGGTCAAGATTGATTAACCGATTACTTGAAATCTCTCCTTTCATGCTTTCTGGACGAGGTATGTACTTGCTAAAGCTACTATTTATTTGGACAAACCTGAAAGAAATGTTTAAAGGAGCAGGCATTTCCCTGAGTTAGCCTGTTTGGAAGGCAAGTTTGGGCAACACATGAACTTGCACCAACTTAAGCAATTTTCTGGAAGAAAAGGTCTTAGTTCTTACATTGGATATATTTGCATCAACTGTGGATATTATACTTCCCAAGACTTAGGAAACAGGAAACAATAGCTTTAAAGGGTGGAGTTTAGTGGGATCCATTGGTTTAAGCACTCAACATACACACACACACCCTCTTATACAATCACACACATATACTCACATGTACACACACTCACATACACACAAGTACACACACATACACATACCACTCATATAATATGCTCATGTATATATACACACACATACATGTACACACATACATACATGTACACACTCACACACATGTATATGCACACATACTCATACATATACACATATGTACATACCACTCATATATATACACACATGTACACATACATATACACACTCATGCACATACATAAATGTACACAGACTCACATGTACATGTAAATACACACTCATATGCATACACACGTGCATACATACACACATGTACACACACACATATATATGTACACATACTCACACACATATACACACAAGTACACAAACACACACATACACACAAACTCTCTTACACATACACTCTATGACATACATATACATACACACATATTCACACGCACATGTACAAATCAACAAAGAATAATATGGAAATAACCAATGGGTAACTAGGGAGCTTTTCCTCAGCAAGTATAACATGTCTTGACCTTCTAAGAGAAGAACTCTGATCCGTCTCTTCTCCTGCCAAACTCCCAGAGACTTTGAGAAATTGGCAAAATTATGTTTATATGGTAAACTTTCATTCCAAAGTAAGAGGCATTCGAACACTGCAGCAAAATATTAGAGGGTGTTGGACAAAAGATAGCAAAAGTGTTGCTGCTTTCTGAAAAAAAATCTTGTTGTTTTTGGTATCAGTGAATATAAAGTTAGTTAAAATACATTTAAAAGTTCAAAAATGGTGTTTCTATGAGAATTTATTTTAAAAAAAAAACCCTGGAAACTTACTTATGATTTTATTTACATATCAGCCATGTCAAACTCCATCTCATAAGCTTGGGCTGTGTATCAGGTAGTATAGAAAGCAATTAACTTATGTAATTGAAATAGTAAGGAAATATTTTATATTTGTTTGTAGAAGGTCTCATAAAAGTTAATGAATGCTCACCTCAAAACAAATATATATTATTGTTACTTAATGTATAAGTGGTAGCTTTCCCCCTTCAGTTAATGAAGCAGTTAATAACCAGTAGATGCTTAAGGATCTACTTAAACTTTCAGAGAGAGCACTACGCCCAAACAGAATGTATTGGCGGCAAGGCATCTACTTGAATTGGTCTCCAGAAGCTTACTGTCTGGTAGGCTCTGAAGTTTTAGACAATCGGCCAGAGAGTTTCTTGAAAATCACAGTTCCGTCTTGTAGAAAAGGTGAGGAAATTAATTATATGTTGTTCTCCCCACCTCCCCGACCCACAGACGTGGAGATCACCTGCTCTCTCAGCTACTTGGGAAGCTGTAGGTAGACACAGAGTCCAGGAATTCAAAACAAATCCTCCTCCCCCAAGCCAGTAAATATCCAGTTTTTCTTTTCCAGTTTTGTGACACTTGTAAGGCTAGTGAACACTTTTGTTCTTTGTTTTATTTTGAAAGTTTTTAAGTGATTACACTAAACAGTTTTGGGGGTTGGTTGGAGACAAGATCTTAACCTGGCTCATCCAGAATTGGCTACGTAAACCAGGCTGGCCTTGAACTCACAGAGAGATTCACCTATCTCTGCCTTTTCAGTGCTGGGACTAAAGGTGGGAACTACCACACCTGGCTAATTTTTAAATTTTATTTGTATGACTGTTTTGCCTGCATGGATCGCTGTGTACCGCTTACCAACCTGGTGCCTGCTGAGGCCAGAAGAGGGCATTGGAGCTCCTGGAAATGGACAGGAATGGAATGTGGGTCCTTTGTTAAAAAAAGAGTCGTGGGTTTCACCTTGACATTTTTGCACACACGTCTTTTTATCTTTCCCTCCCATCCTCACCTGTCTTTCTTCTGCCCTTATGTATGCATACATGTATGTATGCATGTATGTATGCATGTATGTATGTATCTGGATCCTGCAAAAGAGACAAACCATGTGGGTTTTGCTGCTGTGTTTTACACCCACCTTGCCTCTCTGTCCTGTTTCCTTTTCTCTCCCTTTGACCCCTTTCTCCCCCCGTGGCCCCATCTACATCCATGTATTGTCTATAAAGGATATTTTGTATCTAAATATAGATTACGCAAATGAAAGAAAACTGAGGATGTTTGTCTTTCTAGTTTATCTGGCTTAGCATATCTTCGTAGTATCTCTTTCCCAGCAAATGAGATAATTTTAGTTTTTTAAGGCTGAATAGAATTCTAATATGGATGTGTGTGTGTGCTTGTGTGCATGCATGTGTGCATGCATATATATATATATATATCTATATATATATATATATCTATGTGTGTGTGTGTGTGTGTGTGTATTAAATATATATGTCACATTGTCTCGATTCGTCTGATAGTGGACATTTAGGCTAGATTCATATCTTAGCCACCACGAACAGTGCAGCAGTAAATGTTATGTGTAGGGATGTTGATGAGGGCTCCAATGGGAGTCTCTGATGGGGTCTCCGATGGCTTCAGGCATCTTCACAGCTGCTGTATGATTGTTCCATAGTTCTATTTTTAGTAGTTTTGTGGAAGCCCCATGCTGATTTCCAGTTTGCATTCTCACCAGCAAGGAAAAAGGCTCCTCTTCCCCACATCCTGTCAGCACTGTTTTGTCATCTGTTTTCCTGCGTTCATCTTGTCTGAGATAAGATGAAGACTCTCAAAGGAACTTCAATTAGCGTTTTTCTGATGGCTAAGGATGTTGAACACGTTTTTAAACCTTTCCTGGCTATTTCTGTTTCATCTTTTGAGAACTGTGTGCTCTGGTTATGAACCCATTTATTGAATGGATTAAGAGGTTTTTCTTTTCTTTTATGACCAGAAGGCTGTCTCTTATATTGGCTGATTATTTTGTAAAAGCTTTTAAAATTTTATACAGTCTTACTTGTCAATGCTTGATATTATTTTCTATGCTATTAGAGTCCTTTTCATAAAGTCCTTGCCTTTGCCTGTATCCTGAAGTGTTTTCCTTGTGTTTCTTCTGACATTTTTAAGTTTCAGACCTTACATTAGGCTCTTTGATCCAGTCTGAGTTGGATTTTGTACAGGGAACAAATTTTTTTTTCTAGTTTTGTGAAAAGTTGAAAATTTTAATGTCCATTACATTGAATTACTAGATTGCTTTGGGTAACAGTAGGTGTCATAATACTCACAGTAATGACCAATAATGAGCTCTTTGTACCTTTCTTCTAGTGTCTTCTCCAGTCCTTTTTAAATTTGTTAAGGTAGCATATATTTGCCATTTACAGGTACATGACTTTATATTCATATATATCTGCACTACCTTTCTTCATTATTTTCCTTCTAGCTGATCTCCTCCTCCTTCTTCTTCAATTTCTTTCTATAATGTTTCTAGGATTTTATTACAGAAGTCTTATTTGATTTTATTCCTATGAAACTTTTTTTTCATTTTAGAAGCAATTGTGTAGTGAATTTCCCCCTAAATTCTTTCTTAGCAAGTTTACTATTGGTGTAGAATATTTGCTGGTTTATGTATGTTGATTTTGAATCCACAAATTTGCTGAAAGTGATGAAAAGTTATGAGAATTTTATAGAATTTTATGGTACTTTAAGCACATGTTTGTATCATGAGCAGATAGGATATTTTGAATTCTTACTTTCCTATATTTATTTATTTATTTTTTTCTTATCCCCATAGCTGAGCATTTAAGTAATATATTGAATAGAAATGGAAAGAGTGGGCCTTTCCATTTTAGACCACCTTATCTTATCCCTGGTATTGTAGGAAATGCTTTTAGTGTTTCTCAATTTGGTATGTTGACATAAGTATACAGTTTATGACATTGAGATATGTTCCATCTAGTTTCAGGTTATTCGGGGCTTTTATTCTGAGAAATATTGAAATTTACCAAGCATTTCTATGTTTGTTGAGATGATTATGTATGATTTATGTCCTTAAGTATTGTTCTGTTTGACATCTATTGAATTGTATGTAATGATCCACCCTTGAATCTCTGTAAAAAAGCCGACTTAGTTACAGGACATGATTTTTATATGTCTTGAATTCAGTTACCAAGGATTTTATTGAGCGTTTATTTTTGCATCCATGTTCATGAGGGAAATTGGTCTATAGTTTCCTTCCTCGTTTCTTTCCTTTCTCCTTCTTTCCTTCCTCTCTCCCTCCCTCCCTCCCTCCTTCCCTCCCTCCCTCCCTTCCTCTCTCTGT
>NW_021620703.1:3211567-3281822 GCF_004785775.1 Grammomys surdaster | reverse complement strand
CCTCCCTTCCTTCCTTCCTTCCTTCCTTCCATCCTTCCTTTCCTTCTTCTTTCCCTCTCTTCAAGATTTTTGTACAGCCCAGGTTGACTTCAAAATTGTGTGTAGCTGAGAATGGTGGTCTTTAACTTCTTGCCCTCCTGTGTTCATCTCCTGAGTCTGGAATTATAAGCATGCAGTCCTGGTTGACTTAGAGTTAGCAGATACCAGGCCCTAATATGATACATGTAAGGTAAGCGCTCTATCAACTGAGCTGTATCCCAGCCCCCTGGGTTTTGTCTGTTTGCTTTAAGTATCAAGGCCATGCTGGCTTTATAGTGTGAGTTTGGTAGTGTTAATTTCCTACGTTATGGGACAGTGTGAGGAGCGTAGATGTTAGTTTGTTTTAAGTGTTTGAGAGGATTGGTCAGAACCTGTCATGCGTTAGCTTTTCTTTGCGGAGATGCTTCTATCATTGCTGCTGTCTTGTTGCTTAGACATCTGTTAGAGCAGTCACTAGCCTCTTGACTCAGTTTTGGTAGACAGCAAAACTCTTCCATGTGTTCTCTTTTCTAGTTCTGAGGGGGTATGTTTCAAAGTATTTCCTCTGATTCTCTTCATTTCACTGTCGTCTGTCTTTAGCGTCTCCCTTCCTCGCTAAATTTATTAGAGTCCTTTTCTTGCTCTCTCTGGCATCTGCTCCAGCAGTCCCTTCATGCCCAGCTTTGGCAGTGTGATTCCTTTCCTTCTGTTTAGAGCACCTATCTTTCATTTTTCATCACCCCTGCTTATTCTGTCCGAGGAAGCAACTGTTTGATTCTGTGTGTTGGTCTCCATTTAATACATTTCGGCCTTGATTTTATTATTTCTTGCTGCCTACTACCTAGGGTTTTAGCTTGTTCTTGTTTTTTTTTTCTTTTTCTGAGACTTTGAAGTGCTTTATTAAGACATTTGAGATACGTTACTTTCTTGTGCAAACACTCGCCACTGTAACCCTCCCTCTCGGCTACCTTCATTGTATTCTTTGTGCACCAGGCACTCTGCTGTTGTACATACGTCTTCATCTGAGGTCAGACATTTTTTCGTTTCTTTCCTCGTCTCTGTAATAACTACTGTTATTCAAAGTCTTTATTCTATTGTTTATTCCAAGGACTTTATTTGATTTTTCTGTATTTTCATAATGCCTGTAGGTTTTTAACTTGTGACTGCTTTCTCTTATTCTGCTATTTCCTGATGGGATGCAAAAAAGTTATTCTCCTTTTTTCATATTTATTAAAAATTATTGGTGCTGAGTCAAATCTCTCTCTTGTATGTTGGAAGGGAAACTCTTCAGTTACTGTTCAGTGCATGCGAGCTGTGGTGTAGCTTAACTTTGCTGTTTCTCTTTTCCTTTTTGTTTGGGTAAACTATCTAAAGAGGAGAGGGGGCTGATGAGGTCACTCATTATTATTGTATCAGGATCCCTGCAACACCCTTATGCTCATTAGTGTTTGTTTTGTGAAAATGAGAGCTTCGGTACTGGATGCAGTTATACTTATAATTGTTATATATTCTTGATGAATTGGACCCTTTATAAGTATATAGTCACTTTGATATCTTCTGACTGTGTTTTTGATGTCTAATTTATTAGATATCAAAACTTACCAGCTTGTATTTGGCTTTAGCCTAGGTCCATTATTTGACCCCAATCTGCTTGTGTGTTTGCCAAGGAGATCTGTTTCTTGGAGATGGCAGACACTAGGATATTAGGTTTTAATAGAGCTGATTTGTTTGCATATGTGTGTGTATATACATGCTTATTTGAAGCCCCCCCTTTTCTGGTGTGGTTATGTATTTGAAACCCTTTATATTTAAAGTTTAAACTAAGAGAGGTTTGATAATTCCTATGGTTTTGCCAACTCTTGTTCCAATCACATGGTTTTTCTTCTTGTTCTCTTCCATCTCCATTGCTCAGGTTAGGGTTTCATTTTGTACCGGGCATGACTGACTCACCTCTAGTCCCCTTTTGTTCTTCTCATGATATCTCTTTGCTGTGTTCTCGTGACTGAAGCTTCCCCCACCCCTCTTTTTACATATTGCTACAGCTTTCTCCTGCAGTGCTGGCTTGGTGGTCATAAGATGCATTAGTTTTGTTTATCTTCATGTGTTTTTATTTCTCAGTCAATTTTTTTTAAAAAAATAGCTTTGCTGAATTGTGTTATTATGTGCTTTCCTGGTTTTATGGTTGCCAGGAGAGGCCTGATGTTATTCTAATGTTTTTGTCTTATAAGTGAGTTGGATTTTTTTTCTTTATAGATTTTAGTATTATAATTTTGCTTTGCATCTTTGAGATCCTGACTGTAGTATATCATGAAGAATATTTCTGGTCTATTGAGGTTCTGAATGCCTCAGCATTTTCATGTTCAATTCTTTCTCTAGATCTGGGGGATTTCCTGTTCTGGTTTCATTGAATACCTGTTCTAAGTCATTGGTATTTTGCTCACTTACTCATGGTAGGGATCACCCATGAATTCTGAAATTTGTTAACTTGATCCAGAGATCTTAGGCATCATAGACCTGCTTCCTGAACTATGGATTGATGTTTGAAAGAAGTCTTATCCCGAATTCCTGATATTCTGTCTTTTATATTTATCAGTGATGTCTCATGCCTCTGATTTTTGTTTGAGTCATTGCATTATTTTCAGCACTTTTTGTTTCTTCAATCAAAGTCTCATTTTCTTTCCAGATTTTCCCCATTTATCTTGGTGACTTTCTCCTTTATGTTGTATTGTTCTTCTCCTGATACAAGATTTTATTTTTCTGTTAAATCATTCTCTTTGGAGTTATTAATCACTTTTACCAGGAAACCACTACAAATTTGTATCTAGAATTTTACTCAACTCTTTTTTTAGGAGTTATAATATTTTAAAGGAGTCTTATTGCTTACTATGTTTCTAGTATTCCATTGATTTTCTTGGACCACTTGGGTAACCTTTTGAGTGAAGTTCCTAATTCCCTTCCCTGGACTGATTAAAGAGCTGGAGTTATATCCAGCTAGGCTAATTTCTTTGTACTGTTTTCCTTCTGTTTCTAAACACCATCAGCTGCCTTCCTGTCAACAGGGCAGAGGGAGAGACCCTGGTCCACCCCAACCTGCAGTATCCTGACAAATTCACTTACCTTTTATGGACCTCCATTCAGGGAAAGCCAGGTACTTGGTCCCATCACAGAGGAAGATTTTGGAATAAGCCAGTGTGAAACAGAATCAGAATTTCCTGAAAGGCATTTTTAACATCCATCTTAAACACAAGGGTCAACAGAGAAAGGCATTGGAGTAGCACATAAAGCACAGCTAGAAAGCTTGAGTGTGGACTCTCAAAGGAGATTTGCAATTACATTACAATAGTCACAAAGGATTTTAGTGTTTTCTGGAGGTGTCTTCATAGGTTGCCAAGGAATTAAAATGAGGCACAACTTCTATTGCCCATGCTTGGGCATATAAAGGCTAGAAGTCAGAATTGGGCTCCTTCTATCTCTTGCTATCTAAAACTGTGAAGCCTGAGCTCACATTTCAGCTAGATTAGGTTTATCTTGGAATCTGTATATCTACACTCTTACGTCCTCCATGTACTGGGGTGGGGAGGATTACAGGAATTCGTATCCACGCTTGGCTCTTACAGGTTTTAAGAATCTAAAGGTTCCTAAAGAGATGTTGCCCCAACTCTGAAACTATTTCTGTATAAAAAACTATTTTCTTTATATGGGAAATGGTGATTGTGGTGAGATTCTTGGTTCTCACTTGATAATCAGAATTGAACCATATTCCAGGGTGAGCAATTCTCCATGTCCTGTGGTGTCACCCACTTTTATCTTGTTTCACCATTGGCCCTTTTATGGATTTATGAAGCTCTTCCTCTTTGCATCTTTGGGGTAGAATCTGCCTTTTTTGAATTCTGATTTTTTTCTTTATGTAAAACAATCCACTGTCTTACCTGGATACCTCTCTCTCTCTCTCTCTCTCTCTCTCCACCCCTGAATTATGTAGGTTGTATTCTTCTGGGCCGAGTTGTGGATCATATTGACTCACTCATGGAAGAATGGTTTCCCGGGTTGCTGGAGATTGACATTTGTGGGGAAGGAGAAACTCTGTTGAAAAAATGGGCATTGTACAGTTTTAATGATGGTGAAGAACATCAGAAGATCTTGCTTGATGAGTTGATGAAGAAGGCTGAAGAAGGTAGGTGTTGACACAATTCAAAATTCATTTTATGATATGCTCACTATTTTTACATGACTTTAATATATAAGAATTATTCTTATCAATATGGTCGAACTGAATGATATCTCATTTAATTATATGACAGTTAAGAACAGTAAAGTTCATTTTCTATCGATAAGAACTTACGTTCTATTTTCTTAAAATGTTGACTTCAAGCTTAAATACTAGATGTATCATAACTTTATTGCTTGCTTTTCTCTTGATGTAGTAAACCACATGACCAGTCAAATTATAGATGAAAGAGTCTATTTGGGGCTCATGTTCCAGAGGGTCATGGTCCATAATGGCACTGACAATAGGGAACAGACATAGCAACTAAAGCTGGGAGCTGAGAGTTCATATCTCAAGTAGCAAATGGGAAGCAGAGAATGTTGATTGGGAATGGATACTTCCTCAAGTAAGGTCATGCTTCTAATACCTAGCAAACAGCTGGTGTTAGCAAATACTCCACAAACAACTGGGGACCAAATATTCAAATGCCTCTGGGACTTCTCAGGGGACATCCCAGTCAAAACACCAAAATAATCTCATCTTTGAAGTTCACGAACTCAGGTTACAGAACACCTTCTTCATAGATGGGACAGAAATGGAGACTAATGCCTCGTTAGGCAGACACCATCTGTTCTAAGTCAGGCTGGAATTCTACCACATAATGAGTGAACCTAGGAGTGTGTCTTTAAAGTTCCAACTACATTACTATTAGTATTTTATGAGTTTATCAGGTTTTTCGAGAAAAATCTAGGTCTAGTAGAACAATCTAAAGATGTGTTTTCTTAAGTCACGACTACAAATTTTGTTATACCCTTACATTTTTTTTTAAATAACCTTTTCTATACCTCTTAGGAGACCTGTTAATAAATCCAGATCATCCAAGGCTCACCATTCCGATATCTCAGATTGCTCCGGACTTAATCTTGGCTGACCTCCCTAGAAATATTATGTTGAACAATGATGAGCTGGAATTTGAGGAAGCACCTGAGTTTCTCTTAGGTAACCATCTTTGTTATATTGAAATCAAAACCGAATCCAAGCAGGAGGCAATTTTCTCCTCCTAACTTAGAAAACTTTATAATCATATCTTTATTAATCTATGCTGGTTTCATATATCTGATAATAGTAATTTTCACTTGTAATGATATACTTTAAAATCCTGTCATGTTGCATGTCTGGGATTTGCTTTGTACACACAGTTGTAGACTATTCCAAGAGGATAGGCCAAGCAGGAAGCACAGGTATTTATGGAATTTGTCCCCGAGATTGCTCTGCTCTTGAGCAATGACATAGCAGAAAGGAAGTCTTCAGCTCATTAATATGAAATAGCCATTTGTCACCCCAAGGTGAATAAGCAGAGGAAGAGTATGTCTGTACATTCTTTGCAGTGAAAGTCATAGGAGAATGTACGACTCTTACCAATAGTCATAAAACTTTGGAATTAAAATCAGAACTTTTAAATTGGTAATATACTCAACTTCCGGGTTTTGTTGTTCTGTTTTGGGTGTGCTGAATTGTTTCTGGTTATTGGCTGAGCCCATGAATTCAATCAAAGGCTTTCAGCAGGGCCTGATGAAAACCACTGGATTCACACAGCATCTTTAGCTGCTACCTAAATATTCTCATTGCTGTGGTATCACTATATACTCATCCTGAAGCTTAAAAGATGGTTTGAACTGTGCTTTATGAAATTAAGAAGTTGACAGAGCTCACCATTTGTAACTGCTTCCTGAAAGACATGGAAGGCACATGGTACACGATAGTGTTCTGCAGAACGCTCACGTGGCTCCTGCAGAATAAGAATTCATGCTCTTGAAATGTCTTTGGTGCCTGGAGGAACCCAGCACACTAGTTGTCTCTATTCAAATACACACCAAGTTTTATTCTTTAATTGACAAGTGAAAAGGCTATATATTGATGGAATACATACATCCTGTTATTACATCCTGTTATATGTATGCATTGTTGAATCCAGTGGAGCTATTTGAAGTATGTGTGGTCTCCTATGACAACCATTTTTGGTGTTTTGAGAATATCTAGAACTTGGTGGTTAGCAGTTTTCTGGATGTGATATGATACTGCTAACAATAAGGTGATGATTTCGAGTTCAAATATCGCTCTGGAAGTCATTGGGAAGACAGACAAGCATTAGGTGAATTTAAAATACCTCAAGGGAATTGGATTATGATGGATGAAGTGTTTGTTTTTGTGTGTGAGTACATTTATTCTTAATTTAGTCATCATTGATAGTTACCTAGAATATGATACAATAGTATTACCTCATAGGAGGAAAATGAAGTAGAGTATATTATTATTATTTATATTCCTATGACCTCATATTTACATTTTCAAAATTTCAAAATTTCAAAATCTTAGATATGACAGAAGATGCCTGACAAATCTCTCTAACCCTTTATTGATCACAGTGATGGGGAGTTTAGTTTGAATGTCTTTGAACTATGGCTGTGAATACACTTGTGATTGTGAAATTGCCAACTGCTGGGTGTAGGCATGGAACAGACACAGAGCATCCTTTCTATGAAGAGTCCCAAGCTGGCAGACAGGCCTGGCTACAATATTCATCCCGTTTGCAGTGTTCTTCAAATAAGTGTAAAGGTTTTGAGCAGTTTATTAGGAATGTTCCCAAAGGCTACTTGAAAGCACCTGTGTTTATATTTCATTAATTAGACAGAAAGTGTTTCTGTGGCTTCTATCCCTTCCTTGGAGCCTAAATTAAGCTTATACCCATCATGTGTCTTTATAGAAAGTTGTCTAAATTAAATCTTGTTAATGTTTGTGCCATTGTCTTTTGGGGCTCCTTTGAAGTCTGACTTGTCTGGTAGGCTGTTTATCAGAATCCCTTGTTTCTACCATGTGATAACTCTCTTATCTCTTCCCTGTCCCATGCATGATAATTATGGCACCTCTTGAAGTTGCTAAATATTCAACTTAGGATTTGGGGTTGGACAGCAATTAGACAGTGGCTTGTGCTGCTAGGAAAAGAGTGCAAACTTCAAGAGACAGAGTCAGAGCAGTGATAGTGTATTTTCATAGACCCTGAACAGAGAGGGAAGATAGGAAGGCTGGGTACCAGATCCATGGGTGAACTTGACAGTGATCTGTTGATTGGAAGGGAGGGGGAACATTCAAAGAAGTTCATTCTATAAACAAGGGAGGGGGAACATTCAAAGAAGTTCATTCTATAAACAAGGTGTCAGAGTTTTCTAAATATAACATAGGTACAATTATAGCTCGTAGGATGGATTTGGTTTCTCTGCTTGGAAAGATAAAAAATGCTTCCTATTTTCTTCTCAAAAGGTGATGGAAGTTTTGGATCAGTTTATCGAGCTGCCTATGAAGGAGAGGAAGTGGCCGTGAAGATTTTTAATAAGCACACATCTCTTAGGCTGTTAAGACAAGTAAGAAATGCCGTTATGTCATTAAATGAAGTCTTATGATACTTTTTTTTCTTAGAAATTTTTATTTTACGTACATCTGTCAAAATATAGAATGAGGACACTTACAGGTTTAAATTTCCACTTCTTCCTTTCTTCATGAAGCTTAAACTTTTGCTTCTTCTGCTAAATGATAAAGACAGTATTTTGAACTCTCCTCTAACTTTGGTACTTAAGGCTGTGGTAAAACTAGGGGACGATTCATATTTCCTCTCTCACTTGTCAGTCTTAGCACTCAGAGTCTATACCCTGAGCCAGCCAGAGGACATTCACAAGAGTTGTCTGGGATGTCGCATTCTGAGAAGCATCAGGGATGTGTTTTGTCTCTCATGCCCCACAGTAGTCCTATCCCCACCCCCTTCTGTTTGCTTTTGCAACGGAAACCTAGAAAGTCCCTCATTTCAAGCAGTATTATTTTTTAGAGTATTCTTCTTCATTTCCTGTGCCACAGAGATATTGGCATTTTAGTGAACATAGGATATACTAGATATTAAAGGATGATATCAACAATTAAAGACAAGAAGATGTGGCCTTTGTATTTTAAATATAGGGTTGTTTGTTCAGGTTAATGTTCTCTCAACAGGGGCTTTTCCAGGCTGGGCATTGTTTGTTTATACTTTTCAAGTTTAGGTTATAAGGGCAGGACATTCAGCGAGCCGAGGCTGTAGCGACTCCTGCAGTCAGGAAGACTTTCTCTGGTGTTACTGTACTTCACTCTTCCTTCCTTACACTGTATCATCATTTCTTTAGTAGTTTGTTGGAAATAGATTCTTAGTGCTCTGTTCTGAGCCTCTTCCTAGCTCAGGAGCTTTCTACAGCTAGCTTTATCAGATAAATTCCTTTGCCTCCAGCCTTAGAAAATAAAATGACAGGACCTTCTCACTGTGTCACTGACTTACTCTAGTTGGTCTTTGTAATTCCCTTAGCCTCTCTACAATGATTTTATTTCTCAAGAAAGCCTTTCTTAGTGTGATGAACTAGTCCTTATCTGGGCAGGTGCCTGCCACAGACATGTTGTGAAGTCCTGTGTTTCAAATAGCCGAAAAGCTCTACCTAAACAATAGTCTAGTCAGTAAAACAAAGGGACAGTTCTTGGCCTTTACTAAGACATTGCCATTTTCTTGATAAGCACTTTTGTTCTGGGCAATGCTGAGTGCTCATTGGTGGATCTCAGTGGCATAGGGCCAATCACTATGGCAACAAAAGTTAGATTGTTTAGAATAGTCCCATCTCCTTAATTTAATTGTGGTTAGGATTAGGGTCAGTTCCCCCTGAAGTCACTGAACTGCCTAGGAGAAGATCAGATACCTGAGCAAAAATTCAGATACTCTTTGCGGGAGAGAAAAGGGATGCAGAGCCAGCAGCAGTCACTCTGGTCCTTTTTGGGTACTCGTAGGAGTTAAGCTGTTTTTCTGCTCACATTCAGAAGAAGTAGAGACAGGATTAGAAGAAAAGTAAACTCATTGTTAATTATGCTAATGTTCAGTAGAACTACTTTTGAATCTACTCTCACAGTGTTACTTGGCTTATTCAAAATACCATTTGTGACAGAATTGAAATAAATTTGGCAAACTTTAAATATTATAGTACAAAATTTTAGTCTGAATAATGCAGAAAAGCCCATTCATGCAAAGCACCCTGGGAAAATTTTTATTGGTAATACCAAATGTCACACTGTAGTTACAGAATGAAATGAAACATTTTCTATACTGAAACTAGTCTTTGAAGTAAATCTAACATAATCTCTTTCAATCCAAGGGTCATTTGTCAAATAATATGACTTTTTAAGGGTTCTTCACATGTTTCTAGAATCTGTTTGGAGAAAGCAAAAAGCAAAACACTAACAATATCCACAGAGCTGGTCGGTGTATCAGCTCTGAGGTGCACTGGAAAAATGATGGGAAAAAAACCAAATCTAAAGTGTACATGATGTACTTCTTTACTTAAGAGGGGGAGGAAGAGAGGAAGAGGAGGAGAGGCAGAGGAAGAGGTGGGATATTTTTGTGCTCAGAGTTGCCTTTGGAGGGTCCTGCCCTCAGTCTCCTACCGGAAGTGACCTATCACCTGCTAAGGCTCCTCCACACGAATAGGGGTGCTTGCTGTTACCCACTCCTCCTTTCTCGTTGTAGTCAGAACCACCTTTCTAAGAGAGAAAATACGTCTTAGCCTTATGACTGTGTCATGAAGGGAAATGGAAATAACAGGGCTCATCTGTATCAAGTTTAACAGTCTGAGCTAATCCGACATGATGAGGAGATATTTGCTACTGTGCAAATACGACTGCCGAATGGAGCCTTTTCCTTGGAAGAGTTTTGAAGCCCTTCGTTAAGGAGCAGGGCTTCTGTTAGCACAGCATGAAACACAAGTCAGTCTAACATAACACCACAGAACATAAAAATTTCAACCAAAGTATGATGTCGGAATAAAGCATATGAGGAGAGGAGAACAAATGGAGTTCAGAAACACTACCCAAAGAAATTGGAAAACAGCCCCACTGTGATATAAAAGTGATCTAGAATGATTCGAGTCTAGAAAGAATAAGCCTCAACTAAATTACACTTTCGGAGTCAATCTAGAAAACAATTGAATATGGCCTTGACACACAGTGGTGTCATTAAGGAGGGCATTGAGCTGTTTAGCAAGGACGGTCAAAGTTACAGGAGCTCTGTGCTCTGTGTCTTGTCGCGGTTGGGGATGGCTTTAGGAAGGTGGAACAAGGCAGGGCATGTCTCAGTATGAAGAGGCTTTCAGCCCTGTGAAGGGTGTATGTATGTGTGTGGGCTTGGGGGATGTCAAGACCAAAGGGTTAGCATAGGTGAAGATCCAGGGTGAGAGGAGCTAGCCTGTGCTTGGGAGTGAGAGATCCTCATTGCTTGAAGGATGGTGAATACAGAAGAGGATGAAAGGAAGTAGGTTGTAAAAGGAAGATAAACATAGATCACCTCAGGATGTGGAACTACATGGGATTTTTAAAATATTTTTTATTTGCATAAGTTTTTTTTTATTTGTATAAGTGTTTCTCTATGACACACATGTGTGGATATCCATGGAGCCACAAAAAAAAAAAAAAAGTAGGATCCCTTGGAGCTAGAGTTACAGACAATTGTAAGTCATCTGATGTCACATGGTTGCTGGGGACTGAACTTGGGTCCTCTGGAAAAACAGCAAGAACCATTAACAGCTGAGTCACGTCTCCAGCCTCATATATGGGCTTTGATATGCAAGTAGTAGGAAGGCATTAGTGCTTTAGGCAGAGGACACTATTCCTGTGGATCTGACCATGTGTCTTTAGCAAAGTTCCTGGTTTTGAAACCAATAGCTTATCCCGTATGCCAGTTTAGGTAGACCCAGCAGTGACTGCTCAGAGCCCAGGGCTGAGAACGATTAAGTTGCTAACTAGAATTTAGAGGGTAGAACAAACATGACCTGTTAGTATGTCCACCTATGTGTGCCATTCCCACATCAACTGGTCTAGTGTAAGCAGGTCAAAAGGAAAAAATAGAACTTAAAAATGTAAGCTGAACATTAGTCCAAAATTGAGTGTTTATTGTTGAAAATGGGAAAAATTTGAAAAAAAAAATCCAAACCAAAACACCTTAAAGAACAAGGGAACATTACAGTCCAGCCACTCAGAGAAAGCTGACCACAAAGAGGTGTAGGCAGTCAGGTGATGGCTCACTGATGATCTGAGACTCACATGTGTCTGGCTCCTTGCAGGAGTTGGTGGTACTTTGCCACCTCCACCACCCCAGCCTGATATCCTTGCTGGCAGCTGGGATTCGTCCTCGGATGTTGGTAATGGAGCTGGCCTCCAAGGGTTCCTTAGATCGCCTGCTGCAGCAGGACAAAGCCAGCCTCACCAGAACCCTCCAGCACAGGATCGCATTGCATGTGGCTGACGGCCTGAGGTAATGGGCTAGCACCATTTTCTACTTAATGCATGGGCGCTGTAACCCTGAATCCACTCCAGGCTCTGAGAACAACACTCCTTTGTTGCACTCCGCTAACAGTTTTGATGGTAGCTCTACGTTCCTTGATCCAGTTTTGTAATTTTATAATGTAATGGTAAGAGAGCACAGACCTTCATAGCACTTAAACCTAGTGTTCCTGTCCTTGATCTGAACCCTAGATAGCTACCCTTTTCAAAGATAATTATGTCGGCCCACCAAGCATCAAGGAAAGTATGAAGTAGAAATTTTTTTAATCATGAAAAAATAGTCCATACTCCTGAAGCAGATGAGCGTGACAAATGTTGGATTCCACATGGATAGGTCATGTGATTCAGAATCGCAGTCCACTGTATAGCTGGATGATAGGTCTAATCTTTGAGAGGCAGCAACTCAGAGTAGAAAGGCCAACCCTCCAGACACAAGAACTTGATAAATCACTGTTGCATGCTTTTAGTAATTGTAGATTTTGCCTTTCTAACCTTTACCTGTTTCTTAGCCTGAAAACTATGAGTGATACTGAAAACTTGGTGCTAATTGTAAGCTTCCAAATTCAATTCTTATGGTTCTTTTTGTTCTGCATTTTTTTTTTCATCGCCTGGCTTTGTAGCCATCCTTCATTCTTCCGTCTTTGTCATCTCATGTCCAGTCACTAGTAAAAATACCTACTTTTTCATGCAGCTTCTCTCACTGAGTCTCTCCCTCAACCTCTTTAGTCCCATTGTTTTCCATTACCTCTGCATAGCCTGTGTTTCATTAAATACGAGAAGTACACAGACATTGGATCTGCTCTTTCTCCTGTTGTGAACCCTTTTCACCCTTGCTTCCTGGTTGCTCTCCTCAGCCACATACCTTCAGGAGGTTCCTGAAAGCGCCTGGGTTTTATACCCACTTCCTGACTAGCCAGCAATGCTAGATTTTGGAAGGCATCAACTTGTAGGCATTTGGACTTAGGTTGGAATGACTGCTTTTGAACACCAGGGGGAGCCTCAGAGCAATCTGAGCTCAGTAAAGAGCCCTCTAGGCTACTGTGTTCCAAAGTCATCACAATTACTTTCTTGATTTAACTTGACCCTGGGTCCAAGATTTTCCTCAAAATTTTCATGTAATTCTGAAATGTTCATTTATAAACTGAAGACTTGCTGCTTCTTAGTCAACATTTAACTTGCTGTTGCACTATAGCTCCAATATTTCTGGCCTTTATTTCAAGTACCAAATACCACACCATTTGATTTGAATCAAATGGAAATTTAGCATGTGATTCATCCTTTTCCTCATTTGTTCTTAGTCTAAAGTCAGGAAGGAATTCTAGATCTGCTTCCACAGGAGCCTGGTATGTATAAGTGGCTGTTAATCTTCCACTAGTACTAAATGTAATTTAAAAACTCAATGTTTTAATATAATAAACTGTATGAAAAAAATCCCTCTCTAATAAAAAGAAAAAATAAATATGTACATATTAAAATTGTTATTCCAAATAATTGCTAACATGTGGCTATAACTATAGGGGCAGAGGCAAGTGATAAAGTCACGTTCCTTTATGGTGTCTTAGGTAACAAGCTATTTAGAATGATGCATAAGGAACTTGTTCATTTTATCCTTTCTTCGAGATCTGCTTTAATTCAGTCCCTTCCTTTCAGTTCTTTCTCAGAAGTCTCATATAGTTTCTAAGACTTGCTGTGATTCAGGATGCTCAGACTTAATTTATTCTCCTTGCTGTCTCTTCTCACAATGAGCCTGGGCTTCCTTCTGTGTTCTCCATTTCTCAGGACAGGATCAATATGTTCACAAAAAGTCCATTTTCCTCCCCACCTACACCTAGTGTCCCTTTATGAGTTCACAGCTAGGCTAGGTCGCACAGTGAAACCTTGTCTCCATATCTGTCTGTTAATCAATATCTATATCTACCTATGCATCCGTATGTATGTATGTATGTATGTATGTATGTATGTATGTATATATGTGTGTATCTGTCTATCTATCTATCTGTCTATCTATCTATCTATCTATCTATCTATCTGTCTATCTGTCTATCTAACTATCTAACTATCAATCATCTATCTATCTGCCTATCTATATCTCTATATATCTATCTATCAGATCTTTGAATATATTTTATCATTTTATCAATTATTTCTTTTTTAGTTATTGCTTCTACTTTGATTTGGTATCTGTAGGAAATTATCAGAACATTTCGCCTGAAATTTAGACTTGAGATTTCCTCATCTTTCCAGTTGCCTGTACTGTACATCTCAACTCTGTGGAGGCACAGCACGGAAGCTCTTTATGTGTGTTGTGCCTAAGGTCCTCTCAGCTCTGTGGTAGTACAGCATGGACGTTCTTTATAAGTGCCTCTTGGGTTCCTTTGCAGCCTTACTCTGGGCCATGTCTCTAGTCCACACTCTAACCAAGTAGGCTTCCATATGTCCATCTTTCTTCTCACAGAATTTTTTGGAGAACTCATTTCTATAAGGATTTGCATGCATGCCATCCACACCATAAAGCTCAGCTCCCTCATGGAGAGAATGAACATTCCTTAAATGTATTTGCATGTGCTCATTTGGTTTTAGTTTTATGAGTCAGAAACCCACGCTATAGCCAGTGAACCTTAGCCAGGCTGGTCATAAACTCTTTGTTTTTTTCTGCCTCAGCACCCAGAGTTCCCTTGTGTTTCTTCCACACTTACCCCATGTAAGACTTTGTATCAGGCCCTTAAGAAGGTCAGACAGATTACTGTGTGCCTAAGGTTAAAGCCTGCCTGGATAGAGCCAGCAGTGCTGCCTGCACCTTTCCATTTCTGCTCCCTCTGCCTTTGACACTCACACAGTCTGCCATCTTAGTATACCTAACCACTGTCTTTTTCTACATTAGGACCCTCTTAAAAGCAGATTTACAAAGACGGCTTTGTGTCCACTAATGACTCAACCTCACAGATTTCTAATGCATATTTGTTAAAGGAATGAATGCATTCTATTTTTAGAGTAATATATTCAGGATTAGATAAAGTTGACTTTAAATTATAAAGATAGGGGATTCTTAGTAATTCTTACAATAGCGATGATTAAAGGCAGGTTAACTGAGTATGATTTACGTTAATGAAATATTTGACAATACTTATTCCCAAACAATGCTTTAATTCATTTGTCTGAATTATTGCTGGTGAGAAATGATTTGTGCTTATTAAAATTTCAAAAGCTTTTCCCCCTTTGTATTACAGGATATTAGAAGTACACTTTTAAGATTAAATTCTATAATTAAATGTTGTAATTAAACCAGATAACCTTGATCTCCAAATGACATTATTTTAAGTTGACTGTCTGCTAGTCCTACAAAGGTATTCTCAGGGAGCCTGTGTTTGGTCTGTAACAGAGAGAGGGTTGTGTTATGGAGGTTTGGGATGATATTTGATGACATATACTTAACTTTTTAATTCTTAATCTCTTGGCTTTTCTCAAGACAGCTAATGGACTTTCAGTAAGCCCTCAGTAAATTTTCCTTCCAACTGAATTACTATTGTTAAGGTCAACTTCATTAGTGCATTTATGTTATCGATCACCTCAAACTGTATATCCTGAAGTGAACAGATCCAGTGAGTACATCCTGGAAGAGAGAATCAGCCCAGTAGTTGATAGAATGAAATGACGCATTCTCTCTGGGCCATCCTACAATAGGAAGTTCCAGACATGACAGCCCTCTGTCCCTAATGCCCCAGAAATGATTGGTACGAGGTAATGAGGTAAATATTTTCTAATATAATCTTAATCAAATCCCAAGCCATAAATAAACAAAGGATTTTAACAATCACCATTAAGTCCCAGGAAAAATTGTCCTTTCAGAGAAGGTCATACTACAACTGTGAGCTTAGTGCACAGGGAAAATCAGAAATTTAAAGATTTCTCATGAGAGGTGGTAATGGTTATTTCAGCATTTGGGAAACTGTGAGTTCCTCCATCATGTACTTGGCCGGCATGAATACACTGTGTTTTATATTAAGTAATTTTTATTATTTGCTCAAAATGCCCAAATCCAGGTACTCTTTGGCTCCATCTCACACCCAGATATTGTACCTCCTAAGATAGTTTTTGCCTTCCTGACTGTTCAGATGCTTTTTATTAACCTTAGCCCATAACGAATAACTTTACAGTAGGCTATAGCCCCCAGAGTTGAAGATAATAGCTAGGTAAAAGCTTACAATTTGATTTCTTTTTTATTGAAAAGAAGAAAATATTCTTTAAAACATGGGGAAGAAAAGTAATCAGAAAAAGGTGAATAACAAAGACAAGTGATATCATTTTAAAAACTAAAGAACCAATTTCTACACAGTTTTCAAGAACATCAAAGCAGATAAATGAAAGTTATAACAAAGTAATGCATATAGCAGGATTGCATTTACTCTTATTTAACCTTTTTGTTTTTCTGTTTCGTGCAGGCCTAGCTGGGCTTGAACAATCTGCCCTCTTGTTTCTGTTTCTGAGTACTAAGATTACAGGCATCACCAAACCAGTTAATGTATTCCAGTATTTAATGTAATTTTTAAATATCCCCTTTGGTCGGTGAGAGAATGTAGAATTCACTAACAATAGTTGTTGAGGTATAACTAGAAACTGTCTTACATTTGCTGTGCACATGGCTGTGTGTTAAAGCTCAAGTCACTTAGCAGGCTTGATGTTTTAGTTTTTCCGGAAGAAGCATCACGTTGCTTTGTTGTTTCTGACCTTTTTTACATTTGAAGTCTGTTTGCAGTGTATACATTTCAACTTCCGCCATCAAAGTTAAAATGGCATTTTTGATTTTTTTTTGTTGCATTAAGAACATGACATGTTGAAAAGAAATGTGAACAAATCAATATAGCATGATCACCTTTTGATAAGACTTCGTGTGTGTTCTCCGGCAGGTATCTCCACTCAGCCATGATCATTTACCGTGATCTGAAGCCCCACAACGTGCTGCTCTTTACCCTCTATCCCAATGCTGCCATCATTGCGAAGATTGCAGACTACGGGATCGCACAGTATTGCTGCAGAATGGGAATAAAGACATCAGAGGGCACCCCAGGTAGGAGAGCGAGTTTAGTTTTCTGCAGTGGGTCATCAGTGCCCCCAGGTGTGGGTGTAGGAGAGTCAAAACAGATAGAGCCTGTCACAGTATGAGCAGATACTTATGGTCTGAAGAGTGATGACCACTGCGTTGACAGTTTCATCATCCTATTTTCTAGAACAGCAACAACGACAACAATAAATCAACTTGTAATTTTCTAAGTCAAAAACTGAGCTAAAAGGAGAAGGTATTTAATGCCATTATATTTTTTAAAGCTGGATTTTTTTTCCCCTAAATTATTATGCCTGCTATATTTTTGGCCAGAATAAGTGCTTTCCTTTTTATTTTGTTTGCCTGTATTTGCAAGTAGGGTGTGCATCCACCTAAGCATGTCAGAGTACACATTGCGTGTGAGTGTCTCTGGGCTGCCCAATCATGACGGAAATAGTTACTGTTTCTTTAACATTTGCTGTGTCGGAGGCTCCATGGCTGGTACATCAGAACCATATTTCCAATCTTCATACTCAGTCTGTCTGTTTGATATTATTTTCTCTTTTGCAAATGGGAACATTGAGGCTGAGTCAGTTTTTGCCTTACATTAAGTACCCCAGATGGTAATTCAACTCATTCAGTGGGAAACAAGGTCTCTGACTCTGGCCTCTTCAGCTATCTCCTCTCTCACCACATACTATGTTAGCACACGTTTGAAAGGCTTAACTGTTCAATCTTAGTTTCTAAATTAGAAAAGCAAAATAGCAGAACTGTGCATAGCAAGTGTTGTTCGTTGGAAGCTTGGAAAACAATATTTCCTCCTAGGAAAAATGGGTGTAAACAGTGTCCTTATGTAGGAATTTCTCATACATCTCATGTGAGGTCCCAATGAGACCTGGAATGTGAACAAATGTGAGGCCATGACAGCTTCTAGGTATGGTGGAGGAGAAGGGTTTTCTTGTAGATATGAGAGAGAGCACAGCTGGAGATTCTAGAGAGCTCAGACTGCACATGGACAGCAGAAAAGTCTCAGCTATGAGAGGCGAGAGAAGAGAAGAGTGAGGAACAAGAGGGGAGACACAGGGAAGAGGAGAAAGGGGCCAAAGGAACCAAGAGAAAGCATGGGAACCAAGAAGCCAAGAGAACGCATAGCCAAAATGGATGAGTTATATTGGAATCAGAAGCTGAGAGAAGGGAAGGGAAGCCCAGGCCCTGAGCTAGAGAGGTTTAGGGTGAGAGGTAGAGTTACCAGTGCTGGGAGGAGCCGTGGGTACTGGAGGAAACTTGTCCTGGGTCTCTTTGGGACCTCACAGCTCATATGATGCTAAAGTGGACTGGCCCACTTAACTGGGACTCACAGTTCTTTCTTTTATTTCTCCTGAGATGGATGCCTAACACTGAAGCTTTGTCCACTTACGTGATAGTGGTTCTCTCTGGGTTCTAGCATGTACTTGCTTCTGGGCTTGAGTTCTACTGCCTCACCAACCGATCACTGGACAATCAACAGACAGGAGCAGCTGAACATGCTTCACAGATGGAGCCTTTTAATTTTGCGGTCTGACTTCCTGGTTTTGATTAAGCCAGCCTAAAACTTTATTGCCACTCGATTCCTAGACAACCACAGAATCCCAAGCCCTTATAATCTACACTGATGACTTTTAGTGACATAAATATAGAAGAAACTCTCAACAAAAGAAACCGACCTCTTCTGTTCTGTTACTGTCTTTTCTGTAAGGCCATTCACATGCTGTGGGTCCATTTCTTGCTATACCCCAAAACTTCCATTTGTTATTATTTTTATTACAATTGTTATCACTAATGGACTTCTAATTAGCCCTAAACTCTGACCCAAATTTGAAAAAAAAAACCCAACATCTGTCACAATTGCTACAAAAATTTGACTTTTCCTTCCCCAAATCAATGATCTTGTGAAGAGAAAAGTTTCTTTCCATGTGATTTTATTTTGTTGAAATCTCCCATTCATGTTATTACCTTTTATTGTGGAATGTTCAGCAAAAGAAACAGAAATATGTATTCAACAAACATTTTATATTTGTGAGCAGTAGTTCACCCTGGGTGTTCATGTATGTGAGATAGCTGTGTCTCTACAGGACAGTGAGGAGTGTATCCCTTTTCAATCCTGAGCAATGAGTAGGACTAACGCTTAACCATTTCCAGGGATGATTCCATATAAGCCCCAATGTTATTTCTCATCTAAAATCCAGAGAGTGAGATCGGAGAGGATGCTAAAACTGACTACAGGTCAGATGATATGCAAATCCAGGCAGCCTATGAGCAGGAGTACCCCCAGCACGAGTTCATCCCAAGGTCAAAGAGAGAAACAGCTCACTTACTGAAAGGGACAGCATTGCCATGTGACATTGTCTACTTTGAGAAGAGTAAATATGAGACAGTTGGTTCCACCCTTGACTCCACTATGGGTTTCCTGTTGAGAGTGACAATTAATTCTGTGTTCCATGACAACTGCAGGATTGACGGAAGTGAATAGTGACTGATGGCGTCAAGTCTGTCAACATCTGTACAAATAAAATAGTCACTGGGCAAATTAAATGTTCTCTAGCTATTCACTATTATATGGTAAGGACAAGGTTCAACTTATAGGACTTTGCAAGGTCACCAGAAACTCATTGGTGGTTTAAAGAAGCATCTCAACAATTTCATAGGTAGGTACCCCTAAATAGACAAATGGCATTATGTTACTATACTGGGATCATGCGATTCAAGATATTGACAGTAGAAAGGGAAAGATAAAAATGAAAAGCATTTTCATAAATAGTCCTTTCTTTTATTATTTTATATTTACAACTGTCTTTTTTCTTCTTTCCTTTTTTCTTTTTTTCCCATGATTTTCTTAGCCTCTCTACCTCTCCTTCTTCCTCCCTCCCTTCCTTTACCCCCTCTTTATCCTTCCTTCCCCCTACAGTTTCTCTTTATTTCTTCCTTTGCTGAGAGGGGCTCTCATATCTTGTAGCACAAGCTGGATGGACACTGTGTGTGGAGCTGAGGATGATGTTGGACTGAGGCTCTGGCTCAAATCTCCAGTGTTGGGATGACAGCTGTGCATAGTACTGGAGATAGAGTCCAGGGTTTTATGAGTGCTATGCGAACAGTCTAAAATTTAATCTATATCCCTTGCCTGATTATCATCATCAATAATTGTAAAAACTTCCAAAGTATGGCTCTGACTGAATTGGTACTTGATGAAAATATACAGATGAGACTAAATAGCACCTCAGGTCTCCTCTTGATTTATGATTCTGTGGTTGAAAGTTATATCAGAGAATTTCCGAGAAAACAAACACAAAAGGGAGTATTTAATAGCAGGCAATTTGATACCTAGAAGCTTGATTTAATACATATCCAACGAGTGCGCTGATGAATAATAACAACTTGGAAATAGTTTAAACAGACACCCAAATCCCTTTTAAATTCTAAGAATGTAAGCATAAAGATGGGTAGTGAGTTAGCTATGTGGGTAGCTTGTGGTTTTAAGAACTCTTGACTTTGACTGTGTCTGTGGATTTAAGAAAGCGCATGACACACAGTGGCCAGTGAGAGGGATCAGTGGGTTCAGATGCTTGTCACCAAACATGAAGACCCAAACTGATTCCTGGAACTCACATGGTGGACATAGAGACCAGTCTCATGCAAGTTGTCCTCTGACCTCTACACACGTACCTTGGCATGTGTCTGCATTGCCTAAACATAAATGAATAATGTAAACCCTAAAAAGAAGAAGGGTCCTTAGCAAGTTTTGTGCTATTTGTATAGTCTGTTAACTGGTGGTAAGCATAGAGGTCAAATGAAATGTTTTAGAAATTATCTGCGGAAAAGCTATTTAAGGATTTGCAATTGATCTACTGTGATGTTTTAAACATCATGTCATAGCATGTATAGTTTATTAGTACTGTGTCTGGAGCTCCTAATTGTATCACGCTTTGTTAGCTCAGGGTGTTACTATGCTATTACAGTGATACACATGTGGAAGTTAGTTTTTGTACCCTGTGATAAAATTCTTCAGCAAATCTGTGTCAAAGATGTTTTTTGGCTCCCAGTTGTGGGAGTATCACTGCTTCTGTTGTTTTAATATGAAGTTAAAGCCTGGTGGTGGTGCATGCCTTTAATCCCAGCACTCGGAAGGCAGAGGCAGGCAGATTTCTGAGTTCGAGGCCAGCCTGGTCTACAGAGTGAGTTCCAGGATAGCCAGGGCTACACAGAGAAACCCTGTCTTGCAAAACAAAACAAAACAAAAAAAATAATAATATGAAGTTAAGCAAAATACATATGGGTGCATGCGGCTGAGGAGTGCTTGCTCACTTTCATGGAAACCAAGAAGCAGGGAGGGTTGGGAGGAAGAGAGTTTAGATTAGGATAAACAGTTAGTGACTGACTTTCTCCAGTCATGGCACACCTGTAGATTTCACCACTTTTCAACAGTAAGTTCTATCAATGCCTTAATCCCTCATTGAGCTAGGAGCCCTTCTGATCCGTTTACCTCTAAACACTGCTGCATTGAGGAGCAGGTTTTTCACTCATGAATTTTTGAGGGGCAATTCACAGCCAAACAATAGCCATAGAAAAATATCATTGTCTTAAAGAAATGGATAATAGATTTAGAAATATATATCTATAATATAGCATCTCAAAAACTTACAGTTTTAAATACATATATATATCAAAGGTAATGCTTCTTAAACTTTTTCTATTCATGACCACTTTATGTCTATGTTCTAGAGATATTTATATGACCTAGGATCTATAGACACATGAAAGAGTTGTACAAATCAAACATGTATTGATAATAAATAATAAACAATTAAAAATCTAAACAATCATTTAGTAAGCACATAATCTTATAAATCATTGCAGATGACAGCTCACTTGCATACTAATGTGATGAATATGTGCTTGTCTGTCTAACACAAACAAATTCAAAGATACTAACTTTATGCATGCTGAAGAATGGAGGTAGAGCATATGATGTCTTTTCTTTCTTCAAGTAAACCATTAAGCTTTCAGAAGAGTGGAAGCCACTGCATGTGTTATTCAACAGTACGACTCATAGCATATCATAGTGTGGAATGGAGCAGAGGTGTTTGAGGCACCAGCTCATGCTAGCATTGTGTGGCATCTGCAGGGAGACATGCATGTTGTGTGTTCGGAATGAGGGCTGTAAAGCACCACACTGCAACACAAACACTTGCAGAAGCGCAATCAGCTTCGTTTTGCTTTTGAAAGCAATTTTGCTCGTTGCAAGCTCAGAAAATCTTTTACTGACAACTGCCAAGATGGCTGCTTCAGCAAAGTGTTTGCCACACAAACATGAGGACCTGAGCTTAGATGTTTGATTACACACATAATAAATTTGAGCGTGCTTGTACACACCTGGGATCTCAGGACCAGAGTGGCAGAGATAGAAGAATCCCTGGGGATTTCTGGTTTCAGAAAACAAAACAGAAAACAAAATGTTAAGGATACCACACATGAGACCCCTGGTGTTCATAAGCACACACATGCATGCATGTGTACAAACATAGAACTCTTTGCCTGTTTTCAGACTTTCCATGACCTTCACCTGTAGTTACACAAACCCACATGGGGTCATGATCCACAGTTTAAGAAGTTTTGGTTACAAGGGCCAGATTTTAGTCATTAGGAAAGTAGGAACTGTCGTGTATATATTTGGTGTACCAATCCTCTTTATTCCTTATGCAGTTGCAGCCTACTGAAGAACTACTGAGACTTCCATTCAGCATCTTAGAACTGTCCCTTGAAGGCTGTGGACTCCTACATTGTGATGTCCTGCCTGCTAGTATATTTTCATTACTGTAAGATTCATGTATGTTACTAAAAATCTGCAAGTGCAAAAGAGAAAAAGAAATATATGCCATAACCATATTGACGTGGTCCTTTCTAGACATCCTGTGCTTCCTATCACCATTTATGCCTGAAGAAAAGGGGAAGAACAGTCCAACTGCAGTCCCATCCACCTTCCACACAGATATACAGACTCAGTGATCAGAACAGTTACTTTTCTTCTTTCCTTCCTTCTTTCTCTTTCTCCTTCTCCTCCTCCTCTTTCTTCTTCTCTTCCTCCTTCTTCTTCTTTCTCCTTTTCCTCCTCCTTCTCCCCTTCTCTCTCTTCTCTTCATTACTCCTCCTCCTCCTCTCCTCCTCCTCCTCCTCCTCCTCCTCCTCCTCCTCCTCCTCCTCCTCCTCCTCCTTTTATTCTTTCGGAGTCAGAAGTTTCAGACAACTTGCTACTGTCACCAGATATATTCACATGCACTTCCCTAGAAGGAGGCTATTCATATCATAACAACACCATTATCAGAGTCAAGAAAATTAATTTAATTTTCTACTCATTTGCTAACAGGTCACCCAGCATTATATCCCACATTTTCTCTTCATTTTGCTAAAGAATTTCATTTAAAAATGATTTTTAATTTGTTGCAAAATGCTTATTATTGAACAATTTTCTATTTACAGTTACATTTCTTTAGATTGTTAATATACTTTGCCATTATCAACAATCTTGGCATATTCATTTAATCCTGACAAATTGAAGGCTATTAATCTTCATCATGGAGTAAAAGGTTGAATCTTCTTTTAAAGAATTCAAAGCCTGGGAGATGGGTCTATGTGCTTGCTGCAGAAAGACAGACCTGAGATTGGATTTCCAGGGCCCATGTAGACTTGAGTGGTGACAAGAGTCATCTCTAGCCCTAGCATTGGAGAGATACACCCAACTGAAACAACAGGCTCTGTGGAAGACCCTGGGTCAAAAGCCAATGGAAGGACATTAAAAGAAAATATCCAAAATTAACTCTGATACAAACACACACACACACACACACACACACACACACACACACACACACACACCAAATTTCAGGCATAATCCTGAAAGGATTTTGATTTGTTTTAATGAATAGGCTAATTAATTAATTTGTGGAAACAAAGATTAAAAACTAGCATCTCTTGCATTCTGCAAGCTGGGCAAGTATTCTGTTCCTAGACCTCAACTGTTTTTTGAGTTTGTTTGTTTGTTTTAAGAAAAAAAACTGTAGTTTTTAATTTCATTGGGTAGAATGGAATCCTAAGTTCTGGAACTAATGAAATCACTGGAATTTTAGACGAGTTAGTGACTTCGAGTCTATAAAATGTTCTGCTCTTCTGTATAAACTTCTTTGCTGGCAACAGATACATTAAACAAAGAGAAAATTGATAAAGGCTTTTTGTTTTCCTGTGAGGTTTACATATTTGATTGTTAGTTGTAGCCAGGCAGGACCCTCAGTGGAAGAATAAGGACATCAACCCACCCATGGAGCCTTCAAAACAAAATCTGTATTGCCTAAAAGAAATGCAGGGGCAAAGATGGAGCAGATACTCAGGGAATGGCCAAACAATGACTGGCCCATCTTGAAACCCATCCCATGGTCAAGAACCAATCCCTAACACTATCAACGATATTCTGCAGACAGTAGCCTAGCATGACTGTCTTCTGAGAGGCTCTACCCAGTAGGTGATTGAAACAGATGCAGAGACTCCCAGCCAAACATTAGACAGAGCTCAGGCAATATTGTGCAAGATTTGGGGCAATGATTGAAGGACCTGGAGGTATAGGGACTCTTTGGGAGGACCAACATTGTCAACTAACCTGAACCCTTGTGGGATCCTGGGGACTGAACCACCAACTGAGTTACACGCATAGGATGGACCTAGGCCCCCTGCACATGTGTGATGGATGTGCATGTGGCAGATGTGCAGCTTGGTCTTCCTGTGGGTGTGTCTGTCAACCCCCAGTCCCCACAACTGGAGCAGGGTGTGTCTCTGCTGTCTCTGATACCTGTTCCCCTAGCTAGGCTACCTTTTCTGGCTTCAGTGTGGGGGGGGATGTGCCTAGTGCTGCAGTGACTTGATGTACCAGGGTATGTTGGTGCTCAGGGTAGGGCTCCCCCTTCTCAGAGGAGAAGGGAAAGGGGTATGGGGGTAGGAGCTATATGAAGGAGTTACTGGGAGGAAAGGGTTGTTGTGTGTAGTTTTGCTCTACTTGCCTTTGCTCCAAGAAGTGTTTGTGCTACCAGCCCCCACCTGGCTTCTTATGGATAAAAGACACAGACACACAGTTGTTCAATTTCAACTTGCCTTCTTGGCACAATTGCTCCCACCTGGAAAATGTGCTCTTATCATTACTCTTTGCTTCCTACCTCCCACCTTCCCTAACTTAGTTGGTCAGTTGAGTCTAGTACCTGCTAAGTATCTCTGACTACCCACCAATAGGATCGGCCACAGCCCACTGCACCTCCAGAGACCTCACATGGTTGCCTGGTTTTTCTCTCTCCAAAGCATGGGGAACTCAGCTCTCCTTCATTGTGTCTCCTTGCCTGCCTTCAGGGACCTGAAAGTCCCACCTGTCCCTTCCACCCAGAAAATTGACTCATAGCTTTCTTTACTGACAGATCAAGAACCATTTGGGGAACAGGACCTTAGCATCAGAACCACCCCCTACAGAGGGGTGGGGTTCTGTGATCGGGATGTAAAGTAAATAAATAAATTAATGGAAATAAAAAAGAACACAATAAAGTAGATACATTATACTGCCTGCAAGTTAGTCTCTACTTAATAATTTATTTTTCAGTGTTTATCAATATTATCCTTCAATATCATCTTTCAAGACTAAGATATCATAGCAGGAGTGTAAGGTTTTATAGTAAAGATCAAAAGATCTGTCCTTTAAGATCGTCAGTGGCATGGTGCCTGAAACAGCCCTGCTAACTGACTTATACCAGGTATCTAACTGCAGCAATGATAATGGCCTGACTTAGACCACATCCATCTCCTTGGCCTCTTTCTTAGCAGTTGGCCTATATGCAGGCCCTGGTGTTTGCTATATTTATTGCTGTATCTGTTTTCTTTCAGGGTTCCGGGCACCTGAAGTTGCCAGAGGAAATGTCATTTATAACCAACAGGCCGATGTTTATTCTTTTGGCTTACTACTTCACGATATTTGGACAACTGGGAGTAGGATCGCGGAGGGTTTGAGGTTTCCAAATGAGTTTGATGAGTTAGCCATACAAGGAAAATTGCCAGGTAAGTTCTTTTTTTTATCCACAAGAAAGAGTTCTTTTCTTAGAGTCAGCATGGTCATTTGGAGTTCGTTGACTTTGGCTGAATGCATAGATCTTCTTAAATTTTGTGATACAATAATAAAGATCACACAAAAAAAATTCTAGCTATTTTAGGCTTAATGAAATCCAAAGTTAGTATTGGTATGTTTGGTATTACCTCAGGAGGACATTCTGGGGAAAGGAAAATTACCATTAGAATCAGGCATCTGTTTGTAGTTCCTATAAAAATTGCGGAATGGATTGTAGCCTAGGATGTTTTTATTTGCTTTGAGCAAAGTAATTCGTATTCATGAAGAAGCTTTTAATAATTTATAATATCCTTTGCTATAAATATTAATGGGAATTGGTAAGTGAGTACTTAATCAGAGAAGCTTCATTTTGAATGGGTGTCTCGTGGCTTCAAGGAATTTCATGACCTTTCATGTGTTCTTGACTATTACTTCATCTGCTAATACTGACTTATGGAGCTATTTCTAATACTTACTTCTCCTCTAAAATGTGCTTCTGAGTATGTACTCAGGGTTGCAATGGGCACTATGACATCAACTACCCTTTGGGGACCTTTAATGACTCTGGGAAGGGAAATTGATTATTGTCAAACCCAACTCAGATACCATCTTCTTTATTGTTTCTGTTAGCTTTCCAGTATAAATGCCTTGGCCTCTGTTGTATACCCACTTGAAGAGTGGCATTTCTAGAGGAAATATTAAATGTACACAACCAACTGCAGAGACATGGCTCTCAATGCTTACTCTCTTTGAGTATTAAAGTAAAGATGTTTTTGCAGAAGCTATTCATTATATGAGCAGCTGTTTTCAAAGTCTCTGTGCAAATATCAAATAAAAATGTTGTGATTACATTAATTTGATTCTTATATTTCTTTTTATACCATAAAAAGCCAGTGGATCTTTTGTTTGTTTTGGAGTGGTGTCAGTGAGATGGTCTCATGTAGCCCAGGCTGATCTTAATCTTGTGATGTAGCTGAGACTAACATTGAACTTCAGATCATCCTTCATCCTTCATTGACCTCCTAACTGGTGGAATTACAAGGGTGACACTCTTTTGTGACAGCTCTGCTGAAGACGAAGTCAACAAAACCCACTACATCATAGCAAACTTAGAATTATGGATCAGAGTTTCCATTGCATTTTTGAACTCATATATATTGAGAATAAGCACATAACTTTTGATTTGTTTAGTGTGCTGGAATGATCATCTTTATATTTCAGATCCAGTTAAGGAATATGGCTGTGCCCCATGGCCTATGGTTGAAAAATTAATTACAAAGTGTTTGAAAGAAAATCCTCAAGAAAGACCCACTTCTGCCCAGGTACACTCATGCTAAAAATTTTTAATATTTTGTATCAAATATCATGTTCTTTTGCATACTTATAAGCATATGCATATAATTTTCAAACATATATTCAAACACATAAATTAACATGCACATATACAGAGTTAAATGTTATAATGTTTTATATATATTATAGTGTTAGTTACAAAATATGATTTTTATAATTTCTGTCATTCTAACACACACTGTAACCCCAACACCCCAGGAGCCTCCATCATTGATAGTAGGTATATATATTCATGTATTTCTTTGTGTATATATCTATTAATGCTGATGCATACAGATACACACATGGATGTCTTTTTATGAAATGTCTTTTTATTGATGTATCCATTTGTCTACTCAATTATCTTCTTACAATTTGCATGTGAGAAAGACATTTTTCATATATGTTATTCTTTCTTGGATATCTTCTTTTTGATTTTATGTGGCTTCCTTTATCAGTTCTGGTAGCATTTGTTCTAGGCTCCACCCCACAGGTACCTGGTGATAACCAGGTATGCCTGGCTTACTATAAAAGGGGCCTTTTGCTCCCCTCCTTGCTCTCTTACTCTCTTACTTTCTCTGCCTCTTTTCTCTTTCTGATCTCTTTCTCCCTCTTTCCCCTTCCCCTTCTCTTCTCCTCTCTCCACATGTTTCTGGCTGACCTCTCCTCTTCCCTTCCCTTCCCTTCCCTTCCCTTCCCTTCCCTTCCCTTCCCTTCCCTTCCCTTCCCTTCCCCCCCCTCTGTCTTTCTATCTGTCTCTACTCTCTTCCCAACTCACCTTTTCATGCCCTAAATAAACTCTATTCTATACTATACCCATTGTATTGCTGGTACATCATGGGGAAGGGATGCCTCAGCATGTGCCCACTGAGGCACCCCTCCCACCAGGTATGGTGATACCTGGCTCTACAAAGCATATTCTGGCTTCTTCTTTCTATTACATAAAACACAACAGTTTCTCTTTGGGCATATTTATGAACATAATGTCTTCATTTTAATAAGGACATGTTCAACATCTTTTGATGTTTGTTTCTTTTTAGGTCACATTTTTAAGGGATCCCTTCCCACAGGGTTATAAATATACTTAGTTTTTTGTTTTGCTTTGTTTTAATTAAAGTTTTAGCTTACTCCCATCTCCTAAGGACATGACCTCTTTGTGAGAAACAAGGGATTTCCTAGTTCTTTCTAGTGAATCCCCTTGGCTATTCCTTTTAGTCTATCTCCATCCACTTCCTTTTGTCTCCATTGATTCCCAGAACCTCTATCAGGGACCCAAAACTGCCACACTAGGATGGGACTCAGGTAGGGGGACTTTTAACTTCCTTCCAGTCCTTCATTCCAGTATCTCTAGTCTTGGTACAACGTGCCAGAGGAATCCTTTACTCCATTCCCACCCCTATGCTCCATGACTTGCCTTTTGACACCAGGGTTCTTTAATTCTCCCCAACTGCCTTGCTCACCCTTTCTTTTTAATCTAGCTCCATTGTTTTGTGACTCCTCACAGATCTGCAGAACAGGTCTAATGAGGGAACCCATACCCAGCATACTTGCCTGGAACTTGGGGACCCTATAGCCACTATAGTTGGCTCAACTCAGATTGGTCAACAGCAACCAGAGGGTAGAATTCCTATCCAACAAAGATATCTACAGCAAGATATATCCCAAACATCTAGATACTTAGGTCCCAACACAAAATCAAATAAATGAACATGAACAACCAAAACAATATGCCTCTTCCAGAGACCAGCAATTGTACTGTGTTAGGACCCGAGAAAAGCAGTTTAGTTTCAGTACAAGACAAGAATTTTGAAATAACAGTTATAATTATGCATAAGAACCTTATATAAGATATGGGTAACTATCTCAGTGAGCAATGTGAAACTACCAACAACTAAATAAAACAATAAAATATTCAAGAAATGAACATAGAATTTAACAAAGAAATAGAATTTCTAAAGAAAACCCAAAGTGAAATAAAATTGAAAATGAAAAACTAAGGATGTCAGAATCCTCAGAGGCAAGACTCATCAGTGGATTAAAAGATGTGTAAGAGAGGATTTCAGGTTTTGAAGACAAGGTAAAAGAAATAGATAGCTCACTCAAAGAAACTCTTAAATTAGAAAAGAAATCCAGGTGCAAAACATCCAGAGAATCTGGGACACTATGAAAATACCAACCGGTAAATAATAGGTGTAGAGAGATAAGCCCAGGTCAAAGGTATAGAAAATATTTTTTACAAACTCACAGAAGACAAATTACCCAACATAAAGAGGAACAAGAAGCATACAGAACTCTAAAAAGACAAGTCTGGAAAAGAAACTTCCTATATCCCACAATACAAATTATCTAATATACCAAACAAAGAAAAGATATTTACAGTTTCAAAGGAGAAAGACCAAATCATATTTGAAGTCAAGTCTATTGGAATAATACCTGACTTCTCAATGGAAACTCTGGTAGTTAGACAGGCCTAAACAATCATTGTACAAGCTTTAAGAGATTATAGATGCCAACCCAGGGTACCATACCCAGCAAAACTATCATTCACACTTTCCATAGAAAGGAAACATTTTATAATAAGAATAAATGTAGCAAACTAGATTTATAGAAGACACTACAAAGAAAGAGTCAGCCTGAAGATAAGATTGACTACACCCAAAATGATACAGTGGATGAATAATCCCAGAACAGTTAGTCAAAAGTAGCATGGGGAGCCCACACTACCACCATAACATAATGAGGATTAATAAATACTGCTCTTGGCTATCTTTCAATAATGATAGTCTCAATTTCCCCCCAATAAAATGACTCAAACTAACAGATTGGATTTAATGCATTTTAAAAATTCATCCAGTTTTTTAAGTTAGTTTGTATCTAGAAGTTGGTGAAAAGTAATATCTTCTGACATAATAATCTGAAAGGAAACTCTTGCTATACTTTAGGCTGGTGTGAACCTTTATAGATCACCATGAAAGTGGTTCTCTTGTTGTGATGTGTTGATTTTGAATCATGGTTAGACTTATAGAATTTGTCTTGGTACAGTGTGTTTGTACTAAGCAAGATGGATAATTCATCAGCTTATCTAAGCCAGGCATAGGGAGAATAAGGAACTCTCTTGAGGTTTTGTGTGTTAGGAAGCTGGCACAGTTCTCTTCCTAGCATCCTGGCTCCTGTTTCCATTTGTTTATTGTGTACTCAATGGCCCTCTGTTCTCTAGTGCTTAAAGGAAGACTCAAATGCAGATCTAGAGATGGTTTCTAAATTGTTAAATAAATATGAATGTCACTTCCTTCAACTGATAGATGTTCTTTGTTTCCTGGCGTGACCTTTTATCCTTTCGTTTGCCCAATTGATGTGACTCTGAAATACAGAATTGAGTATATAAATTTGGTTCAGTTGACACTTTTGAACTTTGCATGTTAAAAGAAGTACCATAGCACACACACACACAAAGTATACATTGTGTTTGTTTTTATACATAATTTTATCTGTAATTTGGACTATTGTATTTGATGATCTAGATTATCATGTCAAAGTTTAACTGAAAACCATAGGTTTTGTTTGATATAGCTTTAGGACACATTGATGAATGCTGTTTTGTCATCTTTAAACGTTCTCAGGTCTTTGACTTTTTGAATTCAGCTGAATTAATTTGCCTCATGCGACACATTTTAATACCCAAAAATATCACTGTTGAATGCATGGTTGCTACAAATCTCAATAGCAAGAATGCAACTCTCTGGTTGGGCTGTGGGAACACTGAAAAAGGACAGCTTTCCTTATTTGACTTAAACACGGAAAGGTACAGCTATGAGGTAAATATGAATACTTTTTAAATTAGAAATCTTTCAGAATACTTTAAAATAACATCAGTTAAAAATTATTTATTGGAATAAATCAAATAAGAGCCAATGTAGAAATGTTTTAATTAACTTTCCTTTAGAACAAGTAAATGCCTATGGAATTAGGTCATTTTGTTTTAACATCACAGAATATATATATATATATATATATATATATATATATATATATATATATATTTGTACACACACATATATAGACACACACACATATACACACACACACATATATATATATATATGTACATGTATATATACATGTGTGTGTAGTATGATGTATGGTATGTAACAGTTATCTTCTTATGACTCGTGGAGTGAGAAGCTTGGCACAAGGTAAAGGAAGACAAAAGAATAAGAATCTCAGAAAAAAATTGTAATTTATGAGAAAGATTAGCCTCAGTCTCATCCTTCAAGGGCTCTGGAGTATAACCAGAACTGTGAAATGTTCACATACAAAAAGTCAGATGTTCAAGTATCTACATTCAAGTGCCAGTCTATCATCCGGTATCCACACACAAAGGGTCAGGTTGTCATCAGGTGCCTATACACAAAAACCAGATGTTCATTGAATGTCTACACCAAAGGGTCATGTGGCCTTTGGGTGTCAGTCTATATAATAGGAGTCTGATGGTCATCAAAGCTACACACTGTGGGTTAGACAGTCCTCTAGTTTCTTTATGTAAGATGAGGCATTAATTCTCCAATGTCAGTTGGCTATTAGCCTTAGAATTGAGGCTGTGTAATCATGTATTTCTGGATCTGTAGGCAACCAACACTCCCAGTAGGGGAGAAATGAGGTAAAGAGTCTGTATATGACTCCTACCAGATAGATCAATAAACTGACAAATTGTTAATTTATAAAGTTAAAAAGTAGCTTGATATTTTGACTATTGCCTTGAAATATTATGCCAAAAATTATGCTCAAAGTGAACGAGCCCTTTTATATAGTGTTGATGAAGTAAGGACTGGTTCTGAAAAAAAAATGAATTCCAATCTTTAATTTCAGATTCAGATATATTCTAAAATTTGGTAGAATTTTTGGTAAAATTTACCAGATAGATCATCTATTGTTGAAAACTGAATAAAATAGGCATTGATTGCAAAAGTAAGTGCACAAAGGTAGTCATATTTAAGGATGTTGATAACAGGATATTTTCATTATATACATGATTTTGTAATTTAAAGTAAAATCACGTCTCCTAGGTTTAACTTTCTTTTCTTTACAGGAAGTTACTGATAGTAGAATACTGTGTTTGGCTTTGGTGCATCTTGCTGCTGAGAAAGAGAGCTGGATTGTGTGTGGGACACAGTCTGGGGCTCTCCTGGTCATCAATGCTGACGATGAGACAAAGAGACACACCCTAGAAAAGATGACTGATTCTGTTACTTGTTTGTATTGCAATTCCTTTGCCAAGCAGAGGTACGGTTATCAGTTCATTGAGGGAAATTATAGAAATTTCAGATGATTTAATCATTTGCAAAATTATTATATCAGTAAGAGTTTCTTGACTTTTGCTGCTTCGTATTGGTTTGCTTCTTTTAAAGAGAATCATGAAGGACCACAGTGATACTTGTGCCTTTTCTATATAAAGATATAGCTGAGGCAGGTAAAAATATGTCAACTATTTCTCATGGGCAGGTATAGATGTGGTATTACTTCCCCTTGATCATCTTACCTTGGTGTGTGTGTGTGTGTGTGTTTGTGTGCATAACTGATGCTGAATGTTTATTTTTTTTTCTTGAGTGCATACATCAATATGGCAGCCACTTGGTGATTCAAAGGGATGCATTGAAACCGTAGTTACTGAACTACTGCTTTGCAAAATAATCTACATTGTTTATAAAATGTAAAAGTTGTTTTCTTTTTAAGTGCTTGTCTGTTGGCTCAGCAGATAATGAGCAGAGTTCTCCCAACTCTGAAACCATGAGTTCAATACCTGGGACCCACATGGTAGAAGAAGAAAACTGAGTGCTCCAAGTTGTTCTCTATCCTCTGGACCCATACCATGGCTCCCGTATACCTTACATCTTCATGCTTAAATAAATTCTAATAAACTTCAAGCTGTTAATAGTTGGTATAGGTTTTTAAAAAAATCTATTAATTTTTTTTTATCATTTTTAGGGATCATACCCAAAAGAATGTTAGTGCTTAGGCAATTATTCTATTATTGAGCTGTGTAGAGGCCTTTATCAATATATCTACCTAGCAGAAGTTTAGGCATGAGATTGGGAGATGTATTATGGAAGATAGGATAATTTCCATGAGCAATTGGGATTATACGTGATAGGCTTCTTTGTTTTAAGCCAATACTGGAAAAAGGAATGTAGAATATGAATCTTGGGAACTCAAAATGTGAACTGCACCATAAATGTTGGAGTTGAAACTGTTTGGCTAGTGCTAAAGAAAACTTTCATTGGGTTGAGTTACAAAGGCAAAAAGGGTTTATTTGTTGCTATCGTAGGAAAAAGATATCAAACTCAATTTCACTGAAACAATGGTGAGAGAGCTTTAGGCACAGGGATGTGTTACAGTTATGGAAAAATTTAAGGATATTGTGGACAGTGGTAGAGTGTTCTTGTGAATATGGTAAATGTCTTTGCTAATTGTCCCTTACTGAAGGTAGGTCCCTATTTTTTCCCAGGGACTGGAAGATGGATATGTAATCTCTCTACTTTCAGGAGGGGAGGCTGAAGGTGTGGCCAGAGAGGCACCAGTCTCGAATTTAGTCAAAATGAGAGAATTTAAAAGCCAGGTTACTCATAAACAATGTTATTTTGTAAAAGTATTTGTATTTTTTCCTTTCAGCAAGCAAAGTAACTTTCTTTTGGTGGGAACTGCTGATGGTAACTTAATGGTATTTGAAGATAAGACCATTAAGGTAAATGTTGAACACATCTTCCATACAAGTGTATTTTCATGAGTTTGTTTTACACATCTCTCCCCATATGTGATTATCAGACTCCTGATAAGAAGCATTATATATTTCTCCTGTTATCTATTTATTATTCTGTACATTTGGCATATAATACAGCCTTGGAAATACTTGCTACTTGAGTCAATGACTTATATGAATGAACTGAATGTAACAAGATATGAAATCCTATTTGAGATGATAGAAATGGAGATAATTCCATCTGTAGGAATGAAGAAGATATTGTCTATAAAAGCATTTCCAGAAAAAAAGACATTGAAGTTTGACTTCCTGGGTGGGCAGCTGGAAGCATAGCTCAGTAGAGAATGCAAATGTTTTGGGTTCATTCCCCAGCCTGATTCCCCTCCCTTCCTCCTGTCTGTCCTCTCCCTCCACATGGAAACACTTCTTAAGTACTGAAGATATCATCTAACTTCCTGTAGTGACTCCTTTAGTCATTACAATATTTATTCCTCCTTCAATTCATCATAGTTCCATCTATTCAATCAGCGTTCTCTTCATGACACCATTTTTTAATCATCTAAAGCAATGGTTCTCAACCTAGGGATCACAACCCCTTTTGGGGGTCAAATACAGGATATCCTATATATCTTCTGTTTAACATCTCTGGGAGGTCTCCCTTCTCTGATAGGAAGCAGAGGAGAGACGGAAGGACTGGGAGGAGAGAAGAGAGGGGAAGCTCCAATCAGGAAGTAAAATTAATTAATTAATCAATTAATGGGGAAAAAAGAGAGAACTAGAAGCAGCTCTGATGAATAGGATGTTTCCTGAATGGTCTTTACACAGGGAAGGGTTTGATGGTAAAGTTACAACCTGAATGCCAGTTTAACTAAACCCTGTCGTGGTAGAAATTTTGAAAAGTGTGTCTCAATTCAATGTCATTTGAAGTAGAAAGCACTTCTGTAAAGTGAAATGTTACCCAGTATCGCATTGCACACATAGCCTGCCTGGTCTCTTACTCTCTGCAGTGTAAAGGAGCTGCCCCCTTGAAGACACTGCACATAGGCGATGTGAGCACGCCCCTGATGTGCCTGAGTGAGTCCCTGAATTCATCTGAAAGGCACATCACATGGGGAGGGTGTGGCACAAAGGTCTTCTCCTTTTCCAATGATTTCACCATTCAGAAACTCATCGAGACAAGAACCAACCAGCTGTAAGCTATTTTCGTTCTATATAGCCAATTTACCATCTACTCATGTTTTTCTCTTTAGAATTATGTTAATAAACTACTCACAGACCACACTGATACTAAGTAGTATTTGAAATGCAACATATGTCTCTTAAAAGATGAAATAACCTAAACAGAAAATTTAGCAAGTTCTAGCCATCACAGTAGCATTAAAATATTACTTAATTATTGGCAAAATTAGAAAAGTTTTAAAAGATTTATTTATTTTATTTATATGAGTACATTGTAGCTGTCTTCAGATACACCAAAAGAGAGCCATGAGATCCTATTATAGATGGTTGTGTGCCATCATGTGGTTGCTGGGGATTGAACTCAGGACCTTTGGAACAGCAGTCAGTGCTCCTAACTGCTGAGCCATCTCTCCAGCCCCAAACCAGAAATTTGTAATTAAGAGGCAATAATGTCTAGTTAACTGAAGCTGTGGTTTTTTATGTATTCAGTTATTTACAATTATCTTAAGTATCAATTATAACAAAACAGATTTTAAGGATGATAATTTCTAGATTTAATAATTGGTTATCAAAATTACGACCAAGTTAGTGACACCAGTTTCAGACAAGAATGACAATATATAGGCCTTGAACTAGTATGTAGCTCAAATTTTCAAAATCTTTTGTTTTTTCATCTGTGCTTTGATAATTTTATACATGTATAAAGGACATTCTGATTACTGTTACTGCATGATCTCAAGTTTCCCTGCTATCCCTAAATAATTTCTGCTTCCCTACAATTTTCTATAGAATATTCAACTCTCTCTGTGTCTCTCTGTGTCTGTGTCTATGTTTCTCTGTGTGTCTGTGTCTACGTTTCTCTGTATCTGTCTGTGTCTGTGTCTGTGTCTGTGTCTGTGTCTGTGTCTGTGTCTGTGTCTGTGTCTGTGTCTGTGTCTGTGTCTGTGTCTGTGTCTCTCTGAGTTTAACCAGGATCATCTGTGCAACCACAGGGTTCTGAGAATAACCAACAGTTGAGCGTTCAGTCCTAAACAAGACATTTATGCCTCAGCGGTCTTAACTGAAATGCTGACGTCTAAGCAAGACAAAACAGCTCAATATAGTCACAACCTCATAGAAGCTGTGATTGCCTATAGTAGGCCTACCCAAGATTGGCCGGCCCCATCCCCTGAATTAGTGAGGGGTCCGTGGGTCCTGGCCCCTACCCACTGAGCCATGTGCTATTGGTGGGTTCTTTGGTACATTAGTCATTGTCTACAGCTGATTTCCTCTGAGTTGTCCGGTAGCCTCCAGTGAATGGGTTCCATCTTAATTGGTTTTAACCAAATCTACTTTTTCTTTCTATTCTCCTCAGTATCAGGCGTGTAGCTGGAGGCAAAAGCAAAAGCAAGTCAGATATTGGCTTTGCTGTGTATTGGTTTTATTAACTTGGATAATAAGCTATCAGTATCCATTTTACTGTCAGCCAAATATTGTCCTACTTTTCACCCCAAAGGGATGTTTAGAAGGTTAAATAAGATTAGTGTAAGGATGTTAACATAACGCTTAGTACCTGATGAGCTCTCAAGTACATAAACTGTGACCTGACAGCTACCAGTTCTTGGTCACAAATCTCTCTTCCAGGGGAGGGGAAGGGGTTGCCAGTTGTGTGTCTGTCTGGTTCTTCAGCGTTGAAACTAGGGATAACCCTTGACAGCATTGTCCTTTGCTCTCATAATGATTTGGATTTCCCAACTGTTTCTCAAACCCTTGAACCTCTCTGCTGCTACCGTGGCCCAAGATGTCTATGGTTGTGGCAATAGTAGGTGGTTTCTATCTAGTTCTCAGCATCTGGATGTACATTTGTTCTCCAGTCTGTCTCCACATTGGAAACAGAGCTCTTGAGAATGCAAGCCAGAAGTCTTCCAACTCTCCCTATGTGCTACATTCATCCTTTAGTTTGGCTCAACTGTCTGGATAAAAATTTTACTCCTGTCCCTGTGCTTTGACTAAACTGAAGTCATCTCCATTTTCAAAGATCACATCCCTAGCTTATCCCCAGCATACTGCATGCTTGCCCTCTGTCTGCACCCCTGCTGAGCTCTTGCTCTGTCTGCTTCAGTCCAAAAGCTGCCTCCTGTGTGTCCAGCTCTCCTTCCATCCAGGGAAGTTTCCTGGCTTCTGTTTGTGCTTTCACTGTTCCAGGCCTTTTCTTCACAGTAGTTACCCTGTTACTTTTTAATATGATATCTTAATTCCATTGTTCTCAGTGGATCTCCATGAGCTGTGATCAAAAGTTGCTAGGTATCTCAGTCAGTCACATGCCGAGGCCATGCTTCATGCCGTGATATCCAGACAACTAAGAGGATTCCGGCTTTAGTTTCAATGCTGTATTTTAGTATGGTGTTAGATGATTCTAAAACATAATCAGGATTAAGATATACTTAGTATAGTACAAGTCAGTATAGATGAGCAGTATTTTTGCTGAATTACAAACATGTTTACTAGCATGTGTAGGTATTTGGATAGCCTCCTTCTTTCTGTAATTTTCACTTTTTATAGACGTATACAATCCTTAAATATTTTAGAAGCAGAGACATCCATTTGATACAGGGCATTTGATGGCACCATGGGTATGTATTGGTACCTTGTGTGGATGGTTACTAGGAAAGAGCCATGAAGATCAGCCTAACCCAGGGGTTCATTTTCCTAGAGAGATAAAGAATCACATCACATAAGACACGGGGAAACAGATGCATTATTATGAGTGTATTTACTGCTGTGCTCTCCTCTTCCACACACAGAGGTCAGAGCACTGACCAGGGATAGCATCATATCACCGGCACCTTTAGAGTTAGTGCTGCATTCAGTGACTGGAAGACATATCTAGTACTGAAAGATGTCTGATTTTAGAGCCTATGAGACTTGTTCTGTGTTTTGATTCTGCCACATGTCAGTCACATGGCCTGGGGCAATTTATTTACCATTAGTAAGATGCTCCTTTGCATTTCTAGGCATTGAGATTCATCTTTTTTTTTAAATTTATGTGCATGTATTATGCTAGGACAGAACATGGTGCCCTGTGAATGCTAGTAATAGACTTCTCTATCACTGAATTATGCCTGTAGGGATGTAATTTTAAGGTTAAAGACTAAGCAAGAGAACACACAAAACTGTCTTGTAGTTCTAAAACCCTGTGTACATGTTCATCCTCATGGAAGTCTTTATACTAGACACAGCAAACACCTCAGCAAAATTGCTGAAAACAATGGCTCTCTGACAGGAGGTGATATTTTTATCTTCCTCAAAGAACACAAAAATGGAGGAAAAAACCCTGCCTATTATAAGAAATATTGATGGCTTTCACTTCCCATGACATTTTTATATAGTCTGTCCAAGTCAATCCCAAAATTGAAGTTTCTCACTTCTTTCCAGATGTCCACTCACCTTGCTAGTTCATTCTTTGCTGATCCATCCTTCTTTCCACTCAGTGAACAAATGGTCTAGCACGGCAGGGACACTTAACTGTGTATGATAATGCTGTTTTGAACTATGAGCATATAGGAAAGGTGTGGCCTTTGATTGTAGGAAGTTATATGACAGTCTAGTATGGGGGACACACTAATAAGTGAGACTTTATGTTTAATAGTACAATGAGAGATTGCAGCTGTGCAATTAGGGGGAAGGAAACAGCTGGCCTGTTCTCTCCCAGAGATCAGGGAAGAATTCCAGAGAGGCTGACATTTAGGTGAAACCTCAAAAGTGAGCCTGGAGCTTACCATGCAGACAGAGCCTACAGTCTCTAATATGTTTGTGAGCTATATATGGCACCTATGTCTAATAAGACACAGAAGACCAATGTTTGAAAATGCTTTCTATTTTCTTCTGTTTTCAAAGAGAATAAATAACTATTGTCTAAATTCTCAAGCACTGTAAACCTTGTACTCATTTGAATCTATGTGGAAGGTTTGCTTTTTTTCATACTTGATTGACTTACATTTACAAAGCTATGGGCTTCTTTTATGTTTGGAGACATTGCCGCTGTAATTTATTTCCACATCTTTTTAATTCTAGGTACAAGTAGCTAATTCTCAGTTTTCCCAACACTCATGACAACAAGGATTCTGTTGAAATGTCTAAAATTTACAGGCACTATATTCCTTTTAGAATCTAAGAGGTGGTATAAAATTCCATACAGAATCAGATAGACTTAAACTGCAAAATCGACCCAGAATTGAACATGGGTTTTACTGGTTATTCTATGGTCATATACAGTCAAAACCAGTTAACCAAAACGAATTAAGTAGCCAATTCATTCAACATGGTTGAGGGAAAAATATGTTATAATTACAGTATCACAACTTGTTTAATTATGAAAATAGCATTAACTTTCTGAATATTTTTCCTACCTTTCTCCTCCCCTAGGTTTTCTTATGCAGCTTTCAGCGATTCTAACATCATAGCGGTGGCAGTAGACACAGCTCTCTATATTGCCAAGAAAAACAGCCCTGTTGTAGAGGTGTGGGACAAGAAAACGGAAAAGCTCTGTGAATTAATAGACTGTGTGCACTTCTTAAAGTAAGTGCACTGGTTACTTTACCTCTGGTTTTATATGTCAGGGTCCACAGAGAAAGGAACTGGGGCTTCCTTTTCTTTATTCCTGTCTTCTAGGGAAATTAATTTTTTAATTAATTTTTTTTTTGGAGAAAGTTAGTTCTTTGTTAACACATTCTATATATTTCTTACACGTATATTATATCTATATCACCTATATCTATATATTTAATCTATGCCTATATCATCTATGTCTATATCACCTATATCTATCTATCTATCTATCTATCTATCTATCTATCCATCTATCTCTGAATATAAGTGACTTGTTTTTCTTTTGTAATTTTTGGATTTCACAGAGAGCATTGAAACAAATTCCTTTATATTAAAACTGGGAAGTTTCATTATATTTATAGTAAATTTTTACAAGTTATAACATTCATTACAAAAAATTGAATATCTATCTTGTTCACTTGAGGATTTCCTAAGTTGAGAGTTTATTGCAGTAGTCCATATCATTGAGAACTTGTGTTTCAGGAAAAGGAATGTGCTTCCTGGCTTTTTGTGTTAAACAATGTTGCTCTGTAGGCTTTAATCCTATTCAGAGCTTAAAGCCACCCTTCTGTTGCCCAGGTTTTCCTTCCAGTGCAGAACCCTGATGCTTGCATGTTTACCGAATATGTATGTGCAGGCACAGTTCCTGCCATCAACCTCTAAGCAATACGGTATAAAAGCTATTTATACAGACTTTACATTACATAAATACGAGTCATTTAAAGTTGGAGGGAGGATGTGTGGAAGTTTCGTGGAATTGTGCTGTTTTTAAATAAAGAATTATAACTTTATAATTCCTGTGATTTTTGGTAACTAAAGCCAGGGAACCTGTGTTCAGAATTCCTAGACGACTGGCTTGACACCTTCATGGTTTAAGATGTTAGTAAGCTGTACATGCGCAGGTAAATGTATCACGTCTCTTAAGTGCCGATAGAACTGTGAATAAAGACATTCTTTATGGTTCCAGGGAGGTGATGGTAAAAATAAACAAGGACTCGAAACATAAGGTGTCCTACTCTGGGAGGGTGAAGGCGCTCTGCCTGCAGAAGAACACGGCCCTCTGGATCGGAACTGGAGGAGGCCACATCTTACTTCTGGATCTTTCTACTCGGCGCGTTATCCGCACCATTCACAATTTCTGTGATTCTGTGAGAGCCATGGCCACAGCACAATTAGGCAAGTTTCTTTCCTTTAGATAAATCCATACATTTTATGATGACAAAAATATCTTTTTTTTTAAATAAGGTTTTTTGTTTGTTTGTTTGTTTGTTTTGTTGTTTTTATTTTTGTTTTGTTTTGTTAATGTGGGCACTATCAGGAATGTGGGTGAAGGGTCACTTACAAGGAGCATTGATAATCAAAAACAGCTTCATCACCATAAAACTCCCTGCTTCCTGGGTGAGAGCTCTAGAAATGCAGCCCTGAGCTCTTTTGCCTGCTCAGAATCTCCACTCCCAGCACTGCGCTCTCCCGTTTGCGTTGTTGAGTAGAGAGAGCCCTCAAAATTGCTCCAAGTAATTTTTTTTTAGGTATTATTTGTTTTTATTGGATATTTTAATTACATTTCAGGTGTTATCCCTTTCTTCCATACCCCCTCTAGGAACCCTCTATCCCACCCCTCCTCCTCCTCCTTCTATGAGGATGTGCCCCCACCCACTCCCACCCACCTACCCTCGAATTCCCCCACACTGGGGCATCCAGCCTTCACGGGACCAAGGATCTCCTCTCCCACCTATGCCGGAGAAGAGCTTTAAGGAGAATCTCTGATGCCATTTTAGTGCTTTCAAGGGTCACATGATGAAGCCAACACAAGGCTAACTAACCTCTGAGCAGGGTCAGTTAACACTGGAAGGGATAGATAGATGCTCTTGGTTTTATCAGAGAGGTGGACAATCTCAGATGTGACCAATTTAGCGCTTAAGAGCTCTTTTCACTGTATCTAAGGCCAAAGAGAAAGCATGTACTGTGTACATTTCACTTTTCATCAAATAAGTCGAATGAATGTTTATTTTGAGCTTACTGTAAGTTTCACAGCCTTGCCAGCTTCCTGCTTGGGTTTTATTCTTTAAATAAATTTACATTCTTAGAGCAATGCACAATGAACTCCCCAGTCCACAGGCTTTGCTAACTTCTAAGTTTTATCCAAGCTTAGTTATTGTTAATTTTTTTCCATTTAAATGTGAATTAATCAGGGCACGGTGTGGACTATGTTTTCCACAAAGGAGTTTTTCAGTATCTTCTTTGGGTGAATAATTCTATTTAGAAAACAGTAATTGCCCCATGTGTGCAAACCTAATGATAAAATATTTCAAAAGGGTGTAGCATCCCAAAAGCAGGTTTGTGAAACTTTGACACATGGGAAGGGAAGCACTTGTCCTAAGAGGAATAAATTTAGCACTGAAAGGAGTTTCCCGTACCTGGCATGGACTTTTCAGCTCTGGATATCTGAGCTGCATGCATGAGCTTGAATTAGGTGTGTCTGGGATTTTAAACTGTTGTAGACGTGTTAAACACCCAGGGAGAGAGGTATCCACAGCCACTATCTACCAACTGTGTTAAATTCTCACCTTTGGTTGGTATGCACGTTGGGGTCTAAGTGGTTGGTCATCATCAGTGCAGTGAGTTGTGAGTGATCTTAAAGCCAAGGTGAGTTACTCTCTGCTAGTGTTTCAGGTACCTGTCTGTCCCCATGGCTGGGCACTTTTCTTATTAGTTCTGACTCAGGAAGGTGGAGTCTCCAGCAGGGCTCTGTTCTGCCCAAAGTATTTGCACATGTGGCTCTTTTTCTTAATTAGTCACATTAATCTGTCTCATCTTGCTGTTTGATGCAGTAGCTCATGTGTTATACCTCACAGAAGCTGGGCGGTGATGAAGCTGAGGTCCTTCTTTAGCTTTTTGAGTGCCATCACTGACATGACATTGGGCAGTTTTGATTTCCCCCCTTTAATGACTAGATCTTTATTAGAGCATAAATTCCATGTAGATTAGGAGGGCCTGCATGTTTTCATCCATATCATATTGTTAGGACCCTGCCAAAGACCCAGTATACGCCACACTGTCGATGGATAATTGTCAAATAAATTAGCAAATGACACAAGAGAGACGTGATATTATAGGCTCTCAGTGTATCTGCCCACCTTGCTTTCCAGGTGCCTCGTGTTTATGCCTCTGTTTGACTAGTGCACTTTCCTGGGCTTCTTCTCCTCTAATGTTCTAACTCTGGGGAGGAATTAAGTGTACATATCAAACCATTATGTAACAAAGGTTAAAGAGTTGTCTCACATTCTTATAATTAGCCTAGGTTTTCTTTAAAAACTGCTGATCTGTTGAAGAGGGTTTTATATAACTGAAGAGTGTCCTAAAAAGTAGCAGTGTCAAGCTGGAGACATCTCTCAGCAGTTAAGAGCACTTTCTGTTCTTCCAGAGGACTTGAGTTCAATTCCCAGCAACCACATGGTGGCTCACAACCATCTGTAATGGGATCCGATGCCCTTTTCCGGTGTGTCTGAAGAGAGCTATGGTATTCATATACATTAAATAAATAAATAAATAAAGAAATCTAAAAATAAAGTAGCAGTGGTAACTCAGGTCCAGTATATTTGTGTTTAAGATGTGGATAGTTGAATTTTTTAAAGTTGAATTTAGTGCATTTTATTTTAACAGAATATTTTTTATGTTTCATTTTGGTAAAGGAAGCCTTAAAAATGTCATGCTGGTTTTGGGATACAAGAGGAAGAGTACAGAGGGTACCCAAGAACAAAAAGGTAACATTAACATCATGCTCTGTGTTGAAAACCACGTGGCATGATGGGGCAGCACACTGTGCATTGTAGGCTGATGGCTTGTGTAATACATTCTACACTCAGCAATATCTTCATAAAATCTTATTGCTTGTGTGTGTGTGTGTGTGTGTGTGTGTGCCTATGTTTACTAGATGTTTGGGTGTATGCATGTTACAGTGCATGTGTGAATGTCAGAGAACAACATGAAAGAGTTGGCTCAATTCTTCCACCTCGTGGTACCCAGAGTTCAGACTCAGATCTTCTGACTTTAGCTGCCGAGTCATCTCATTTCATTGGTTTCCATCAACAATTTCAATTCACTCTTTAAAATGTAAATAACACAGACATTTTCAATATTAAATTTTAGTAACTCAATCAAATTTAAATTAATTGTAATATTTTCACAAATTATTTTCATAGGGTTATCTCTATGATTTCCAGTATTGAACAATATTTAAAATAATCCTATTTCTTTCAGTAAATGAACTGCTAGGTTATAAAATGCTCTTCTTGAAATTTTGGAGCTTCTTAATGTCCAATTAACATTTCCAAAGGGGAACTTGTTTTATTATAGCAATAACTTAGTATGCTGTTTAGGCTAAATGTATGTGTATACATTTGTTCAGAACATAATGTAAATAAATAAAAATGTTTCATAGTGGATTGTTGAAATATAATTCGTCTTCTTCTTACAGAGATACAATCTTGTTTGTCTATTTGGGACCTCAATCTTCCACACGAAGTGCAAAATTTAGAAAAACACATTGAAGTAAGAACAGAATTAGCTGATAAAATGAGGAAAACATCTGTTGAATAGAAAGACATCAGAAAGACATCCTCGCCACTATTTTACAAAACATGCTCTTCTTTTTAAAATATATTTTTAAATGTTTACATTGAAAAGAGTATGCCTATTCTTTATAAAACTCATATTGTATATGAAGGAATGTGTATGTTTTACGTTTAACTTAATATATGTAAAATATTTATCAGCAAATATGTTTTAAAAACTATTTAATTTAGTACTATATTTTCTATACTCCTCAACTAATTTGAAGGGATAAGCAAAAGAAGTCTACAAGGCACTCAATTTCAGTATTTATGCTAAAATTAATAAAAAATGTTTGTTTTGCTATGCATTGTGAAGATAAAGTCTATTTTAACTTGTTGATTAAGACACAGATATTGCTTGGTTATCTATGGACTCTGCAGATTAAAATAAAAATATTTGGGCAACTTTCCATGTTTCATATCTTGTTTTCAAGTGAATTATCATCATAAATGTAAATGGTCATATTTTCACTAATTAAGATTTTTGTTAGGTCAGGAATTACCTTGGGTGCTGATGCAAACTGCAGCTAACACAATTTCATTTAAAAGACAATTCCATTAAAATTGCTGAGCAAACATAACACAGTTTGTGAGCAAAGGCCTTGTTTCCAAGACCCAATAGGAAACTCAATGAAAACTGCTTGCAAGTAGCAAGTAGCTCAAACATGGAGGCCTCATGTCTGAGAATGACAGTCTATTTCTACTCCACCTTTAAATGTGGATGCCCTAAAATTTATATAATCATGGTGCTCATTTTCTTCATGTGGTACATTTCTTTCCTTTGTACTTATGTCTTTATTTTCATTTATGTGTGTGATAGTGTGTATGTGTGTGTCATGCATACAAATGGAGGTCAAGACCACTTGCAAGATTTGGCTGTCTCCTTCCACCACGTGGATGCCAGAGATTGGACTCAAACTCTCAGGCTCAGCACCGCCTTAATTTGCTGAGCATCTTGTTGGCTCTGGCCCCATGTGCTGTTGTGGTTCTTGGTAGTAAGATACACCTCCAGCTACTTGCTTTCTACTTGATTTTTGTCCTAATGCATCTACTTATATTTTCCATAAATTTGTAACCCTGCATATAGAAATGTATATATGTATATACATATCTACATGTATAAAATCTTCCTATCAGAATTACAGAATTCCACCAAACCACAGAGACAGACATAGGGCTTATTCATCAGTTTCCTGAATAAGGGATTTTAGTGCAGCAGAGTAAAAATCACTCAGATAGTCGTTTAAATAATTAGACTCATTCTGATGAGATGACTTCCTACCTGGAGTATTAGTATATATGTAATGACTTGAGAAGCATTCCCACCTTAGAAAAGATGCTTGTGGAGAGGCCTTGGCTCATCAGCACTCATCAGTTCAAGTTAATCCCCACTGTAAGATAACAAAAGGAACTGGCCAGTCTTTTAGCTATGAATAATTTAAAATGCATTCTGTTAAGGTTAATCAAATTCTTAACCTGGAAAGAATTTCCACTTTTCGTAGCCACATACTCTACTGGCTGGTTTTATGTGTTGACTTGACTCAAAGTCTTCAGAGAGGAAGGAACCTCAGTTGAGGAGATGTCTCCAGGAGATCTAGCTGTAAGGCATTGTCTCAATTAGTGGTCGATGGAGAAGGGCTCAACTCATTTTGGGTGGTATCTTCCTTGGGTATCTGTGTTCTGTAAGAAAGGCTAGTGAAGCCAGGCCAGTAACTAATACACCTCCATGGCCTCTACATTAGCTCCTGCCTCCAGGTTCTATTCCTGTTAGAATTCCTGTCCTAACTTCCTCTAATGATGGACTATGATCTGGAAGTGAAAGCCAAATGGACCCTTTCTTTCCCAACTTGATGTTTGGTCAGAGTGTTTTGTCACAGCAATAGAAAGACTAATTGAGACACATACTAACTTCATTACATAATTAACAACACAAATTCAGTCATGATGAATTTATTCATCATGAGCCTATCTTGTGATAATTTCTCTCATTGTTTCTCTGTGTGTGCAGTATTTTAACCAGGTAGGTGCAAAAATATGTAAAAGAACATGAAATAATTATGTACAAACATGAAATCAGGAAATAGACTGAGACTTGATGGTGAGAAGTAGCACTGTCTCTTCTGGAGCCTTGCATTCAGCTATATGTGGGTAATGCATGTAGGAAAAAGCAGAGCTTGTTCTGGGGAATGTAAGGAGCCACTGTAATTCCATTTTCTGTAATACAAATAGTTGCTCAAATACTAAAAGATAATATTTTTCCAGGGACCAGTGTAGACATTAAAGAAAACTGCTAATCGTTATAAAAACATTAAAAAAAGATCATTAAACAACTTATCTAACTTTCAGAAAAATTTTTTATGAAGAAAATTTGAATTAGAAAAGATGAAAAAGAATCTGTCTGAATCTAATTTTGGCCAACATTATACTGACTGTGTATAAACTACTTTATAGCCAAAAGTCTGTGACTGGGGAAATAGGAGTGTTTGCCTTGCAAGCAGGAAGACCTGAGTTCCTTAGGAAACCCAGATCTGACATAAAGAATGCTGAACAGTGTCACATGCTTCTGATGTCAGCACTGATGCTGGGGAGGCAGATGGGGCCCTGGCTCTCACTCAGTTCCCAGTCTAGCCTACTCAATAAGCTCCAGGCCATGGAGCAATCCTGCCTCATATAACAGAATTGTGAATTTACCTGAGGATTGCCACCCAACACGTACACATACATACACACATACATACACACATATATATACACACATACATACCTACACATACATGCATACTTATACACACTTATACAGATACATACACAAACTTATACACACACACATACTTATACACACTTATACACATACATACACAAACCTATACACACATACATACTTATATACACATACATGCACACACACACACACACACGCACACACACAAAGTCAATTAATTTTCATCAGAAAGGCTAATCTAATCAATGTTAAACACAAGTAATAAGAAAGATGGTAGACTTCTCTACAGGCAAAATGAGTGTACAAATGTTCAGATACTAAAGCGAGAGTTAGCACTTAGCTTTTTTATGTACCTATCACTTTGTCAGGGGTGAAGGAGGATGATGACAGTTCCACAGTGTTGACACCACTAGCCTGAGTTCTTCCAGATTTTTAAGGACTTCAACTCAAGCCAAAGAAATGAGGATTCATGGCTTCAATACTGAAATGAATTTCAGGCATAGATGCTATAATGGTACACTTGGGAGTGTATTAATGATGTTTTAATTCAGGCTTAAGTATGTAGATGAGAAAGGAACACTCAGAAGATATACCCAAAAGGTATATGAAGGTGGGGATTTGTGCTTCCCCAGGGGGAGGAGGGAAGGAAAGATGTAACCAAGTGTGACCACCAACTCAACGGACAGGAAGCAATAAATTGCTTAAACATTCACCAACTCTTCCCTTTTAGTGACTCTCAAGGAAGTTCCTTTTTTCTCTTTTTTATTTTTTGACAAGAGAGAGAGAGAGATAAAGCAGCTCAAGAGATGCTGTAAAAGAAATTATGATCTGACTAAAACCAGAAGGGATATTAGTCCGGATCCTTTTCCTGTGAATGGGGTTTCTTGTTAGAGTCCTACAAAACTGTAGGATTTGTGGGGATGAGAGTGACCTCAAGCAGTTGTTACTTGTGCTGAAAATTCTTTCTCCACCACTAGCAAGGACTTTGATGATCCAGATCGAGGGACATCTTTCCCCATTATCCTATTTCCAAGATGTTCTCAGTCTTTTTCTTCTGCCCCTGCCATGCGTATTGTAAGAGTGAATACAAGAACAAATGGTTTGCCTGGAGACAGAAGCAATACAATAAGATTTCACATTTTCCAATTCAGAAGGAGTGGAAACCTTGTTCTCCCTTTGTCTAGCCACTGCGACTGTAACAATGTGAGATGCGGGTGTCTTGAAGATGCTACTTTTCGTTCTTCTGTTCTTTCAAGGCACTAAATTGTACGTACTCTTCAGCTTTGAACTGTAGGCAGGAGGCCTCAAAGCCAAGGGCTTGCTGTGTGAACCCAGAGTCCTAAGCAGACATGGGAACAAAGGTGAGCTTCCTGGTGTGTTATTCTCTGTCTTAGATGCCCCACCTTACCCAGAGAGACTCTGGGTGCCAAAGACTTGGTGTAAAGAGTGAGGAGGAAGAAAGAATATCATCACCTGAACTCAGTGGCTTTGCTTCAGTGATAATCCGCTATGCCATGATACTTGAGCCAGAAACCTAAACTCTACACAGTACCCCATATAAGTTACTTCAACTGATGGTCATTGAATCTGTGCACTCTAACACCATAAAACAGTGTGGCCCACATTTATATATGAAAGTAGAAGAGTGTAATAAATTGGGTGGATCCTGGAAAAAGCTATAAAAATCAAAGCTGGCCTCAGGCAGAGACTCTAGGGATGAACAAACAATATTCTCCACAATGAGGTCGCACACACCCATATGCACTGCCTCTGGAGCATACATCTTTTAAAAATGTATACTGCCAAATACTGACATTTGTGACAATTTCCCATTCCTTGACAACTTGATTCTAGTGTGTGAGAAACAGTTGAGTAAAGATGAAAGACACATTTATGTAAAATAAATTATAAGGCTAGTGAACTTGGAGAACATGTTAGGAAGAAAGGATATATCAGATACTAAGTTTATCTTCCCTGTTAAAAACATAAAAGGAACCTAGAACTTTATGAAAATGATAAAAGATTTTTATCCATTTAATACAATTTGATTGCAATATATACCCTGCAAGTTAATTCAAAGCATTTTCTATTGTTATTTATTAAACATACATGGTAGCAATTCAATATACTAAAATTACCTTCAGCTTTACTTTAAGATCAAAGCAGAAAGGAAAGAAGGAAGGAGGGAGGGAAGGATGAAAGGAAGGAAGGAAGGAAGAAAAATTGAGAGAGAGTGTGTGAGGGAGAAAACGAAACTATGAATTGGAAAGACCTTGGTCTATGTCCTGTAGCGATTATTCAGGGGCTTATCCAACTGGATTAAGTCATGCAAAGAGCTGGTTAAGCTTTTTCCTAACTGTAGACTGTCAAGAGTAGTATGTTTGGAAGGAAGAGTACAAACAGAGATGGCAGTGTCAAGTGTTGAGACCATATTTTATGCTGATTCTATATCTGAGTTAAGGTATCTTATAAAGAAAAATATTTAATTGCGGATGGCTTGAAGTTATAAGGTTTAGTCTATAATCATCTTGAGGGGAAGGATGATGGCACACAGACAGACATGGTGCTGGAGAGGAAGTTGATAGTTCTATATCTTGATCTGCAGGCAGAAGGAGGAGGCTGCTATACTGAGAGTAGATTGAGAATCTAAGACCTTAAGCCCACCCTCTAGTGATGCACTTACTCCAACAAAGTCACACCTATTCCAACAAGGTCACACCTCCCAATAGTGCCATACCCTATGGATCTATTGGAGTTATTTTTATTGAAACCACCACATTCCACTCCCTGGCCCCCACAGGCTTATAGCAACATCATAGTGCACAATGCAGTTACTCCAACTTCAAAAGTCCCCACAATCTATCACACAGTTATTGCCTCTGTTTAGAAGTGTAAAGCTCAAAGTCTCTTCTGAGACTCATGGAATCTTGTAACTATAATAGCCTGTAAAATCAAAATACAAAAGCAGATCACATATGCCCAGCATACAATCATACAAGATATTACCATTTTAAAGGGGTAGAAAGGAGGTGAGGAAATACTGGACCAAAACAAGACTGAATACTGTCTAGTAAAACTTCAAACTCTGCAACTCCATGTCTGATGTCAAAGCTCTCTTCAGATTTCTAAACTCTTTCAGCTGTATCGACTGAGCACAGTTCTTTCTTTTGGGCTGGCTCCACTTCCTAACAACAGCTCTCCTTGGTGGGGATGCTATGGCTCTTGCATCTCCAACATTTTGGGGTCTCCAAGGTCATCCAGGCTTCACCTTTACAGCTTCACACAGTGTCCTCTCTAGGTCTCCATGCAGGGACATCCCTGACACATCCCTGGTATCATTGGCTTTCCTTAGTTGCTGAGGGAGATTCCATAGGCCCTTTCTTCTATCCTTGATTCTAAAGCCAAAACCACATGCTGAAGCTGCCAAGTTCTGCTGCTTGCTGGGGCTAGAAGATGCTTCCCTCCTCATTCAATGACACCTTCACCAGCTTTCTTGTTTCCATGGTTTCCTTCATGGCTTGAGCTTGTCTGTTCTGGAACTTGCTCTGTAGATCAGTCTGGCTTTGAACTCTAAAATCCACTTGCTTCTGCTTTCTGAGTACTTGGATTAAAGGCAAATGCCACCAGAGAAGCTCTTGGTTTTGATTTAATTCCTTTTCACAAGTTGAAAGCTTAGCTGAGTGGGGTCTTGCCATGAGATCACCACTCCCTTTATTCCATTTAACATCAAGATATTTAACCTATTTATCTTCCTGAACACAGGACATAGCTCCATTAGACTTCCTGACTTAACTGTACATTTTGTAGCTTTTTTTTGATAAGCTTTCTCCTTTCATTTTAGATCTTTATAAGACTGAACACTAATAACTGTACAACAAAGTCAATACTAAGCTGCTCTGAAATTTTCTCTGCCAATGCAACTAATGCAAAACTCTTCAATTTAGCTTCTGGCAAACTCTTCAGACAAGGGCAAAAAACAGCCACATTCTTCACCAAAACATACAGGAGCTGTCTATAGACTACATACTAAAATTTTTTCTTTTGTAAAATCACTTGGTTTTAATGGTTCAAATCATCCAAAGCACCACTGGCTTCCATGTTCCCCCTAGTATGGCCCATTAAGTCATGCTTAAAGCATTCTATCACTTTCCTAACCTAGAATCCCAAAGTCAAATTCCTCCAAGCAAAATCATGGCCCAGGAGTCAGGTATGAGAATCAGCCTGAGTTTTACTGGTGATGGCTGTGGTGGTAATGGCAGAGGCTGTGGCTGTGGCAGCAGCAGCAGCAGCAATAGCAGCAGCAATAGCAGCAGCAATAGCAGCAGCAGCAAAGACTGATCAAGGCATTGGGAGCAGTGACCAGAAAAGGAGGGAAAACAGGGCAAGGGTGATGGTGGGACCTAGTGACAGCGCAAGAGGTACTAAATGCATGAATGAATATAAGCTAGTCATTTTTGACTTAGAAAATGCTGGGGAGTTGGCTTTGACTGTACAGTTTGTTCAAGGAATTTCTGTTGAAAAAATATGATTGTATGATAGGAGGTTCTTATAGAAAGCACGTTGAGGTAGATGTGCAACAGTGTACGCTTGAAATCTTGGAAACTGCAGGAACAGAACAATTTACAACTATGGGAGATTTGTACAAGGCTTTGCTTTGGTTCAGTTCATCACAGCACAGTACACATTTAAAGACTGAGAGAACAGATTCTTTGGGTTAAAGATACCATTGAAGTTCCAATGACTTAGGCTGAAAATAAACGTAACTTGGAAGATGAAAGAGTTGTAGGAACGGAGTAAGTTCAAAACCTAGTAAGGCAATGGAATAACTGTGCATTCTTAGAATCCTCTGCAAAATCCAAAATAAATGTTACGGAAATCTTTTATGACCTAGTACAGTAGATTATAGGGGAAAAAAACCAGAAAAATCTAGTGCCTAGATAGGTACAGAAAAAAAAAATCATTATGTCAGCTGCTTTAATGCACTGAATGCATTGTAGCCCTGAGCTATGTCTGAAGATTCAAAGTGCCAACGTTGCAATGTTGTTAGATCTACCAATATCTTAAATGGACTTTCCTGTGGTGGTACCCTGTAAGAGAGAAGTGAAAGCTACTCTATTAGTTTGCACATTCTAATCACTTTCCAGTATCTCTAGAGATTTTGATTTATATAGTAGTTCTAGAGTATGCAGCTTGTAAAAATAGAGGCTATATCCAGTATTACTGCTAAGAGACATTCTTCACGTACCCATATAAAAGTGGTATACTGTATACTTTAACACACCCCATACTTTGTACTGGACAGTAGAATAATATAAATCCCAAAAGCATAATAGCAGAAAGTCCAATGGGCTCCTACATAGACTACTCCAGATAACTTTGCATCCGTGATACTCGTAGCTTATTGTATTTTTTTGTTAACTCAAGGTCATTACCATTGTATTATATAAATAAGCATCTATATAATACAGCTATGTAGGCTTTTTTTTTTGATTTTTCAAAAACCTGTGGAGACAGTGATCTTGTCATTAAAGTACGATAGTCCTTCAAGTATAATGTCTTAGATTTAAAGACATTGCCTTTGATATCTGTTGGGAAGGAAATGTCCAGAATTTTCCAATCTCCTAATTTGTTTCCTTTTTTGTTTACATAGGGAACGATGTTTATAGTTGTGTGTACAGTGGGAAGTCTACAACAAGAAGTGTATGTTTTCAGACGTATTTTTTAATGATTTAATAATTTTGTAAATCATATTCAGGGTTCTGCAGCTGTAGATTCGCACTGTGCCTCCCTTGCTTGTTCATGCGTACATGCATCTCCAATAACAAATAGACAGGGTTAGTGTCTTTGCCTGTTAGTGGTTGTTTCTCATATGGAGCATTCTGGCTGAGATGTTAAATGGTGGACGAGTACTGTGGATGAGAGTGTGGGAAGTACTTTTAATCATGCGTAATTGGTCACGAGGCCTAATTTGCCGTAACTACTGTTGCTTTATTTAATAGTGCCCTGTTGATGCGTATGCATTCATGTTTGAGTATAAAGGTTGTCCATTCAAAAGGCAACCACAGTATTTTAATTTACTAACCTGATGTTACGACGACATTGAGGTGGCCAAATGTAAACTAGAAGCCCTAATTTAACTGGTTCAATTTTGTATAAATTCGTATCCATAGTTCAATAAATTTGGATTGTCGTGCAAGGGCTTGAATTGTAGTTACTTGCTTCTTGAATGTGTTTTGTGTAATGTTTTAAAAGTGCTAATAAATTAACATGGGGTTACCTTTAAAAAGAAAATAGTGCAGCCTAGTAAAATACCCAACTCCTAGTAGTGTCAGCTTCTGTCTTAACTAAGGTTTCTACTACTGTAAGGAGACACCATGACCACAGCAACACTAATTAAAAGAAAACATTTAATTGGGATTGGGTTACAGTTTCAGAGGTTTAGCCCATTATCATCATACTGGGGGGAGCATGGTGGCATACAAACACACATGATGATAGAGAGGTAGCTGACAGTTCTACGTCTAAATCTGCAGACAACAGAAAGAGAAACCACAGTAGGCCTGGCTAGAGCATCTGAGACTGCAAAGCACGGCCCCTAGAGATACACTTCCTCCTACAGAGCCATACCTACTCCAACAATGCCACACCTTCTAATAGTGCCACTCCCTATGGACCTATGGGGGATATTTTTATACAAACCACCATACTCTCTATTTTACCTCTGACATTTGCCTTTCAGTCTTTGTGTAACATGTCAGGAACTGCATATGTATATGGGCAAAATAACCACCCAGAAGAATAGCCAAAGGAAGTAATGACACTGTGTTCGGATCCATACAACTAAAACATCTTCATAACTGGACATTAGGATCAGGTGTGCAGCATCTGGTCACAAACTCTGCCTTTCGAGAAAGTTCTCCCCAGTTTTCCATCACCTATTTTTTTTTTGTATAAATAACCCTTAAATCAATCTCCAAACAAGAACTTGACAAGAGCCCATTTCCTTGGTTAGTTCACTTAAAAAAAAAAAACCACGCCAATTTCCTTGCCTCAATTTTTTATCTTGATTCACTTGGCTATAAAATGTAATTTTTCTCAGGCATGTCTGATGAAGGCTGAGCTGAACCAAAGATTTCTCTTAGGCCCTGATGTATGGAGAGAGAAGATATTTCCTTGTCCAAATCCAGAGACAGGCTTGGTAGAGCCAGTTACAGGCTGGAATCAGGATCTCTTGTTATTTTCTCAGAGGCTTTGCTATTTGGAAGAAACACAGTTCCTTCATTAAACCAAGAGCATGCTTGGTAGGGACAGCAATGGCCTGGGGGCAGGGCGTTGTAGGAACTATGGCTTCAGAAGCTGAGAACCCAACTCTTCCCATCGCAGGGGCTATGCTTATCAGTCCCAAGGCTGCTTTATGCTCAGTCTGTAATGTTCTTGAGACAGTCTGTGTTCCCCTGTGCTGTACTGTTTTATTAGCTTCCCACTGACTTACTCCCATTGAATGACAGTTTCTGTTGACTGTTGACTTTGTCTCATCATTCCCCTACCCCCAATAATATATAAGAGGGTGTGGCAAAGAGCTCCTATATAGACTACTCCAGATAACTTTGCTCATATAGCCCACGGTGGCCTTGAACTCACTATATAGCCAAGGATAACAGTCAACTTCTGATACTCCTCTTCCACCTCCTCAGTCTGTATTACAAGTATGTTCATCCACGGTTTTGTGTGGTGCTTGTCATCACATATAGGACCTGATGTTTGCTAGCTAAGAAGCACTCAGCTAGGTGAGCTACATCCCCAATATGTCTACTTTATTCTGAGTAGGGTACATTTTCCTACAGCAGAGAGATAAAAAGCATTTTGTTTTTGTTGTTTCATTTTGCTTTTAATTGTTGGAGGTAAACAGCAGATGAGAGCAACATCACTATTGAAGATCACTGAATGGAAATTGCTTTAGCACAAGACAATCAGCTTTTCTTTATGTAGATCACATATATCACACATGTGATCGTGACTCTTCTTTTACGTGTCCTCACCCTTCAATAAGCTTCCATTTATTTCCTGTCCACTGTGTCTGTCTACATTAGCCCTATACTCATGTCACAAGGCTTTATATATGAACATTTACATCAAAAGTCTTGTATAAATTTCTAGAAAGTTCTTTCTTCTTGAAGTAGTGAATCATAAAATAAATGAGATCACATTTCAATGTTCTGTGCCTCTGTGCTTGAGTAAAGCTGGGCGTCTCGTTGACATTTAACAAACTGTTTAGCAAGAAGTATTTTATGTCAAAGATAAATAACAGCTGTAGCCACTTACAATAGGATGCCTTTATATATACATATAGTTCAAAGGTAAACACACCTGCTACCAATACTGTAATTAAATTATTATACATTCCAGACAACTCAATCACATTATATGTAGCTTCTCTAAATTACTTTATACATACTTGTTTCCACAAAGATAATTATTGAGTCAATTACAGAAAAATTATCTCCCAAGCCCACCCACTGGCTGCTGGAAGGCTACAGTTTACCCCCCCCCCCTTTGGAGGAATATTGACTTTATATTAAAGAAAATGGTTTTTCAGGTGATTTTAGTTTCTGTCTCCATATAAGTTGGTCTATAACTTATTACTTCAAATAACATTATATTTTAAAGGTAATGTAAATAGAAAAATTATATTTGTAATGCTAAGATTTGGGGGCACAATTTTATACTACAGAAAAATGTAAGGAAATAATATGTTTTAATTAGTCATTAGAACCCTATATGTCAAAAGACACTGAGTAGGATCCTGCCGGTATCATACCCAACCTTCAGGCCCAGTCTGGGTTTTACAACTTGCATGGAGGCCCAGCATACTCCCCAGTCCTTAGAACTAGCCTGTTTCCTTATCGAAACTAGTTAGGCAAACCCCAGTCACACTGTCCTAAACTTCTGAGCTTGCATCAGAAAACACATCTTACATGCTAGTTTAGCCCTCTATGTAGACGTAGTAGCATGTATATGGTCAGTAACCAATAGCTATTTGATTGACTCAAGGCCCACACCACAGGAGGGAAATTCTACTTCTGGATACCTAACCAACTACCTGGGACTAGGGGTGACTTGGACCTTAGAGGAGAACCTACTAGTACAACTTCAGTAAGTGAGTGCCATTCCTATCTGCATTCTAAATATTTATCTTTACATTCACCAATTAATGTAGATTTCAACCCTTATTTGTAACAGCTGAGGACCATTACAGAAAGCCACAGCTGGCAAAAAAAAACAAAAAGAAAGAAAAAAAAGCAGAAAGCAATTGATCCTGAGGTGCCTAGGCCTAGTCAATACGACTGTAACATAACCTCACACCAAAAGATCAGGGAATGTCTTAGTGTTTCTGTTTTGCAACAAAGCATCATGACCAAAATGCAAGTTGGGGAGGAAAGGGTTTATTCAGCTTACACTTCCACATTGATGTTCATCACCAAAGGAAGTCAGGACAGGAACTCACAAGGGCTGGAACCTGGAGGCAGGAGTTGATGCACAGGCCATGGAGGGGTGCTGCTTACTGGCTTGCTTCTTCTTCATCATTCTTTCTTAGAGAATCCAAGACCACTTCCCAGGGATGGCACAGCTCACAATAACCTGGACTCTTCCCTATTGATCACTACTTAAGAAAATTAATACAAGGAGCATAATGGAAGAAAGAATTAAATGCTTTGAAGAGCTTAAGGACCAGGAAGACTGCTATATGGTTGTGTCTTCTAGAAATGATAGGGAAGCTATGCTTATGATACCACAGCAGCGTGGTTGCCTAGCCAACACCAGAACACAACTAAAACCAGTAGATATGCTAATGTGGAAGGGTAGAAGGGAGAAATCTCAGGAGACCCACCACTGCAGGGATAGCTAAAGTCTCTTTATGTCTTTTCAGACAACTAGAGTTTAGTTGCCAGCATATGTACCAGGCTGCTCATTGCTTCCTCCAAATTCAGCTCTGGGGCTTGGGCCTTTTCTATCCTCTATGTACAAGTATACCCAAATATAAAATAAAATTAAATCTTAAAAATAATAAACTCCATGGGAAAAATACCTTCCTAGTAAGTCTATGTTGGCAAAATAATTAGTCTTTCTTCTTTTTCTTTGGCATGTCAAGATTTAAAAAGTAGTTAGTAAGGCTCTGGGCTTTCAAATCTCCATGCGTTTCTTGAGTCATATAAGAAAGTTAAAAAGTTAAATATGCAAATATTAAATATGTAAACTTAGAGTTAAAAATGCAAATACAAATATTTACAGGTGAAGTAAAGAGGAACACTTTTTTCTCCGTCCCAAAGTGACTTTGGAGCTTTATATTTGTTGATAAAAAGAAAGAGTTTCAAACCTTGAAGCTCATCTGCAGAACCAATGTTCTGTTGAGTTACCCGAGTGGTGGGATGAGCTCCTGAACCAGGAATGAGGGAGAGCAGTTGTTGTATCAGGTAATGTTTGTGAACCCCCAGAGACCACCAAGGAGCAGATTTTTGATGTAATCATATTAGGGTCTTTTTACTGAACCTTGAGCTTGGGCTCCCCATCAATCCCGACACAGCAGGAAGGTGGAGCCCTGAGTCTAGTTTTAGGAAAGCATTCGTAGAGGCAAGAAAGGGGTAGGGGCCATTATTGCATTTAACATAATTGGCTTATGTTGGGAGCCAAACTATAAACCTAACATTTTTTGTTTCGTTTGTTTGTTTGTTTGTTTGTTTGTTGTATTTGATTGGTGGTTGTTAGAAAGTGAAGTGTCAGGGGCAGGATTTTAACCTGGGAGTATAGATTTGTTGGGGAATGACCTGGAAACTGGTGTCAAACATGTCTTGTTGGGGGTAGCCTGGAAACTGGTGCGAGTTAGTCTGTTAGTTTGAGTTTAACCTTAGGTCAGGTTCTCTGTGATGGAGTCTGAACCCAAAAAGATCTGGTCTATTATTCTCCCCTTTCTCTGCTAACTAGAAGGTCCAATCATGAGGCTTCCTGAAGTTATCATTATATTTTAGAGGGGGTCAGAGTTGTCATCATTTAGTCTTTGTGGTGTCCCTGGGACTTGGGTGGGGACATCAGATTCTCAGCAAGTTCACTGTGGCTCAGAGAAATGATTTTGTTTGAGTCAGTGATTCTCCTTGTAACACAATCTGACATGCAACTTTGTGAGAATCAAGGTCCTTGGCCAGGTGAACAATTTTGGCACTCAGGAGAGAAATCTATATAATTTACTTAGAGGAAGACAGCTGCCCACACTTTAGTGGAGACACCTGTATACACAAGTGCTGGGTCTTGTTTTTCAATCCAATGAAGTAGTTCCTGTCATTTAATTAGAGAATTAGACCTTTTAAACACAGGGTTATTGCAGAAAAGCACACACTAGTTTCTTGTGTTGGTGCTTTTCTAATGCTGTACTAGTTCCTATTTATCTGTTTTTAGTGAGATTCATTTTTCCCTATGCCCTTGAATTTGTCTCTGCTTTACCCTCTGCAGTGATGCTACAGTATAGCAGTTCGATATGCTTCTCTGATTGCCTGTTCCTGTCTCTGAACATTAGAGACTTTTCTAGTCTCTGTTCACAGCTACACTTCAATGCCTTCACAACTGTCATCATCCTTCAAAGTGCTTGCCTTGTTCTGATGTCTCCTAAAAAGCCTGCTGGGAGTTGGAAGCATTTAATGTGCCATCTTGTGTCCTTTAATCTTCTATTTCTTGACTTAAGTTACATGGATATTTGCTTATGAAATAATTCTTTTGGTTACACATTTTTTTTAAAAAGTCTTATTCATGCACAGCTCCAAATTAAGAATAAAATATCCTAATTTACTTGTTCTGAAATAAAGTTTTCCCTTATAGACTGAAAGTGGTCTCTGTGAGTTTTAGTCTCTGGCCTTTTAGCCTGTCAGAGGTTATAAGGCATATATATTCATGGGTAAAAGGTTCATGGGTAATGAAACAAGCTATTGTTATGTCACTATAGTGTGCCTTATTTGGTTTAAAAGTACTAATTAAGGTTGTGCATGCAAGATAAGTGAAAGTTTGAATGTAAAATGTTGTGTGTTGCTCAGTATGAGAAGCAGAGACGCATGCTGGGTGTGGCTCAGCAAACTGTTGAATTTTTGTAGTATTGACTTGAGCCCCTTGTAAAGTATACAGGTGGAAATACTTCCTGGCACTTTTGAACAGTGATCCAAACCTCAAAAGGACATTGTGGATATGGAAATCACCACCCTTGGCAGCCCTGTATTTTCTATCTGTTTGTTTATTTTGGTAGAGACACTAATATGCAAGACAAATTGAGAAGACAAAGTGTAGAAAATATCTTTATTCAGAAGAAAAGGGGATAGGTGCAGAGGGTGGGCTAGCCTTAGGAAGACAGGAGCAGAAAATGGGCTAGCCTTAAGATGATCAATAAATTTAGAAAATGGCAGAGGACTTAGCAAAGATCTACCTGGGATGAAAGGCATGTGAGTTTGCAAACAGAGGAGTAGTGAGTTTCTGAGTGAGGCGGGTAAGGAGCCTCACCACTGCTGAAGATACTACAGAGATCTGAAGTGGTGGTGAACAGAAGTTCTGAACACGCTCTGGAAGTCCATCCCCTTATTGTCCAGTCTCCCATGCCTTCTAAATATCAGTCTAAGAAAATGTTGAAATTGAATTGGAGGTGTTATATCACTAACAAGGTTATACTGTCTATATAGAATGTTAAATACTAGTTAGGTTTCACATAGTTGCATGAGTTTGATGAATAGTTTCTCAAAATTTTAATTTAATTTCTATTTCTTCCGGGAATGAGACTTTTCATATAATAACACATTTCTAATGTTAAGAAATTCACCCTTCCAGATTTTCGATCGTAATGTGTATGATAATAGAGAACTTCTTGTTCTATGCCCCAAGCAGATGTTGTTTAAGATGTCCCATGTTTCCTTTTAGGACAAGCCTTGTTATATAAACACACTATCTTGCCCACACTGAAGCTTTTGTTCTTTCAACAGTTGACTTTCTCTGGAAGCACAGCGCTAGGTGTATATAGACTTAAGCCACATCCTTTTGAATCGTGACATTGACATTCGCCTATTGTTCTTTTTGATGGGCATTCCTTTAAGATATGTATCATAATTTCACATTATGAGACTATTATTCTACTAGTATCATATCATAAATGTGAAACATTTAAAAGTCCTTAAAGATCATTGTAGAACTGATCTGTCTCAACTGGAAACTCTTGACCAAAATGAGTCTACAGCCTATGAAAGTCTTTAACAACCCTACTAATATTTATTAGAAATTAACAATATATGTAGATGCCTTTGCTCTTATAATGCTCGCCATCACAGATACCTTGAAATTGGAAGAAGTTAAAAAAAAATCAACCTTGCATGGAGTGAGGGATGTGATAATAATCACCCAAAAGAGTACCAAAAGAGTACTATCTTGGTGTCAGAGTGGGAGATGAAAGAAGTGCTGACAAAATGTCCCTGATTGAAATAGCAGATCCTGACACAGAAGTTTACCTGAATTAATACAGAGGCAGGTCGAGTTTGAGTACAAATGACAGTAGATGAGTGGAAACTTGTAGCTTTTCTTCTGGTAACATTTATTTTTCCAGAATAATTTAAAGCAATGTCATTAACTCTGAGGAGTGACTAGAAAGGTGCTGGATGCGGGCAGTGAATATAGAATAGAAGAACATCAGAAAGAAGTGGGTAGGATCTAGAATTGCTCTGTTATTTTCTGTGTTGCCCTGCAGTAAGGAAGGTTAGTCTGAGTGCATGATCTTATCCATCCATGCTCAGTTGCAGGACATAGGTAAAGGAAAGGAAAGAATTTAATTAAAGCCATGGTTTGGAGCTTCCAAACTTGTGAAAGCGAGGAAAGTGATGCGTATTTCCTTGTGTGTGGATACACTTTTGTGTTTGGAGACTTAAGGCTGTTTTCTCTTTATGTTCTTCACCTTATTCTTCTGAATAGGGTCTCTTAGTTGAACATGAAACTACCCAACTTGCTCCAGCTGTCCTCTATCTCTGCCATCTAAGTCCTGGAATTAGAGGCTGATCCCCTGTCAAATGGCATTAATTGGATTTGGGGTATGCAAAGTCCTGTTCTCACATCTACATGTTGAACACTTTGCCCATTAAGCCATTTTTCCAGTTCTGAAGTCAGAGCTCTCCTAGACTGGCATGACGTAGGCCTTTGCTGTAGCACTAATGTATCCATGTGTGCACAATCACCACGTTTGTGATCCAGAGGGGAAATTCGCATGGCTTTCAGTGGATTGTTACCCTAAACAGCAAAGATTTCAAGTATTTTAACCTTTGGTGGGGCGAGGAGTGGGGGACATAATTGAGAGATGGTAACAGAAATGTAAAGAAAGAGGAAGTTGGTCTATGTTTTCTGCTGCTTTTCTAAGAATAATAAAACTCTTCTCTAATCCTTTAGCTTCTGCAGGTTTCTAGGCAGCAACTAGGTATCTATGAGAAGCTGTGCATCTGGATCCCCAGGGTTCACATCCACTGGGTAGTGTGAAAGACATCTTGATTTTCTTTCCCTATGCAGTTATGTATGAAACAGACCTCACCTTGCACTCAAACTTGAATGTTGCACGGATGTATAGTCCTTAAATAGGTTTTCTATTTAATCTTATTTCTGTCCTAAAACATTTTTTCTCATGTCAACGTTTCTATATATTTCTTCTTATGTGTCTCTCTGATTGTGAAGTACATGGAAAAAGATGTGTAATTAAAATATTAGGAATTTTTCAATGATAAAGTTAGGGCCATGACATGATACACTCCTGTATTGTAGTATGTCTGTACCTAGATGATAAGTACAGGTATATCTCTAAAGAAATTACCATTTCATATTAGTAAGCGAAGACACAGAGTTCTTTGTTTCAAGGTAAGTCAATGTTTAAAACACATTTAATTGTCAAAAGAAGGACAATTTTAATATATCATAATATTTGAGTTCCTTGAGGCATTAAGACATCTGTGATGATTGATAGGGTGCTGACCAAGAAATGTCATCAGCATATTTGAGGTTTAATCCTCCGGCTTTCAGTTCCTGGCTTTGCTATTTGCACAGGGTGGCAAGAAGGCATATTCTGTGGTTGGCATAAACTGGACACGGACCAATGCAGAAGATGTCAGAGAAATTGGATACTAACCTGATGTGCAGTAGATTGCCTTCGTCTTGCTGCAATGTTTGTCTGTGCTGTCACCACCAGGCTTGTCACTCCAACTGCTGACGAGAGCCAATGTTGAGATGGCCTATAAATACGCAGGCTAGAGTTGCCACGATGGGCCTGATTCTCTGGCATGAACAGTCTCTACGCTTAGGTCCCGGATCATCACCATGAAGCTGATACTTCTGTACCTGGCTGTGGTGCTCTGCACCGTTTGCAAAGGTAAAGTATTTGAGCCTTTGTAGTTTAGTGAATACATGTATATTTAACGCTTAGTGTTCTCCACGTCTTCCTTGTGCCTCAAGGTAGGATAGTGTGCAGGGCTATATTGTTTTTGATACAGCAGATGTTACTTATACATTCAGAGGTGATCTTGGAGGGGTGTGTGTGTGTGTGTGTGTGTATGAGTGTGTGTATGGGTGTGTGTGTGTGTGTGTGTTAGCCTTAAGGTTTGTTGCTCATTCTCAGCACAGTTTATACATTGATGACTATGGTTTGAGTTTGCATTCCCATGATGTCTAGAATGCTACACTGACAATTGCTGTATTCACAAATCACATCACTTCTAAAAGGACCAGCCCATCGCTCAAACAAAGATTCACAGGGAAAACATTTAGTAAACTAACCAAATTCTTGGATAGTTTAAAAAGCCAGACTTACTGAAAGCATTACTGGTAAATTTAAAAACTGTGTAACATTAAAAACAAGCAGTAGTTTGATAGTCAATCAAAATAAAATTTATATGGTTTCACCAGCCATGACGTTACAGGAAGAAGAAAAAAATTAAAAGTCTTGGATAAATAGAATGTATTAGTTATAACTAAAGCTACACAGACACACAGACACACACACACACATATATATATATACATATACATATACATATATGTATGTTATATGTATAGTATATATATAACATACATTTATATACATGTATATATACGTATACATACACATATATACATACATGTATATATATACACACACATATATATATATGTATATATAGAGTATGTAACCATGTAATCTATAATAAAATATAGATCTGACAATATGTACATATATTTCTTATAATATTTTTTTAGTTTCTTCATTCTCACTAAAATAAAATAGATTAGGTCATTTTTTAAATTCTCATCTTTAACTAATAAATTACTAAGAAAATACTAGCCAAAATAAAATCAGGTAAAATTCAGATTGGAAACTTTTAGATCATGGCTGTTATGGGTAAAAGAAGTTGTGTATTGACCAATATTAACTGGTGAGTTTTGTTTCCCTCTGCATTTTCAAGACTAGGTTGCCCTGGAATAGTGTGACTTTAGGTATAATGGGCAGTGTTCAATGTTTCCCCTAATCACATGGTGGAATTTTATTAAATAAGAAAGCTCCAAAATAATAAATTAGTATTGGAATATTAGTTATCACATATAAAGAGTGGTTATTCATAGTAAATTTTAAGGAAGAGTTGAAGTAAAAGTATTTTGTTGTCTTTAAACACATTATACTATTTCTGTTCTTCTTATAAAAAAAGGAGAGATGACTTTTCAGTATAACAAAAGGTCAGTATCTCTGAAAATTCAGTCTTCAACTTGTGAGGCTACCTACACAAGGAAACAGAAAACACCCTCCTGGGTTTGCGCTGATGCTGCCTGGCTCCTCCTTTATACACCCCACTCCTGATCCAAATTCTTCAAGGCAGTTTGTTCTGGGATTTCAGTGTTTTCCTAAAGCCAAAAACTATGACTAAGGGAGAGCAGGTGCTCAGCTCACACTGAGTTTTCAACTTGAACACACATCTCTCTTTTCTAGAGATGATTTCTGAAGGTCTCACCAACTTTGGCGTGGCGACTCTCTTCTCTTGCTGCAGCAACTTGATACAATATCCATATTGTAGAAGGACAATGTCTGCTGCCTGCTCCCAAGTCCTTTACTGCTTACACACACTCAGAAGGCAACACCACTGACCCAGGATGCTTAAGCTAGTTTGTCTGGCAGGAATGCACATCTCAGATAAGGCTGTAAGGATTTTAGCTAATAGGCAAGTCAAAGAAGCAAGAATTCAAGTATGGCGTTTATGACATCTCCATATGCCTGAAGTGAATCCAGGGACAAATTCTTAACTGCTAACTACATTTCTGATAGTTCATCATTGTCAGTAATTTGTGACACAGAAAATAATAGTGCTTAAGTTTTCTTTAAAAACCTTTATACTCTATTGGAATCACATCTGTAAGCCATTTTCTTTTTCTGGTCTTTGGCTGAATACACTTGATTGTATTTTCAGGTGCCAAACAATACAACTTGTATCAGAACACATAAGGGAAGTTTTCTGTTTAATGGGACTGTTTTGATGTTTGTCTTAATATGTGCCCGTTGGTAGGTTAGAGGGAAGTCTGTTCACTTTGAGTCCTATGTTTTCCAGAAATAGTCCCAATTTCCAGAACTTTGGTTAGTATCAGATCATAAGAACATAGAATTTATGTTGGAAAAACATGGTCAGTTTGGGCTTAGAAAATTACCTTTATTAGCAAAATAGAGGTTTGTGGTTAGTACCTGGTCTATGGTGGATATGTGGTTAGTACCTGGTCTATGGTGGATATGGATTTAGTATTGGATGAATTAACGGAAATGATTTCTGATTTGTCTATTTAGAATTAAAGAACCATACTATTGTCCAAAGAAAGCAGCAGTATAAATACTCTGTACTGAAGAGCCTTGTGTCTGAAAGAAAAAGATGCTATCTTTGATCTATTGAGGACTTTGGGGAAATCATTTGAGTGGTACTTGTTTGTTTGTTTTTATTGTTTTGTCACACAGACTAGAAAACTTTCCAGCTTTGTTTCTCTGTGACAGTTACAATGCTAATGATTGGGTTTTTCTTATTCTTAATGTAGTCTTCTTTGAAGACAAAAGTAAAGCTAAAAGAAGGTAAATTTGCAGAAGGCTAACTTCATAGATTCTTAACTTTGGAAATCAAAGGCAGTGAAGAAAACAAGGGTTAAGAAAATTCTGTGACTCTGAGTAATTTTTGAGAAGGAGTCATTGGCCTTCGAAGATGTGGATGTTGGCGGGAACCAGTAAGACATCAGGAAGCTTGACAAAGCTGTGGAGAGGCATGTCTGTCATTAGGACAAGAATGCTGATGAGTGTTATTGATACAAAACAAAGGGTATGTTTGTCCTCTTTTATTCATTCAGTCATTGTTTATCTATCCTCAAAACATTTCAGCTTTCCATATTTTCTCTTCATTCTTATTAAAGGGAAAAAGTCAAGATGTGTCCATTTTCTCATGACAATATTGTTATTGTTTCAAACAGCTTCAATTATCAGAAGTAGAGTTGGCCTCCATACCTCTACAGGCCTTGGATTGGGATTGTTTGGATCTGCTAAAAAGAATACGAATGCCAAGAGTTCTGGTGGGAGCAAAGATGACAGTGTGTCTGATAGAGGTAACTGTAGTCATTGGGTGTGGTCACTGTTGCTTTGCAATGTAGACTTAGACCTGAATTAATTAAATTACTTAACGTGTGGAGGAAAAAAAGGTCTTTTTTTTCAAATACTACGTAAGCAATGTATCACCAGAGAGCCACTTTTAATAGTGTTTTATTTATTCGTTTATTTTTTGTTACTTGCAATGGAAACTGCTGGTTTGTAGCTCAAAAAAGTGAAGAAAGATTCTGCTGTTGGCTTTGGAATTTGTAGCTTGAATTCTGTTATTGTCAATGTTTTTCCTAGAAAAATACTTAGAGTGAGATAATTTGTTGTGGAGAATATGCTTTGGTGATTTTGATATTATTTTCTAATATTCTTGCATAAAGTATTGGAGTTCAGAAATGGTTCACTATCCTCTTTGACACTCTTTTTATATTCTACAGGTAAAGATAACTTGAGAAACGAGTTTAAACTTGGTGTTGATGCCTCTGCAAATCTAAAGTCTAGTTTAGGTACTTCTGATGCACACAGTCTTGGAAGAAGTGAAACTCCTCCTCCAAATCCTGCTCTCAATTTGATTAGAGTCCTTGAGTCTCTGCCCATATTAAGAGGTATTCAACCAGGTCTCACTCCTGGAGTGTTCACAAGGAGTTTCAAATATCTTCTTATATGATGTGGGAGTAATATTTTGATTTTAGATTTCTTTATTTCTTTTAATATGCTTTTATATTGGGAGGTAACTCTTGGTACTCTATTCTGGATAAGGTGAAGGAAGAAGATTGGAGTTAAAAATTAACCTGGTTATTAATGAGTTTAGTAAAGTAGGATTATTAATGTTGAAGAATAAAGTGAAAGTGCTGTAGGTGTTTCTATTCCCTTTGAATTTACATTTATTGGAGTCTTGAGTTCTGCATATGACAATGCTTCACATGACATACTTTCTGCAGGTGATATCCATGGTGATATCAGTGTAGGAGGTGGCATCAGCAGACTTCATGGCAGCGGGTCAGGTAGGCTACTTAAGATGTGTGGGTGAACTGTGAATGGAAGAAGTGGATGAAAAACATTGACAGATGGAATTGAGTGTAGAGCATTTACTGAAAGGAATGGAAGATGGAGAACTGACTAGATAGAGGAGTCTACTGGAGCTAAGCCTATGAGACTCAGGGAAGATGATATTTCTCAGACCTCTACTAATGTAGATCCTTTTGAGAATCTCAAATGGTTTAAAATTCATTATTTTGTAACTTGCATTTTCATATTCCATCAAAGGGAAAGAATAGTTAGTACATGTTTTTCGATGAAGACAAACATAGCAGATGTTTTGGTTGCATTGTTCAGACTTTGATGGAAAATTGAGGATAATTTTGGACTCAGAAGGAACGATGTTGGCAGTGGATCAAGTAGTTTACCTAACCATTACGAACCAGTGATGTTTAGATCCACTCAGTAGTTTACAGCATTGTGTTTTGCTGAAAGTGAAGTGTTCCAAGTTATATATGGATAAAAGAAGGATAGAGCCAAAGTGAACTTGCAAATCTTGGTAAATTTCATCCACTGAATATAGTCTATGCTGGAAGCTCTGTGGGTATTTCCATTCAGGGCAAGTATGGATAATAGGTATGGTCTCACCTAGGATCTTTTGAAACTTAAATATTGTTGCATATGGTCTGAACAATTAATCTGTTTGATTTTGCTTGGAGAGACGACATTGATCTCTTTTGAGGGAAAAGAAAGAAACAGGGATAGATCTTGTAGTTTTCTTTATAGAGACCACTGTGTTCTGTTTTGGGTAAGAAGAAAAAAACAAGGATAGATTTAGTTTAGATGCTGAACTTTCTGTAAACACAGTGTTTATGAGAAAAAAAAGACACATTGTCTAAAAGGTGGTAGCTTATGTAGTTTCATATGGTCAGGAGTGATTTTTAATTTGTCAAGGTACAGAGTTAAATATTTTGATCAAAGTTCTGATGGAAATAATTTTCCCTTTTATAGTGGATATTCATATAGCATGAAAAACTATATTGCTAATAAATGATTTGAGAAGATTATTTCAATGCCAGTGGCCCCTGTAGTCAAGCATCAGTGTGTGGCTGTCAAATCTGACTTAAGTTGCACTTCCAAACCTTCATTATATTAGCAGTTGTAAAACCGAGGTACCTTGATAGAGATCTACTAAAATGAAGGGTAGAGATGGGTTTAGCTGTGCGTCTGGGTGAACATGTGTTCCTAACAATGATCTTAGTGGACATGCAAGAAGAAGTCTCTGACAATGCAGAGTCTAGGAGTGTTTCCTGTCAGATAATTCATAATCAGGTGTTATTATCACCTATGTATGATATAGTCTGTCAAGAAGCTTCTAATAGTCTGACTAAACCATGAGTGGAAGAAGAGATTATGTGCAGAGCATATACAGAACAGAAATTTGGAGTCAGGACCAAGGACAAGACCTGAATTCTTTTAGAACTGCAGTAAAATGACGCAGTAATGAGGCTAGGGCATACACAGTATCGTAAGCTGTGTGCTCCTGAGGATTTCAAACAGATTCAAGTCTCATTGTCTTTATCTTGGGTTTTCATTTTTCATCAAAGGGAGAGAATTTGTTTCCCTGGTATTGCCCTAAGAGGGTCAGAATGGACATATTGTCTTTGTTTGTATAGACCTTGAAGAAGTCGAACAGATAACTCTAAGGATATCTATTCTTGATAACACACAATTTCCAGTAATCACATTATAAAAAAACTTGTCCCCACATAGTACAGATCTGAAGACAGATGCACATTCAAATTATTCTTATTCTTATGATTTTACCTTTCTGAGGAGCCTCAAGTGGAAACAATAGACTAAATGTAGATTCATCAAATGGACTCTCTACAGAGTCAGGAGATGATCATTCACTCCAGGGTCAAGAAGTAGCTGCATCTTCTAGATATGACAAGAATGTAGAGAGTAGCAATTCATCTACAGGCTCTGCAAACTCCAATGAAGGAGGTATCCTGACCTGCGTTACTTTGCATGTATCTCCTGTCATAACAAGTGTTATAACTTGTTGTGTTCTAAAATTCCTATGAAGGAAACATGTGCTCTAATTGTGTGGTTGTGCAAATGTTAGAAAATAGAAGCAAGGTTGAAATGAACTTCAGATTTGAACTTTGAATCACTTTGCTTTAGTGAAGATTATTCAGTAATCTTAAATTGAATGGCTCTCCATAATTCAGTTACAGTCTTTAGAGTGTTGATGTTTCTCTCCACAGACCTAAATATTTGTGGTGATGTTATTGAAATTTGATTACCTTAGATTGTCAGTCCTGAGCTTCATCAGGGTGCATCCCTAAGATAGAGAGAGAGAGACAAGGGGACAGGTCAATGTAGTATTGGAAGAAGGAGAGGTGCCTGCAGAGGATCAGACTATCTGCCTCAGCAGTGTGAACCAGTGAGATGTAAATTCAGTCAATAATTTAGGTCATTACATTTCTCTGAATGGGATGAATTTCATGTATTTTACTTGGTCATTGCTGAAGGAAGGGCAGAGCTAAATGTTAAATTGAAATTTCTGTGTGAAGTTCATGCTGTGACAATAACCAATGATAAAAGGACCTTGGAAATCTGTGCTCAGTTCTGGTGTTGACAAGAGGTATAGTCTCACCTAAGACCTTTTGAATTCTAATTGATACTGATAAGGTGAAATGGCTAAATTTATCTTATTCATAGTTTTTGTGGCAAGATCATTATGTTCAGTTTGGGTGATAAAAAAGACAGAAGGCTGGATCTTGTTTAGATGATGTTCTTTGTACCCAGTCAGTTTTTATGAGAACATAGAGAATTTTTGGAAAAGGTAGGAAGTTGGGGGAGGGAGGTAGCTTATGTATTATCATATGGTCTGGTAAAGACTTTAAATTTGTCCCAATACAAAGTATGAATATTGAATTTCTGTCCTATAATCTAATGAAATCCTTTTCCCTCCTACAGCTGGCACACCTAGTGAACATTCAAGTGACTTGATATTGGAAGAAGTGAAAGACATAGGAAAAAAGTACCTGACTGGTCCCATTTTCTCAGGTAGTCAAGTGTCAGTGTGTAGCAGTCAAACCTAAATTGTGCTGAGGTTCAAAACTCGTGCTTGTTGGCAGATGAATATAATCTAGTGGTAATGTCTAGATGCATTTTTTAGAAGGCTATTAAGAACAAGAGAAGACATCTGACATGTCATTAATCTGGGTCCAACTATGTGCTCAAATTGATTATAGTGCAAGTGAAAGAATATTGTTTTGGCACTGAAGATTGTGGTTGTGTTTCCTGTCAGATACTTTATGATTATGTATTTTTGATCATGTTTGCATAATACAGTCTGTCAAAACCCTCCTGATATTCAGGCTGAACTTTGAGTGGAAGAAGGCATTCATCTTGAGGCTTTCCAGAACATATCATTATGATCAGGAGAAAGGGACAGTGGAGAAGTCTTCTGGAATTGGAAACAAGACTGTCAATGGTGACTCTGTGGCATCACCTTTCTACTAAGCTGGGATTTTCAGAGAATTATCAATAGATTCAAAATTCTTCCTCCTCTGTCTCCTCCTTCTGTTTTTCCTCTTTTTTCTCCTGTTTCTCCTCCTCCTTTTCCTCCT